>NC_047658.1:19561517-19861517 GCF_011762505.2 Arvicanthis niloticus | reverse complement strand
TTAGGGAAGAGAGGGTTTGCTTTGCCTCGCTGTTTAAGGGTAGAGTCACAGTAGCAGGAAAGGCTTGGCGGGCAGGAGTGTGAAGCAACTGGTCATGAGAGAGGCGTGCTGACGCAAGTGCTTAGCTCGATCTCTTGTCCCCCGCCCCATCTCTCTTGGTGTTTTGAGACAGGATTTCTCTGTGTAGCCCTGATTGTCCTAGACCCACTTTGTTGACCAGGCTGGCCTCGAACTCACAAAGACCCAACTGCCTCTGTCTTCTGAGTGCTGGGATTAAAGGCATGTGCCACCACACCCAGCTTCTTGCCTTCTTTTAAAGAACATTTTAAAGTTATATTTTAATTATCCAGGCATAGTGGCTGACACCTTTAATTCCAGCACTTAAGAGGCAGAGGCAGACGGATCTCTGTGAATTCTAGGTCTACATATTGAGTTATAGGCTAACCAGAGCTACTTTGAGCCACAGTGAGACTTTCTTTCTATACACACACACACACACACATTACTTGCATGCGTGTGTATGTCTGGGGATGGGAGCATTTTGTGCATGAGTACAGTACCTGCAGAGATCATCACATCGCGAGCTGGGCCTGGCATATACAAACCATCACACACATCTAGGGTGGATTTTCCTCCATAATTAGCCCAGTGTAGATGTGCCATACAGACATGCCCAGAGGCTTGTCTCCTAGGTGACATTGACAGGCAACACTGACCAACTCGCAATGGTGACCTCAGTTTTTCCCTAGCTCAGCTCACACGCAGCTTCAGTGAACAGCAGCCACAAGGCAAGGAGGCCCTGGACCTGGTGCCCAGGAGGCCATTTTCCTGGAGTAGTTACAGGCCATAGATGGACACATTTCTCGGTAGTCAAGTGCAGACCATCACATCTAGACCTTTGCTGGGTGACAGTGGACTTGCCCACGCTCCACCTCTGCCCTACACCCATATGCCCCACAGAGGTACATCTTCTTCAAGACACCAAGGGAAGTAAAGCCCCCTGAGGACCTGCAGGACCTGGGTGTGCGCTTCCTGCAGCCCTTCGTTAACCTGCTATCGAAGGGGACCTACTGGTGGATGAATGCCTTCATCAAGACTGCCCACAAGAAGCCCATCGACCTGCGGGCCATCGGAAAACTGCCCATCGCCATGAGAGCCCTCACCAACTATCAGCGACTCTGTGCAGCCTTCGATGCCCAGGCGGTCAGTGAGTCCAGACCCACCACCCACCCCCTGCCTTTTCATGGAGTCACAGATGAGGATTCAGAGGGCAGAAGGCCAAAGCCCAGAGACCCAGGAAGGGGGAAGAGACTCACCCTCAGTTGTACAGAAGTCTAGGGCCAAATATTCATAGGTCATGATTGGAGTGGCCTTTATAGCTCAAGTTAGCATGTCCAAAATGCTCACTGTTAAAATGGGGAGACTGAGGCTTGGTAAGGGATGTGGCTTTACACGACTCTCCCATCCCCGTGCTCTTTGTTTTGATGGACAATGGCTGTAATGATGGAGGTTTCCACCCAGTGTGGAGTGCAAGGTGTTGGCTTGGTTCTTACAACATCCCTGCCAATTTGTCCAGGCTGGGGTCAGCTCTTACCAGTAAGGGGGAAGCTGAGGCTCTGCAACTCCATGCCCTGCCCAGCATTCCTTTAGTGTGTCTGCCTGGCACTCAGAGAAACGCTGAAACAGAGGTAATGAGTGAGCATGGCGGACGCCAATCCATCAAGATGGTGCTATGCTGATTTCATAACCCTTACCAGCACTGTGACTTGATGATGCCTCTGGCCTCAGTTTCCCCATCAGACCTGCCCTATCACGAATCTGTTGATACCATGATTTCCTACTGAAGTTCACCTGTCTGCAGAGAGCATGACCACAGGGCTTTCCCCAGGCATCAGGATCCAGGGGTGACCTGGAAGGAGGGAGATCTCCATGGCTGAGCCCTCAGCCACTCTGACCTGTCTGTGGGACTCTCTTGGCAGCGGAAGGACACGCAGAACCAGCAGGGTGCCCGGGCCATCTGGAGGGCTCTCTGTCATGCCTTTGGGAGACGCCTGGTCCTCAGCAGCACATTCCGTATCCTGGCTGACCTTCTGGGCTTTGCTGGGCCACTCTGCATCTTTGGGATCGTGGACCACCTCGGGAAGGAGAACCATGTCTTCCAGCCCAAGGTGGGTCACGCTTAGGACAGGAAGGGCTAGGCAGCCCCTAGAAGGTTCACTCTGCAATTCTCTTGTGTAGGTATGCATATGAGTTTGAGAGGCCGTGTTAGCCGTGGCTGACTGGGTGGAGGCTCTGCAGCAGCATCCAGTTCTGGAAAAGGTTCTGTGTCCTGTCAGCTGAGATGTTGACAGGGGAGCTTGTGCCCCGAGGAGATGCTGGGTGCCTGACTGTCAGCCCACTGCCTTCAGTTTGGGGATCCTAGCTCTCTGTGTTCTGTAATGGCTGCTAGTAAAGGAGAAGCCATCCAGATCCCCATGGGCAGCTCCACTTCCCTGCTCAGGATTCTACTACCCCAGGTCAACTAACATATTAGATTTTCCTCCTCTCTGCTTCTTTCCCCCTCCCTGCCCCCCGCCCCCATTTTTGGAGACAAGGTTTCATCTAGCCTAGACTGTTCTCGAACTCTCTATGTAGTGAGACTCCTCTTGAACTCCTGATCCTGCCGCCTCCGCATCTCCTAAATGTTTGATATTGAAGGTGTACACTGCCATACCTAGTCTATTACAAAAGCTCTTCACAGCTCCAAGATACCCAAAGCCACTAGACCAGTGATGCTCAGCGCTCTTTGCAACTCAGAAGACGTCACAACTTTGGACCAAAGAGTCAGAAATCTGTCTATCTGTCCACACAGACACACAGACACACACACATAGACACACACACACATAGACACAGATACACACAGATATAGACACGCACAGACACACACATATACACATATACAGAAGGAACCTACCTATTAAGAGGCATTGGGGACCAACAAGCACAGGAAGAAGGACAGATGAGGGCAAAGGGATGACTATGAGAAAATTACTGTGATGTGTGATATGTATGATATAATGTTACAATGGCAATGTTACAATGAAACCCATTTTTTTTATACTAACTTAAAAACTAAGAGTTTAAGGGGCTGGAGAGCCGGGTCAGCAGTTAAGAGTGCTGTTGCTCTTGCAGAGGACCAGAGTTTGCTTCCTAGCACGCACGTTAGGTAGCTCATTGCCACTATAACTCCAGGGGCACTCGCACGTGTGTGTGTGCGTGTACACACACACACACACACAAACATGCACAAACAGTAAATCCGAAAGGGGGGTCAGAAGCCCCCTCTAGGTGTGGTCTTGGGGCAACATTAGCATCGCCCATACTGGGGATGAAAGTTCTGGATCTCTGCAGCCGCCTGGGTGCAGATGCCACAGTGAGAAATCCCCAGTGAGTCTGCCTTGTCAAATCCTGGCGAGTCGGCGACTCTAACATCTCAGCCACACAGAAGCCCTAGTGACACTGAGTGTAATTAGGGTCCCGTAGTTGGAAGTGTCCTGTACGTGATATTCATTCGTCCCAGAGCGCTGGCCTCCCCAGGAAGTTTTTATAGTTTTCTCCAAACATAATTAGCCAGCTGAGCACTTCTGAGTTAGAAATCCCAGACAGGTATAGTCTGTGGGTCTGACTTGCCCAGAACATGTTTATTGATCCCTGGGCAAGGTTGTGCAGTTACGGAGATTTATTTTTATGATCAGGATCATTAACAACAATGCCCATCTATTGACCACTGGACACACATCTGGCTATGGGCACCATTTCCCGTTCCCTTGTTTAATCCAGAAAGGAACCCTTTGGGATAGGTAATTGGGTAGGTAGGGGAGCAGTAGGAACATTCAGATCTAATTCCCCAAGCCATATAATTCATGCCATGGATATCCTTATTTCCATTTGCAGATGAAAACCTTGATGCTGAGCCAGATTAACTAACTTTCCCAAGGCCTCTCAGCTAGCTTCTAACAGAATGTGAGCCCAGTTCTCTTGCTCTGTAGTCTGGGCCCTCAAGCCGCGACACAAAACCATCACCCTGACTCCACGGACTGTGAAATCCAGTGATGGAGAAATCTAAATAAAATACCTGTGGCTGTGAGAAGGAACACAACAGACTGTAAAAG
Source organism: Arvicanthis niloticus (assembly GCF_011762505.2). Taxonomy (NCBI): domain Eukaryota; kingdom Metazoa; phylum Chordata; class Mammalia; order Rodentia; family Muridae; genus Arvicanthis; species Arvicanthis niloticus. Next base: position 19,857,363 of record NC_047658.1, on the reverse strand, counting down.
CCAGGTGGGGTGGCACATGCCTGAAGCCCAGCACTCAAGAATCTGAGGCAGGACAGTGTCAGCAAATTTAAAGCCAGCCTGGGCTACATAGCAACCCCTATCCCCCCCCCCCGCCCTTGCAAAAAAAAGGGCTTTTGCATAGGAGCTGGAAGGATAAATTGGATTAGCCACGAGGAGATATTCCCTATGTGTGAGGAGATTGTTTGGTCGGTTGGCTTGTTTCTTTTCTGCTCGTTTAGCCTTTGGTGCCTTTGAGGGCCTTTTCTGGCTATAAATATTTGTGTGTGTGTGTGTGTGTGTGTGTGTGTGTGTGTGTGTGTGTGTGTGTGTGTGTGTACACCACACCATGCATGTTAGGATCAGAGGACAACTTGTGGCACGCAGTTTTCTTCTACCATGTGTTCTCCTCTGAGCCATCTAATTGGCCTCCTCTGGCTTTTACCAAGCTCCCAAAGGAGAGAGAGAGAGAGAGAGAGATTATTTGTCTCCAGTGGCATCTCTGGCTTTAATCTGTCTATAGACTGGCCCCAAATTCCCCACCTTCTCCATTCTGCATGTTAGGGGAAAATAGCACAAGCCAGAACCCCCATCAGCTTGGGAAGCCATCTTCTCCCTGTGTTTCCTGAAAGTCTCCTAAGGAGAGAACACCCCCCAGAGGTGGGGAGAGCAGCCCCAGGAAGGTTCCTTCGCCTGAGCCTTGCCTCCCTGTCTCAGCCCCTGGTGTCTACCCAGTGCTGGCTACAATTTATTACCTTCTTGTTGGAATGCTCTTATCGGCACACAGACCCATAGGACAGATGGCTCTGCCTCAGTGGCAGCGGGCATTATCAGATTTAATAGTTTTTCCCTGCAGCCCAAATACAATCAGCAAATTTCTGACATAGAAACGAGAGTTGAGAGTAAACACAGTCCCTAGCCTCCGGAACAGTCTCTGGCTCTCCAGCCCAAGGCTCCCTCCTGCAGGTTAATTCTCTTGGGTATCAGAGCCCATAAATGTGGGGAGAGGTTGCTCAGTGCAGTCACGTTGTTCCTCCCCTTGCCTCCCAATTCTATCCAAGAGCTGGTGTTATCGGTGTGGCTCATTACAGATAGGGCAAGGAGGACGCTGGCCAGCCCCAGGCTGCAGGGCTTCAGCCTGGCACAAGGAAGCCCAGCCCATGTCCAGCCTGCTTCAGTCTGCAGAGCCTGCACCCACTGTTGACTCTGTCAGCAGCTGTCCTGTTCTCTCTTCCCTTCTAGGACACACAATTGGCAAGGAACAGAGAGAGCGTCTTTGGCACCCAGAAGGATAAGCGGTCTTGATTTGCCATGCTCTGAAGCTCCTGTCCCCACTGTCTCTCTTCCCTGTGAAATCTGGGCTCTACCCAGGATCTAATTCTTTCCAGTCCCACTCTCTCACCCAACCCCCTCTCCAATCTGTCACCTGCCAGGGATGCCACTGATCTGGCTGGAGGGCAACGGCATTGGCTTCATAAAAAAAATGGCTGGTATCCAAAACCTGCCAGCACCACTCTGGGCTATCAGCTGAGCCAAAAAAAGACAAGCCCGGGGCAGATCCAAGGCCAAAACTTCGACCCTTCTGGTCGACAGTGGGAAGAGCATGCAGGCTTGTCGTGTGTGTTTCCGAACAAATTGTGCAATATGATTGATGGTTCTGTGTTTAATAGCCTCTCTCTCTCTCTCTCTCTCTCTCTCTCTCTCTCTCTCTCTCTCTCGTCCCCACCCCACTCCTATTCTTGTCGCTATTCTTCCTCTCTCCCCCTCCCTCCTCACTGGGTTATTTGTGGCACTCACTCTGGGTGGCGTGACGATCATTAATGTCTTGCTGTTTTTGTGCTGTTGGAATGTCAGTATGTCAGTGGCCTCTTTGTGACAGTGTTCACAAAGTGCCTCAAGTGGCTGCTTTCATGCTTCAGCTTTGTGTCTCCTCCTCCAGGAAGGCCTCCCTGGTTGTTAGACACCCCTTGTCTCCATTCCCACCACGAGAGCCTCCCAGGTGGAGTGGTCTGTAGCTCATCAGCAGAGTGTACGCTTAGTGTACATGAAACTCTGGATCCAAGCCACAGCACCATACACACACATATACTACATGCAAACATGCTACACACATCACACATACTACACACACCACACATGCATAACCACACACCAAACACAGATACTACACACACATCACACACACACCACATACACACTACTCATACAACACATACACACCATACACACATACCATACACACTATACACTAAACACATACTACACACACTACACACCACTCACAAACTACACACACTACACACCACACACATACTGCACAAAGTACACAAATATACTACACATGCACCCCACACACATACTACACACACACACACACACACACACACCCCACACCCCACACACACCACATTGTGGGAAATGACACTTCAATGGATCATGAAGACTTTGTTACCACATGCACTCGGGAATCAGAAGCAGGAGGATCACCATAAGTTCCTTTCCAGCCAGGGCAGAGTATTTGACTGCTGTGCACAGGCCTTGCGCTCACTCACCAGCACTGAGTGCAGCAGTTACCCTCCACTGACTTCTATGCTTCGGGATGCCATTTGCACATGGCTCCATGGCTCTCTGCAGTAGTGTTTTACAGGAGAGGAAACAGACTCACAGATGGTGAGGGGCTTCTTTAGAGACACCATGGCTGATAGGTGATGAGTCTGGTGTTAAACTCAGGGATGGCTCATCTCTAACATGGCTGAACCTCCATGGCAGGTGGGAATGATGGATGTGACATGTGACAAGTGTGGACAGGGAGCTGCCCATGGTGACCTGAGATGGTTTTATAACTTTTACTCAGGCCCTCTTAGACAGATGGTTCACCTTTTAACCTCACGCAAACAGAACGAGCCCAGGGACCCTCTTTAAGCTCTAGAGGACAGGGAGGGGCCTTTTGAAGTCCTGCCATAGTCAGGCAGTATCAGGACGGTTCCATCAGAGTCCTGCTATCACAGCCCACCTCTGTCATCAGTCCTGTGCTTTCAGTGGCCACTGCAGGCCTCCACTGCCAAATGAGAGTCTATGTACTGATTCATTGAAAAGAATAGTTAGGGCCAGAGAGATGGCTAATGGGTGAAGCTGATTGATGCCAAGCCAGGTAGCCTAAATTCAATCCCTGGGACATGCATGGCTGCAGGAAAGAACTAACTCCCCCAAGTTGCTTTCTGACTTCACATGTACATTGTGGCACCTGTTCAGGCACAAAATAAATATGTTAAAATTTAACTTCATTTTAAAAAAGAATGTTTATAAAGCATCAACTTGCAAATAGCTTCTCTGAGAGCTTGTGAAAACAGAAGCCTAGGGCATAAGATCTTCCAAAGCTTTCGGCTTCCATCAGATGTCACACTGTGGTTCTGGTCTCTTCTCTCCTGCCATAGGCCTTCAACCCTCCAAAGATGCAGGGTGTCCTCTTTTTCACTAGGTATCACCAGGGACCCCCTTATTAGGCCTCTTGCCTGGCCCTGTACCAATTTGTTCCTTTTTTTTATTTTGGGGGACAAGGATTTGTGTTGCACAGGCTAGACTCCGACTCACTATGTAGCAAAGGGTGGTCCTCCTGTCTCCACCTGATTGTCACATTTCATACCACAGAGGTGCCCCAAGCCTTGTGTACCCACGACTTCACAAAAACCTAGATGTTCTGGCTCCACCCCTTTAAAGCTTAATTAAAAAGATATCTACCCACAACCCTGTGGCAGACCTAATGACAGTATTTCCATTTTGAATAGGGCACAAGTTTCTTTATCCACAGCAATGTGATCTTTAGTCCTAGAGTGTATGTGTCTCTGGGGGAAGGAGGGCTGGAGGCTTCATCTTCGAGCTACAAAAGGGGAACTCTGTTGCTTTGTTTTAAAATGTACAAATAAGGACCCGTGCATTTGAGAGGAATCCTCTATCTGTGTGTGCTCGGTTAACTGCCCTGCCTTTGCCGTAGCCTGGGTGTGTGGTGGTGGTGGTGGCAGAGCAGGCCATGGTTCTCCATCATGGTGAGCAGGGATCTTGGCTGCATAATGTTCCCATGAGTACCTCAGCATCCCTAACAGTCCCTGTGTCTGAACATGGCACAGCTTTTGCAACCCGCCCCATGCTGTGATTCAGAAACAGATGCCTTTGTGCGCATGGACATGACTTAGTTACATTGGTAACGATGGTATTGATATGGTGCTTGGCTTTAAAATAACGCTTTCTGTTTTCCAGAGCTGTGTTTCTGAGAGGATGCTGGGATATGGAATGTTAGGCAGGACTGGGTTTCCCTGAACCCACTGTGCCTGTATTGTTTTGACCTGGTGCCAACCAAGTGGGCATGTTTCCATCTGCCACAAGCCACAAGTCTGTTGATGACAATCACCTGCCAAAGTGTGACTCCAGGTCACAGGGTCAAATGAAATCTGGACAGTGGGTCCGGGGTAGTGTTTTAGCATCATGAAAGTCTGAGTTCACATTCTCTAATTAGCACACAACCTTGGGCTAGCCACTTGGCCACGATGAAACTGTTTGCTCATGTGTAAAGCAGAGACCCAGATGATAGCTTACTCACTCGGTGCCAGGTGGGATACTGCTACCTCTAGCCCTTCCCTACCCCCACAGACTTCCACCCTCCCCCTTTGGTGATTTGGCAAGTGTCACATGACTCAACAGCTCTGGACCCCAGCAGGGCCTTCCTTAGGGCACCTCTCATTGGCTCCCTGTGCCTATTTCTTGCTGCCTGCAATCAAGAGATGTCTGCCCTGTGGAGCGTTGGAGAAGTAGCTGTGGACAGGGCCAGGCAGCTCCATGAGCTGTGAAGGCTGACCTGTGATACTCTAGGGCTCCGGTTCTCAACATGTGGGCCGAGGCCCCTTTGAGGTTGCAAGTCAAATTATCCTGTATATCAGATACTTGCATTACAATTCATAACTGTAGCAAAATTACAGCTCTGGAATAACAATGGAACAATTTTATGATAGGGTCCCCCCAACGTATTAAAAGGTTGAAGCATTTGGAAGGTTGAGCATTTGCTCTAGAGTGTAAGGTCTCGCCCAGCCTTGGTCCCTAAGCTAAGATGCAGGAACTCTTGATTCTCAGAAAAGATTCATGAGAGCCCTTCCCGAGTCGGCCTGGTCACCACCAAGGTCATGCTCTTGGGTTTCTTCTCAGTTTGTTCCCATCACTGTCTGCCCTGTGGCACCTCCCACATCCTTCCAAATGTTTCCTGTTGGGGCAGTGTCAGGAAGGTGAGAGCCCTGTCTTCATGGGAAGATTGGTGTGGTCGTGCTAGAGGGTGGCAGCTCATCTAGTTCAAAGTCTTCCTGGGAGCCAGTGATGCTGAATTTGGAAACAGGCAGGCCAATGCTTCCTGAGATCTTTAGCACAAAGGCAGAATATTTTCCTCTGATTATTATCTGGGGTCTTTCTGGAGTGCAAAGTGACTTAAACTTAAAAGGAGGCCCTGGGAGCCCAAGGGGCTAGGGCTGCCCTGTGTCCTCCTCAGCTGTTGTGAGTACTTCCTTCCCATCTTTCCCACAGTCCACACCAGGTCCCTCCCCTCCCCCAGCCCAGAAGTCACTGCTCAGCAGATTGTTGGTTCCTTTCTGAGGCAGAGAACGCACCGTGCCTTTTGCCGTAGCTGCTCTGTTTGGGCTCCTCCATGATCTGCTCTATTTATTCGTGTTCCATTCAGAGTAAATTCCCAGGGGCATGGAGGAAGAGAGGCTGAGAGTCATGTGTGCCTGGGGTTAGGACTGAACCTTGTTCTGGTCCCTCAAGCGGGAAGATGATGGAAATAGAGGCAGACTTTGGTTGGATTTATCAGTCTAGGAGTGTGTGTGTGTGTGTGTGTGTGTGTGTGTGTGTGTGTGTGTGTGTGTGTGTGTTGATCCATCTACCAACTCCATCTTATTTTTTGAGAGAGGATTTCACACTGAACATAGAGCTCACTGATTCAGCTGCTGGCCAGGTACCCCTAGGGACTCTCCCCACCTATCTCCCCAGCGCTGGGATCACATACTGCTACACTCAGCTTTCTTATGTGGGTGCCAGGGATTGAACTAAGATCCTCATGCCTGCACAGCACGTACTCTACCAACTGATCCCAGCTCCCAGCTCTCTCTCGTTCCTGGTTTTTATTTACAAAGAATCACGCAGGCTTTGCAAGCACAGAGGTAGTGATCCAGCTGTAACATCATGACATGAGTCACTCTTCTGGGAGTAACAGCCACCGCTGGTCTTCTCTGTCCCACAGACACAGTTTCTTGGGGTTTACTTTGTCTCATCCCAAGAGTTCCTTGGCAACGCCTATGTCTTGGCTGTGCTTCTGTTCCTTGCCCTCCTGCTACAAAGGACGTTCCTGCAAGCCTCGTACTACGTCGCCATTGAAACTGGGATTAACTTGAGAGGAGCAATCCAGGTACTGGGGTCATAACTCTTTTTCATGGTCAAAGCAAGCCAGCCTTACTCTCCCTGTAGCTCAGGAGAATTCTGCTGTGAGTTTATTTTTGGTGCTCTTCCCCATATTTAGAACTAACCATTGGTTGTGGTGGAAAGTGGGAAGTATCTTGGGGCTGGGGTTGGGACTTAGAAGCAAGGGTTCTGCCTTGGACCAGACTGACACAAGATGTCAGCCGCTCAGCGCTCGGTTCCTCCTTATTCTTGAAAGTGACAGGCATCACCAGTCAATTGCAGAGTTCTCTTCTGCTGAGCACACACTGTGGCCCCAGAATCCATCTCTAATTCTGGAGGCCTAGCAGATAGTCTGTTAGGGTGTAGCAATGCAAACGTAGCAACATAACGGATCAGCAAAACATCTAAGGTCCATTTAAGCTCTTAAATCTGTGGTCCCTGATGAGAGATTCATGACATATAGAGCTAGGCTTTGGAGAATTGATTGGCAGGATGATCAAAGCCAGAAAGGACTTAGAGCCCTGTGGAGGATGGCAAGCCCCTTGGGATGGATGAGAGCCATCCCATGCCCCAGCACTTCCATGAGGACTTGAGCTTGAGGCTTGCATGGAGAACCCTGAATAGGAACAGATCATATGGCATAGAAGCTTGTCAGTGTTTACACCAATCCTGGGAGGTGCGGCAGCTACACACTCGTCTGAGACCCCATGTCCCCAGATTGTCATTCCCCTTGTGCAATGAGGAGGGTGAAGCCTATTCTGCCATCCCTGATGATTTTTACAAAGCTGTACAAAGTTCCAAAGCTGCCTCATCCATCAAAACTATTCTGTAGAAAGATTAGATGTTGGGCATTATTTCCCTATAGACAGTTCTTTACAAAAAATATTCTGTGGTGTCAGGAGCATGGGCTGACCCTGTGCAAGCTATTCAGAGGTGATGCCGGGAAGGAGATAAAGAGAAGAGGAAGGTCCAGCTTGAACTGGGGCTGCACCAGACTCAGCTCTGGTCCTCCTGATAGCCTGTATGAATGATGTGGATGTGCAAATGATGCTGTCCAGCTTCAGTGGGTTTCCGTGGAGAAAACAGAATCTGCTCACGGACATCAGCAGGTGGGAAGGGTGATTATACCCCTGATAAACCAAGACCCTCCCAGGTTCCTCATCAGGGAGACGCAGAGCTAAGAAGAACCAAACTCTATGTGAACCCCAGTGTTGTCTCCAAGCCCCCCCAACGACAGGCAAGCTTCTGCCGCCATAACCAATTTTGTGGTTGGGTAGTCTTGTCATCAGATCTGCTTCCTATGTGTGTGTCATAAATTACACAGCAGCCCAGTATTTTCCAATTATGCTAAAAGAGTCCCCAAATGGGTTTTTAATATATCAGCCTGTAGTTTTTTTTTAAATCAAACTGAATCTTTTACATTAACCAGAGAGATTAATTCATATGCCACAAGAAGGAAATGATAGCATGCATTATAAAAAAAACGAAGTGGACCTAAAAGACCGCTTTCCTTTAAAAGATTTCCAGAAAGTTACCTACAGAAAATGTGCCCTCACAGATGAAAACCTGTAAGTTACCAAGCAAAGTTCTTAAATTATACATATACCTACACACATACGAGCGCGTGCGAGTGTGTGCACACGCACACACACCGCCATCACATATATGTACGTGTTGCTTTATGTAACAGGTCACTCATGCCTGTATTTCAGTGAAAGTTGCTGGTTAGTTAGCCTCTAAGGCTTAATTTCACGTAGCCAGGAAGTCCATAGAAAGTGTATAAATTTGTCCAAAAATGTCACCATTATTTCCAGCGTTCCCCCTGCTGTATAGAAACCTCAGAAAAGACACAGAAGACACCCACGCTCTCAGAAAACCTGACCCACAAACAAAAGCAAGCTGAGCTTAACACGAGGACGGATTAAAGGCTTTGCAGCTGAAGTGCAGAGCAATTGTGTCCAAGAGCAGGCACCCCGTGGCCATGTAAGACAAGACAGAATTCTTCCTTGTTCCAGAGCATGTAGCTGAAAATACAATCTTTCTGGAAGGTGCCAACAACAGGCACATGAAGCTTTCAGGTTCAAGCCCACAGGCAGCCATTACCCTCCATGTCGCCCCGTGGAGATTTTCAGAGTGGCTGCATTTCTAAGGATGGTGTGGGCCGACTGACCCTCCTCGTGACTGGATCTCACTTCAGGTCTGCGGAGGCTGACCCCTTGCTTTGTTCCAAGGCTCAGTGACTTGGCCCCAGGGTGGAAGTGACACACTAAAACAGGCTGTTCCTCGATTCTTCATTTTTATGTGTCTTTAATGTGCTCTGCCCTGGTCCCCAGTAAATCAAGAACACAAGTAGATATGAAGACCCGCATTTAAGATTTAGGAGCTAATTATGTCTTGTCCCTGAGGGAAAGGTCACGATTGCTGGGGAAGTAGCCTGCTGCTTTGGCCTTGGCTTCCTGCCTCTTGGCTTATTCTCCATGGTGTAGATCATTGTGACTCTAGAATGACAGAGCCCCTTACAGAGCTGCTCCAGGGCTCTGTAGGGATGTCAGAGAAGCCTACATCCAGCCCCTTCCAGGTGTGAGGTGGTGATAGAGATGACAATGATGACAGAGGTGAAGCTTTCTGTTCTCATTCCTAGACCAAGATTTACAATAAGATCATGCACTTGTCTACTTCCAACCTGTCGATGGGGGAGATGACTGCTGGGCAGATCTGCAACCTGGTGGCCATCGACACAAACCAGCTCATGTGGTTTTTCTTCTTATGCCCAAACCTCTGGGCTATGCCAGTACAGGTATCAGATTTGTGCTGGGGGAACTTCCTGTTGGGGAAGGGTGTTGGGGGGAGCCAGTAGGACACAAAACCAGAAGCTACCTGTGTCCATCGTGTGTTCACCTGTGTCTTCCATCATCCCGGGTCTATCCATGTAGTGTCCTACGGTTTCCTCAGTGTCTCGCACATTACAGGCCACCTGCACATCTCTCAGTGATCAGAGAGGCACTATCATCAGGACATTGAAAAGTGTAGCCAACTTTAAATGACTGGTAGGATAGTCATACAAAGAGCAGTTTTGTAAATACCGAAAGCTGTATTGTAGGGATTTGGAATGTAGCAAAACTGTGTCACTATTGCTCAGTGTGTATGATACCTGGATTCATCACCAGTACCAAGTAAACCAGGGATGGTTGTGGAGGCAGGAGGATCAGAACCTCAGGGTCATCCTTAGCTTTGGAGTGAGTTCAAGGTCGTAATGTTGAAATTGTTTGAAATGCGGTCTTGTTCTTTTGCTCAGGCTAGCCCCAAGGTCCTGAGTTCTTGTCCTTTCCTGACTCAGCCTCCTGCAAGTGTCTAAGACTGTTAATTCATGGCATCAAGCCTGATTGATATTCATTTTTAATACATCAGAGACTGTGCCTTCATGCTTACAAAATTGACCAGTATACAAAAATTACTAGTGTGAATTCCTACTATGAGGGCTGGGATGTAGCTCAGCTTAGCATGCCTGAGCACTAGGTGAGTTCCTAGCCACCCGAGCCCCAGCCCACCCCACCTCACATACAAAGACACACAATGATATAATCTTAGCCTCATGGAAAACCTCACCTGGTTGGGGTTCCTCAAGGAAACCTCACCTGGTTGGGGTTCTGGGGCCAGCCTGGTGACCCAGCGTACATATGCTGTTGAAATCCACTCTTCTTAGTTTGCAATCTTTATTTTTTTTAATCACACACATTTTTAAAAGTAGCATTTTGGAAGACTACACTTGTGTAGACTTGAGTTCTCAGCACTTGAAAGGCTGAGGGTTGCCTCAAGTTTCAGAACAGCTGAGCTGAAAAGTGAGACCCTGGAATAGGTGAAGGTGCAGCTGAAGGGCCCTACAAATGATCTGGGGTACTCTTAGATTCGGGGTGCTCTTACAGACTCTTAGAGTCTCGGGCAGCCACAACGGCTGAAGGACACCCTGGCTGCCTTCACGAGAGCACAACTCATGTAAGAATGAAGGGTGGTGCCTGGCAGGACTCCCAGGAAGGTAGCTGGCGGGGCTGTCAAATAGGAGGTTCATCTCTTAACATGGCCCCCTGCCCACTGTGCCAGCTTTTACTGCCAGTTAAACAGGCAGGGGGGCACCGTGGTGATTGGGGCCATCCCATAGTCTCTCAGTTATCGGCTAATGAAGACTTTCTGTGATTAACAGAAAGTGTAGAGTCCTGCCTTCTCTATCCATAAACTGAGGCGGGGAGCCTCATGCCAAATTAGCACAAGGCTGGCAGAATGCAGGACCAAGCTGGACAGACTTTATTTTCTCTCTTCTTTCAACTTAGCATGTGTGTTCTTCCAGAGTAAGCCATACTGTTGAAGGTGCTTGTCTTTGACAACAGCTTGGAAAAGTATCATCCAGGAGCTTTAGGGACTAGCAAGAGAGATTTGCATTGCTCAAGAATAATCATAAGTAATCAGTCATTTACATAAAGCTAGAAACAGAATGGGTTCTCATTTCAAAGAAAGCCTGCCAGGCTCTATAAAAATTGAAAGACACCAGACTCAGGTATGATGGTTTACACCATAATCCCAGCACTTGTGGAACTGAGCAGGGCACTCTCAAGTTCTGGCTAAACCTGGGCTATGCCACAAGACTCTGTTTCAAAACCACAACAGAAACTAGACCTGTAGTCCAAGCTACTTGGGGGCCTGAGCCAAGAGGATTACAAGTGAAGGCTAGCCTGGGTTAAAGAGTGATTCAGCACCTGATGCCTACACATATAACTTAGTGAGACCTTATCTCAAAAAACAATATTTTTTTAAGTGGGCCAAGTGGAAGGGTACCAGGAGAGCATGCCTGGATGATATAGGTCAATGATAGAGCATTTGCCTAGTGTGTGAGAGGCCCTGAGTTCAATCCCCCTTAACACAAAAGGGGATAGTGGTGGGCAGGGATATAGTTCAGTTGTAGAGTGCTTGCCTAGCGTACTGTAGTTCTAGTGTTGCAGACAGAGGCCAGAGGATCAGAACTTCAAGGCTGTCTTCAGCTACACAACCAGTTCAAGGGATATATGAGACTCTAGAAGACAGATGGACAGATAGGTGGATAGATGAATGGGTGGATGGATGGATAGGTGGATGGGTGAGTGGATGAGTGGGTGGATGGATGGATGGATGGATGGATGGATAAGTATATGGGTGGGTAGATGAGTGGGTGGGTAGATGGGTGGATGGATGGATGATGTGTGGATGGATGAATAGACAAATAGATAGTAGATGGATGAGTGGGTGTGTGGGTGGGTAGGTAGGTAGGTAGAGCGAGCTACCAGGCCATGAATGCACAGCACCTTCTCTGTGCCTGCAGTTCTGCCTGGCATGGACGCCACAGTTTTGCCCCTTCATTCCTAGGTAGCTTATTTCTAGTGAGATGTCAGTCTCGGCAAATGAGAAATAGAGTAAGTGGTGTAGTCTCAGACCCGCCTCAGAAAAGGAGACTCAGCATGAAAGTCAGTCCTTTAAGTAGCTTTGGTAAAGGGCCTTGGTAGCAGCCCAGAGCCTCGGCTGCATGTGTGCCCACATACTGCTCTCCCACACCTGCTTCTGTGCCCTACTCCATCCCCAAGGCATTTTGAAAACTCGGGCACTGAGGAGCTGAAGGTAGGGTACTGCTGATGCCCTCTGGCAAGGCAGCCCTGGAGCAGAGCGCTCATCCCCCTGTCACCTTCTCTAGATCATTGTGGGCGTGATCCTCCTCTACTACATCCTTGGGGTCAGCGCCTTGATCGGAGCAGCTGTCATCATTCTGCTGGCTCCTGTACAGTACTTTGTGGCCACCAAGCTCTCCCAGGCACAGCGGAGCACCCTGGTGAGTGTCCTAGGATCTGCACGTTCCATCTCTGCCATTCCCCATCTCTGCTTCCTTGGTCCTCCCCTTAGTAGCCTCCTCCCATACTCATAATCCTCCCTAGACTCACAGTCATCCCTACTCTTACAGTCCTCCCTCCCCACACTCACGGTCCTCCTCCACACAGTCATCCCCAGACTTAGTCCTTCCCATACTCAAGTCATCCCCACATGCACATCTCTCTCACTACACTCAGTCCTCCCCACACTCTTAGTCCTCCCCACACTCACAGTCCAGGCCTCAGTCTCTATGAAATGAACTTAACAGTCTGGCCAGGAAGATACTTGTGATGACAGGAGCTAGGCAAAGGGTGAGGACATGGAGTCAGTGCCTTCTCCTCAGCCGAGCTAGGGCCACAAGTGTCTCCCCTCTAACTCTGAATACACTACTACCACCTCTCCTGCCCCCAGGAATATTCCAATGAGAGGCTGAAGCAGACCAATGAGATGCTCCGGGGCATCAAGCTGCTCAAGCTGTATGCGTGGGAGAACATCTTCTGCTCGAGGGTGGAGATGACACGAAAGAAGGAAATGACCAGCCTCAGGGCCTTCGCCGTCTACACCTCCATCTCCAGTGAGTGCTCCTGCCTGCAAGCCTGGGGTGTCTGTCATGGGTTATGGGCAGGTTACAGAACCCAGAAGCCCCTTTACTATGTTGTCAGAGTCCCAGAGATCAGTGTTCTTTTAAAAGTATCCCATTTTACTGTTTCTAAGTATGTGTATGTGTGGGAATGCACACGTGAGTACAGGTGCCTTTGGGTACCAGTGATGTGGATCTCCCCGGAGCTGGAGTTACAGGCAGCTGTGGCCTGCCTAATGTGGCTAGTAGAAACTGAATTGGGATCTTCTTCAAGTGCAGATCCTCTTCAAGAGCCATCTTGCTAGCCCAGAAATCAGTATTCGTAATTCACTTGTGCAAATGTGTCCTGAGAGCCTGCTGTGTGCGAGGCTCTGTGCTAGCTCTTAATACACACCAGTAAGAAGGAAAGATGAGCCCTCATATGAATAGGAAGAGTAGCAAGGATTTTCTGCTTCCTCCAAACATGAAAATTTTTCAGGGTCAGAAGGACCTGTCACTGCTCCAGGCAAGGTGTCATCTCCCTGGGATATGCAGAGATATCTGTACAGACCAGAAGCCCAAGCTAACCTTTTCCCCTGCATAAAACCCTGTAGTTCGTATGTGTAGAGATACACATGCATCAAGTGCGAAGAACTGGTTGAACACTGAGATAACTAGTAACAAAGAAGTTAAAATCCACAAGAGAAAATTCACCATCAAAGAGAGAACCGTCTGGCTCAAAACCATAAGAGAGGGCTGTGGAGACGGCCCAGGGGGTGAAGTGGCCACTGTGCCAGAGTGCAGACCTGAGTTTGAGTTACCAGGACCCACAAAGAGCCAAGCAATCGCATATGTCTGTAACTGCAGTGCTCCTGTGTTGATTGAGAGGCGGAGACCAGAGAATCCCTGCACTCATGAGCCTGCTAGACGCCATATGCAGGGGCAGACAGCAAGAGACCCTGTCAGGAACAAGGTAGAAGCTGAAAACTGACACTAGAGACTGTCCTGTGACCTCTACTCTGCACACGGGATGTGTGCACCAGCACCAACATGTGCACACCATGCCCACGCACACCATGCATGCACACACATAGACACGTACACACCATACATACACACATATATACACATATTCACACCAAACACACACACATATATATATACACTCATGTGCATGCGCACACACCCACACACCATACACACCATACATGCACACATACACACATGCACACAAACATGGACGCACACACCATACACAAATACAAAACAACAAAGTCCATTAAGAGAACCAGGTGTGGTGATACACACCTGTAACCACTCAGAATTCGGCAGGTAGAGGCAGGAAGATCATGAGTTCAAAGCCATCCTCAGCTACGCAGTGAGTCTGAGGCCTAAGCTTTTTGAAATCCTGTCTCAAATAAAACAAACAACAATAAACAACGAATTAAAGTAATTTTTCTCTTAATACCTTGAAATAATAAGTCACTCAAAAGCTAATAAAGTTAGCATGTTCGATATAACTAGGGAGGGTTGTTTTGTTTTGTTGTTTTGTTTTGTTTTAAGATCCAAAAGCAACAAGGCTTCATAAGGAGATTATCAGGGAAAGAAAACAAAAAAGAACATTCTAGAAGTTATAGTTTTAGTTATTGAAGTTGACTCTGTGTACATTCCCCTGGCCAGAGGAGGGTGCATGAAGGTCAGATGACCGTAAGGCTCTGGTCCAAGTCTGATTCGCAGCTGATGCTAATTCATTCCTCCATGGACCTACCCCATGATGGCTGATTTCCCAAGGTATTATTGGGATGTAGACAAGCAGCCACTGGCAGGCTCAGTTTACTTCCCTGACCTGTCCAAGTTAACAGTCATTTTGGTAAGAACGGCTCTGCCCACGAGAAAAAGGGGGAGGGGGAGGGAGTAAAGAGAAGGAAGGAAGGAAGGAAGGAAGGAAGGAAGGAAGGAAGGAAGGAATCAAGGAAGGAAGAAACAATGTAGTTCAATGTACAGCTTAATCAAATTAATGGAGCTGAAGAGAGACTTTGTGATTTAGAGGCCATATTGTGAAAATCATATAGGATTTAATAAGAAAGGTCAACAGAAAATGTTTCCTGCAATATGGGCACCTGTTTTACACATGGGAAACTGAGGCTCATGGGAGAGGGGAGGGCGTGTGTTTCAGAGGCGCCTGCAGAGTCAGCAGTGCCACTCATAGTAGACCCTATGGAGTCTCCACATGTTGTTTCCAGAATGCCAGGGAGCTCCGTGGAGTGAAGGGTTGGGACACTGTGGTGCATCATGAGGCTGTGTTTTCTGTGGAGACAGTCTTGAACAGGCTGCAACAGGAGTAGGAGACGGTGAAGAAACTCAGAGAGACGGTCAGTACTGACCACTGCCTCCAAAGGAAATGTCTTCGTTCTCTTTGTGGGTTGGGGCTGGGCTTTTGACCAGGGTTTTTACTCTTTAGTACAGTCTGACCTAGAACTCACTGTATAGCCCAGGGTGGGCCTTTAACTCACAGAATCCTCCTGCTTCAGCCTCCTGAATGCTGGGATTGCAGGCTTGAACCATCACACTCTGGTAAAAGTGTTTCTTGTCAGGGTGCCCTGGGGTGGTGAGTTGGGGGGCTGTAATGGAGGACATGATGGGAATGTCTCCTAGATAAACTCTTTATAAGGTTCGTGGAGAGTAGAAATGTTAGCCCAGGTCATCTATGTGTTCTGGTATTTGTGCTCATCACAAGGAAAACTTGACCCTGAGCACCATGGGTAGTCACAGCTCCCCACCCCCACCAGGACTGGCTATATTATGGTATCTGATACCTCAGACAGAGCCTGGTCCAGTCAGTGGTGGCTAGGTCATCTACCATAAGTGGCATACGTGTGTTCACATAGGAAGGCATAAGACCCAGTTGTCTCAGAATAGAGCCATGGTCACAGCCAAGTTCCTTCCCTTCATTTTCCATGATATGGGGGTATTAGAAAAGACACCTAGAGGAGCCAGTGTCCCAGAGCCAGGCCCCCTTCTGCCTTGTCTTCAGCCACTCTGCCTGCCTGCCCAGCCTCAAGCTGGTGTATTACTTTATCTCTACCCTGAGTACAGCCTGATGAGGGATAAAGAAACAGATACTGAGGAACAAGATTGGTGGAGGGAGCTTCTCCCCATAGCTAGGAGACACCCTAGCTCAGATAGTGAGGCAGATTCCCCATGGCTGACATAGAGAGGAGGAAGAAAAACAGCAAGGAACTCGAGGTCTGGGTCCCCAAAATTCCAGGCATAGTGAGTATCAAAGTAAAGACAGCCCCAGTACATGCAACTGAAGGCAGGTGCCAGCTGCTCTGTTTCTGGGAAGTGTGTATTTACTTCCCAGGGTAAAGGGGCAACCTGTTTTGTGAGTATGCAACTTCCAGGTCTCTACGTTCCTGCCTGGCCCTCTGAAGCCCATCTGACAGGTGATACTTATTCCCTCAGGATCTTGGGAGATCAGCCTAGGCTTTGGGACCCAGGGTCAGTAGGATTCAAGAAAAGACTCAGAAGAGAAAGGGTCTCTGGAGCCAAGCAGGAGCTGCCCAGAACCCTGTACCTATCCACCAGGCCTAAAGGGACAAGCAGGGTAACACAGGCTGGTCCCTGGAAGGAGAATTAAGAAGGCAATGTTGTTATTATTCTAATTGTACTTATGTATAAACTACTATATGATAATTCATGTGTGCATACAGTGCACGATAATTAAATCAGAGCCGATAGCATTTTCATCCCTTTAAGCATTTTTTTGTGCAAACTTTGATTGACATAAGATAATCATACGTATTTATGAGATACAGTTGAGGGTCCAATATGTGCTCAGAATGTAATATGCATTTATGTGTTCAGAATGTGCGTACATCAAACCAGGTCACTAATGTACCCACCTCCTTGCTGTTGCCCCTGTTAAGCTCTTCAGAGGTACTCTTTAGTCATTCAGAAAATATATAAGAAGTTATTGTGAGCCGTAGTCCCCAAACTGCACGAGAGTGCTAGAAAAGTAAGCCAGACACAAAAGACAGCTAGGGCGAGTTTGTCCCTCATGCAGAAGCTTTTAAAAGTCAGCCGTGAGGCTGGGGAAATGGAGTGTTAGTGAAGGAACATGAGGGCCTGAGCCTGATTCCCAGCACGCATATCCCAAACAGCAAGTGGGGCCTGCGCTTCGAGCCCAGCTCTGGGGAGACGTAAAGAGGCCGTTCCCCGAAGTGGACTGGCTAGCCAGCCTGGCTTAGTCAGCAAGCCTAGGTCCCACGGAGAGGCCTGTCTCAAACAAACAAAAAGTAAACAGTGGATGCCTCTCAAGAAGCGACACCATACACACACACATACACACACACACACACACACACACACACACACACACACGCATGCATGCATGCATATCAGTCTCAATGATTGGAAACAGTGAAGACAGGAGGGCGGTGGGAGACTACCCACCCAGTGGACATAAAAGTACAGCCCAGGGCAGCTCTCCTGTCCTTCAGCAGAATGCAGAAAGCCAGCACTGTTTGTGTGGCATATTTGCCCTTGCTGGGGTGTCTCTTCCGAGAGGGAGTGGTCGGGTAGAGGTATCTCCTAGCTGCAGACACGTGCTTCGTGCTTCAAGTGGGTTCTCGCTGTCCTCTCCCTGGACTCCCGGGCTTCTGTTTCCAGGGATCAAGGTACAGGTCATTAGGCTGAGCTAATGGCAATCTCATGTTCTCACCCTTGGCGCCAGCCATGGAGTCCTGGCAACGTGAAAGAGCCCTAGTGTTCTGTCTCCAGATGGGGCCTGTCCTGGGGATGCTGGATGGGTTTCCAGTCTGGTTGTATGCATACCCTGCAGACAGGCTATGTGGCAGACATGATTCCTTCTGACATCTTGTGATGGTTTCACTGACAGGGTCACCAAGATATCTGGTGTCCTTCCCTGGCAACTCATAAGGGAGGGATGAAAAGGCAGGGGAAGTCCACATGTAACCATTTGCAGAGGAGTGAGAGTCAGCCAGCCAAAGTGCCACCAGTCCATCTGCAGGCCCATGGCAGAGCTCTCTCTCTGCCAAACTTTACTGAAGCCCTGAGCATGAGGAAGGGGTGGGCATGGTCCACACAGTCCTAGGGGACATTGGCAATGACTAACAGCAGTGACAGTGCACATGCTAGAGCCACGAGGTCAGTCCCAGATGCCCCTGTCTTTTGCGTTATTCGCCTGACCCTGTGGCTTCGTTTCCTTCAAGCGCTTATGGACTGTCTTACTTACCAACTATTTCCAATGTGTCAGGCCCTGTGTTTGGCACTGGATGAAAAGACACACTGGTCCTAGCCAGATGTTGTTTGTAGTTATTGGGAAAGCCCACCATGAAACAGTGCAGTGATTGACAAGAACTGAAGGAGACATTCTGGTTGCACATAAAAGTTATGATTTGCACCCAACCTAGTCCTAGGGGTGATAGGTGTCAGAGTGCTTTCTGGAGGTGACCTGTAGTGGTTCCGCTAGGATAACCGTAAGTTACCCAGGTGAGGAAAAAATATCCAGGCAGAAAGGCCTTGAGGTAGCAAAAAACAGTGGTAGGTTACATCTCAGTCATGCTTCCTTCAGTAGGAGACCAACTCAGACAAAACTCTGTGTCATGGGTCAGGCTGCTGGGTTTACTCCTGGGGCAGGGAGCCATGGAAGGGGCTTAGGTAGACTAAAGATGTGATTGCCATTTCTGTCAACACTCTGTGCCCGTCTGGGGTCCAGACAGGCAATGTGACAGTCTCAGGTTGTGGCTTGAAAATCAAAAGGCCAGAGAATCAACTCAGCCATATGTGAGGCTTGGGGACACATGTGTCTGCAGGGCACAGCACAGTGGCTGTCCACACTCCACGCACTGCCTGTCTTATTATCCTGTTTTTCTCAGGGCTCCTCAGTGGAAGCTGAAGACTTTCGGTTTGTCTTTGTTTGTATCTTTGTCTTTTTGAGACCATTTCTTACAACTGGCCTGGAACTTGCAATGTAGCTGAGAGTAGCCTTGAGCTCTGATTCCATCTTCTCAGTGCTCAGATTCCAGGTGTGCACCCCACACCCAGCTCCTGGTCCCCTCCTTTTTCCCAGCTCATCTCCTTCATTACCTGTCCTTCCTTCTGCCAATCAGGGCAGCCGCTGAGGGTCACTTATGTGTACCCTGACCTGGTTTGGCAGGGGGGTTAGTTGAGGAGTAAGGAGAGTCCTTAGCCCTGGAACAGAAGTCAGTTCTGCAGGAGCCTCCTGACACGTTCTGCTTCTGTAGCCTCCAGCAACTGGTACCAGGCCCCTGCTCTCCTCTCCACTCTGCTGACTTTGCTGACAATCAGATGGGATGGAAAATAGCCCCACTCACTTCAAAACACATTTCCCTTCCTCCCAGCACAGCTTGCAGCTAGGACCAGGCTGAGTGCCCACCCTCTGGCCTCCCTCCACAGGATGCAAAGCTGGAGTTAACCAGTGCACAAATGGCCGCTGTGCCTCCCTGGCTCATGCCTCCTGAAATATTTATGGTAACTTAGGAAATGAAAAGCTTCTGGTATTACGGTGTCAGGCTGGTGCCCACAAGGCCAAGCAGCATTCCTTGAACAAAGCCAGGGGAGCCCATGAATGGGTCTGCTTTGACTTGGGTGGGCTGTCTTCTTTGCAGTGGGAGTGGGGAAGGCTAATATAACATTTGGCAGGGGACAAAGATTGCAGTGGGGAAAGGTGCTAAAAAATAATTGTTGAATGGAATGAGCAGCTCCTGACGGGTCTTTTTATAATATCCTTATCCCTGTACCATTGCAGACAGGCGTCACTTTTATAGTGGCTTGGAAGGCCTGGACACAGGAGGTTAATTTTACCCTAACAAGCTAGGTGTAGTGGCATACACCCGCAATCCTTGTACTCCGGATATAGAGATAGAAAGTTCGAGAGTTTGAAGTCATCTTTAGTTACACAATGAACTCAAAGTCAACCTGAAATACGAGACCCTGTCTCAGTCAAAAACCACACACATGCACACACACACACACACACACACACACACACACACACAAACACAAACACAAACACACACACACAAGCAAAATTGGGGTTGGGGAAAGCTATACTCTGCTTACACTTCCAGGTCGCAGTTCATCACAGCAAAGGCAGGGCAGGAACTCCAGCAAGAGCTTGAAGCAGGAACCATAGGGGGAGCACTGTCTGTTCCTGCTCAGCTAGGCACATCTGCCTATGGATGGTGCCGCCCACAGTGGGCTGGGCCCTCTCCTACAAAACATCAGGGAAGGCAGTCTCACAGATAAGGCCACAGCCCTTCTGATCAGCAGTTCTTCAGGAGAGACTCTATCTTCTGGGGTAACTTAGTGTCAAGTGAACCATAAAAGCAAACCAGGACATACACCGACTGTTCTGTCTCCTCCTTCATATGATGTCACTCAGCCCACAAGTCCATGCTTCTCACACCTAAAATTTGAGAGCTATCATGTTCTTCAGTCTCTGTGTTTTGTTTTCATTCTTTTGCTTTCTAATGGATCAAAGGGAATCACTCGCTCTGTACCAGAGTTAGAGAGAAATCTATCCTCCATTGTATGTCCCACCTCTTCTACCACTGTGGAACCCTGCAGGGCTGTGTGTAGCCCAGGAAAATGGGGCCTCAGGTCTTCACCCCACAACAGTCGCCTGTCCACTTGCCTATTCCCCTCCCTCTAGTTGTCCCCACACTCAGAGAAGGACAGAGTCCCAGCCCCAGCCCCCTTGTATGCATCACTGACACCCCCAAGGTGGCCACATCCCTCCCAGGGTGATGGGCTGATTTTCTGAGAGGCCTTTGCAGTACAGCAGCTGGTGATGCCCCTCCCCCAGCTCCCACACCACAGGGGATTGCAATGGTCATCCTTCCAGGCAGGGGAGAGAGAACTGGAGAATTGCATTCGCAATCCTCTCCTGCATCAGCCAGCACAGCACAGAAATTAATTCTGTCACACGCAGGCTCCACACTGCTGCATCTTCATTTTTAATTTATTTATAGCTTGTCTCATTCCTCAAAGGAGTCCAGGCATCTCTAAAAATAAAGACAATAAAACAGAAAAATATACATATTTTTAAAAATCATGACCAGGGGAAACATGGATCAGAATGAAATATCAATTATCACACACTTTCTGCCTGCCAAGTGTCCCCCAGAGGTACTTACCGTCACTTGCTAAGGTGCCCACCCACGTTTGGAAGTTTCCAGCCTGCCTCATTCTGGGTGGTTTGCTGCTATAGTTGAGTTGTGTTTTACGGTGATGAAGGTGAGGTTGCACCATCTTGCTGGTATGATAGCTTTCCTTTCTCTTGAGTGATTATTCAGGATGAACGGCCAGGATGTGGAATACAGGGTCAGAAGGTCGGAACTACTCTGTCACTCTGGATACGCAGATCTAGATTGCTTTTTCTGTGAGTTATATCAACCCCTGATCTAAATTGCAGCCCCTGCTGCAGTGAGGATGGAGGGCCCTTGGATTCGGGCAGGGCTGGAACGGTAAGGCACAGAGGCTCCCACCACCAGGTCCTTCTCATTAGTCTTATCTTGATGGACTAGAGACGGGCAGAAGAGATGCCTGGGTCCTGAGGGTACCTTGGCTCTGGAGGCCAGAGTGATGCTATTTTGGGTGTGGGGCTACGTGGCTGACGACAAGCAAGGGTGCAGGCCTGACAGGTGTGTTTTCCCCAGACAGGTGTGGCTATGCTTTGTCCTATCCCAGACCCTCAGTACCATGGGTGTAACTAGCAATAATTCTACCCCGGAAATAACCATAATTTAGCAGTGTGGTGCCATCATACGGGCACACTGTCAGGAAGGGAAGTTGAAACATGGCCATAGTTAGTACTGGTATTGATCAAATGCCTAGAGTCTCACGGAAAGACTTTCACTGCCTGGGGGCTTCAGTCATAACAGCAGGGTATTGCTGTCTCTCTTTTCAGATTAGAAATTTGACTCAGGAGGCAGAGGCAGATTAACCTCTGTGAGTTCGAGGCCAGCCTGGTCTACAGAGCTAATTCGAGGACAGCCAGTGTTACACATAGAAACCCTGTCTTGAAAAACCAAACCAAACAAACAGATTAGAAATTCCCCCAGAAAAGACAGAGATGCTGTTCCTGCCTACTTGACAACTCCCCCCTGGAACTTGTTCTCTGTCTTCCCATCAGTGGCTGGGAGAACAATACTTGTCTCCATCTTCTGAGGAGAAGCCCTTGAGTGCAAGGACCACACGTGCCCTTCCACCAGGTTGGGATTCTCTGAAGCAGTGGCCACAGCTCCCAGCATCTCTGTGGGAACTAGCTGCTGCAGGCTTCTTGCAGTAAGGGCACAGCTTGGCAGCATCTAAACTTCAAAGTTCCAAAGACTATGCTGTTTAGCAGACAGGACCATGTACAGTAGCTAAGCTCTTGGACTTGGCTACAGCCCCCTGCCTCCTGGTCTTTGGGCTTTAATCTGGGTGATTGCAGAACCAGGCTCCCCCACTCCCCTCCCCAGGTTTGCCTGGAGGAATGAGAGAAGGGTGGATGGGAGCCTGAGGCCACACTTTGAGTTGAGTTAGTAAATTTGTGTATGTGCACACATGTACACACACACCATGGCATACATGTGGGGGTGAAAGGCCAAATGGTGGGGATCCATTCTGTCTACCTTGTGGGTTCAGGGACTGAATTCAGGCTGTCAGCTATCCACTAAGCTACCTCACCAGCCACTGAGAGAATGAGGAAGGGGTCTCTACTCCAGATAGCAGATAGCCAACCTGAGCATGGAGTCTAAGCCCTAGATCTAAGGAAGACCCCCCATTTGTGCCCTCAGTCTCCAACTCTCAGTCTGAAAGAGTTTGGACTCCCTCCCAAGAGCCATAGCAGACTAGAAAGCTTCTGCACTGCACAGGGACAACCAGGGGCTCGAACTACAGGAAGGAGCAGCCGGTGGGGCCCCTGAGACAAAAGCTGCTTACAGCTCAGCCCTGCAGCTGTGTGCCAATCCTACCATGGGATTTCCTTCACTGCCTCTTCGTAAGACAGGAGCAAGGGAAGGAGTAAGAGGAACAGGAAGCCCCAGGGAAGCATGAGACGGAACTGCAGATGCCCTGTCTGCTGATGCACCCAGCAAGCTGGGCCTCCACTCAGATGTGCTACCCTGGCCGTCATGGCCTTGTTCTCCTTCCTCCCCTAACCTCACCTTGTGCTTCCTTCACAGTCTTCATGAACACAGCCATCCCCATTGCTGCCGTCCTCATCGTAAGTGGACTGTTCTCCTCTGCACAGGGCCGGGGAGGGGACAGGTGGAGACACATCCAGGTTCCACCCTCTCGCAGGAGGATCTCAAAAGCTGTGTCCAGGTGTGAGGGTGAACGCAGGTGTACCCCCTCCACGCTCCACACAGATGGGGCACTGTCTCAGGTCCTGGGGGATAAGGAATGTACTTAGAGAAATAAAACCTTCTCTTAAAAACAGCTCTTGGGACAGGGGATGAGGCTCAGTCAGTAGAATGGATGGGTAGTACGCACAAAGCCCTGAGCTCTGCAAACTGGGCTTGGTGGCACATTCTGTACTCCAAGCACTTGGCAGGAGTGTCAGGTCAGAGTCACTTTTGGCTACATAGTAAGTTCAAGGCCAGCCTGGGCTACATAAGACCCTGTCTCAAAAAAAAAGTAGGAGGAGAAGAGAAAAGAAGAGAAGGGGTCAGTATATTGTCTATGGGATTTTAAAGTGGCTATCTACTTGTTAACACAAGGATGGCACCCATCTGTTGTGGAAATTGATGGGACCATCGGGAAGAAGAGTCAAAAGCCCCACACCCCACTCAGCATCTACAGGGTGTTTCTTTCCATCCTTTTAAAAGCAGATGATATGTCACTTCTACAGAAATAGGACCGTGTCGCAGACACAGTTGTATAACCTGCTTTTTTAGCTTTAGGAACATGCCACGCACAGCTCCTGTACCTTGGACAGACATGATGTGCCTCTGAGCAAAGCTGTACACGAGCCTAGCTGTGGAGGCAGATCCCATGCCCTACAGCAAGGCCTGGGGATCCCTGGAGTCCCCCTCACCCCCAGTCTCCCCTCTGTGTCTGCTCCAAGACTGAGGCTCTTTTTAAAAGATATTGTTATGTCCCCCGAGGCCGGCATCCCTGAGCAGCGTGGAGTGCAAGGCTGCCAGGGCATGCTTGGGAACTCACTTTCCGTGTGATTTATTGAGCCGATTCCTGGCCTGGGCTCTGGGAACTGTGCTACAGAGCCAGTCAGGACCAGTCAGGTAGCCAGGGACAGACCCAGGGAGGCAATGCTGTAGCAACTATTTTTACATTGCCGCCAGACTGAGGACGAGGGAAACTAGCACCCGGAATTCTAAGTGGAACAAGGGCAGATCCAACCCCAGGACTCCTCCCTGCTTCTTCCTGGCACAGAGGGGTGGAACCAGAAGGGAGCAGCCCCACCCCTAGCATGAGTCCTAAGTTTTCTGGGGTCATTTCCATGGGGTGACTGAGGAAGATGGCTGTCTCTAACTGAAAGTTTCCTCACAGTCCTGATCGGCTCTCAGACTTCCTTTCCAGAGCCTTGGGCTTTGGATGTGGGAGGGGAAGGGGACTCATACCCTAGGTCACCCTGTCCACCTGTGTTTTCTCCACAGACCTTTGTGGGCCATGTCAGCTTCTTCAAAGAGTCAGACTTCTCGCCCTCTGTGGCCTTTGCCTCTCTCTCTCTCTTCCACATCCTGGTCACACCGCTGTTCCTGCTGTCCAGTGTGGTTCGGTCCACTGTGAAGGCCCTAGTGAGGTAAGAGAAGGGCCCTAGGGAGGACATTCCAAGGGCTGTCCATCACAGGACATACCTCCCTGTGCTCCGGGCCTTTTTTGAGCAGCTGTTATGGGAAAAGACTCTATAATGCTTATACAGCAGTTAGCACAATGTCTGGCCTATAGTTCCTGCTCCCCAGGCGGTAGCCATTGTGAATAACTGCTCTTAACCCATGTGATCTTAACATAGCCAACCTTAACTAGTTTAACTAGTAAAACCCAGCATCAACCACCCTTATCAACAACTAACCATCTTTAACAGTCAATAAACCCAAAGCAAACAAAGGTACTTCCAATCCAGACTACTCCAGATTACTGGTCAAACTTTAAAAAAAAAAAAATGTCTTAGGGGCTGTAGAGCATAACTCAAGGTAGTATGCTTGCCTGGTATAGGCAAAGCCTGGATTTCAATGTCCATCACTGATGTGATGTGATGTGATGTGTGTGTGTGTGTGTGTGTGTGTGTGTGTGTGTGTGTGTGTATGTTGATATATATATTGATATAGATATATATTGATATACATATATATATATATATATATATATATATATATATATATATACATACATACATACCTAAGCGCTTGGGTATGGTATGCACGCCTGTAACTCTAAAACGTGGGAAACAGAAGCAGGAGGGTAAGGAATTCGAAGCTGTCCATAGCTATACTACTAAGTTTGAGACTAACCTGAGCTACATGAAACCCTGCCTAGAAACAAAACATTACAAAAAAGAAAGTAGGGCAAAGGGTGGAGAGGTGTCAAGATTACATAGTGGAAAAAGATGCTTGCTGCCAAGCCTGGTGACATAAGTTCAATCCCCAAGACCCACATGGTAGGAGAAATCACTCCTTAAAGCTGTTTGTAGCACATGGATCTCCCAGACCCTACTATACAAAATAAGTGAATACATATTTTTTAAAGTCCTGGTAACATTCGTAACCTAGTCCTATGGCGCTGCCCACTGAGCACCCCCTGCCACATGGCTTTGGTAGGACACACTTAGGACCAAACACCCATTGAGAGCTGTTTTCTCAGCTCAGGCCTCCTTCTCTGCCTTCCTCTGCCCCTAGGGGTAACGGGAATCTCTTTGCTTCCTCTGCAGCGTGCAAAAGCTGAGTGAGTTCCTGTCCAGTGCAGAGATCCGTGAGGAACAATGTGCCCCCCGAGAGCCCGCACCCCAAGGCCAAGCGGGCAAGTACCAGGCAGTGGTAAGTGCCCAGCCTCTCTCTATTACTCCCAAGTTTCATCTAAGTCCTGAAGCATGAGCCCATCCGCACCAGGCCTTCACATTCCCCCCAGAAGGGGTCTTCCCAGCCTAGAAGTCCTCACCTCCTAACCATCCACAGCCCCTCAAGGTCGTGAACCGCAAGCGCCCAGCCCGGGAAGAGGTTCGGGACCTCTTGGGCCCACTGCAGAGGCTGACCCCCAGCATGGATGGAGATGCTGACAACTTCTGTGTCCAGGTGAGTCCTCAACCTTGTATCCACACTCCCAGCCTCAGCGCCATCTTCCAAGAGAAGCTTAACACCTTCAAGACCAAGAACCTGAGTTCTGAGTCCTCTATCCAGAGGCCTCCTTGCCTGGAGGAATCCTGAAGCAAAGCACATTTCCACCCCACTCAGCAGAAGAATTGCCCCCTTACTCCCCCAAGGGTACCTCAGACAGGGTTTAATCCCTACTGTCCGCCAGAAGCACTCCAAGGATTAGAATTAATATTCATTGATCTTCATAGGGGAGGGGAGACAGGGTCACACCACACTGAAAATGGCCTTGCCTCTCTCTCCTCTTCTGCACCATGGCGGGGATGGACAATGAAGATCATTGGAGGCTTCTTCACCTGGACCCCTGATGGAATCCCCACCCTGTCCAACATCACCATCCGTATCCCCCGAGGTATGGCCCACCTCACCTTTCCAGATGTGTGCTCATGTCCCAAGAGAGAGGAAAAGCCAAATCCATGTTTGCTGAGTACCTGCTCTCTACTGTCTGCCTGGGCATTCTGAGATCTAAATTCTAAACAGAAACAGACTATAGCCAAGATCAGGTCAAGACACCTTGATGTCAACCCATCTGTTGCCAGTGATATCTTAACAGGTGTCAGACTTGAGTGTCCTAGGGGGATTATGGAAGTGGAGGTTCTAAACACAGCAGTGTTCCCGTCAGGCTGATGGCAGGGGGTCATAGGTGGGAACCACGCTGGCACTTTGGGAGGACTACAGGGAGTACCAGGGAGCACTGCAGGGGAGGAGGTGCAAAGCAGAGAATGTCTGAAGTAAAGGAAGGACCTGGGAAGCCAGCGAACACTTGTCAATTTCAGAAGGAAAAACTCTGGAGTAGGAAACCTCTTAGGGTTTCCGAGAGAGGAGGGTGGGGTTGAGGGCCCAGAGCTAAGTGCACTTCTGGGTGAGAGTTGTACAGACTCCAACCAGCTTCCATCTCATCTCCTGCCCTCCATTGTCATAGGCCAGCTGACCATGATTGTGGGGCAGGTGGGCTGTGGCAAGTCCTCGCTCCTTCTGGCCACCCTGGGGGAGATGCAGAAGGTCTCCGGGGCCGTCTTCTGGAACAGGTAAAGTTTGCTTCTCTCCCTGCAACCATCCCTTTCTGAGAAGGGTGTACCATTCATTTATTGAATGCCTCTGTGCATTGAGTGGACACTTGGTAAATGCTATTGTTTTTCCTACAGTGTCATCATTAGTGTCCATTAAACCCTTGCTGTGAGATGCGTCGGGTTCTTTGCACAATTCCATGCATGGATGAATGCCAGCAGAATATTACTCCCAGTTCTCACTTTGTAGATGAGAGCTGTGTTTGCCATAATTCACACAACTAGCAAGAGGCAGGGCAGAGATTCGAACTTAGTTCTGCTCACTCTTAAATTTCATGTTTTCTGGGTGATATTTCTTCCCAGGCAACCTGGGTTCCAGGTTTTTCATCAGCTAAGCAGACTGGGACCATTCAGGCTGTGAGTGGAGGGCCCAGAAGTAATCCAGGCAAACACTGGCTTCCAAAGATCACTATCTTAATTAAAGAGCCAGAACCTTAGGCTGAGTCCATCATGAATCTATTATTTATGCCCACCCACTTCTAAAAGGCAGTGAAATTCGCTGCTGAGAGATGAATATCAAATGGAATCTTTAAAAGGCAGGAGAAGGAACACTGAGAAATGAAGAGGGTGGAGAGGTGTTCAGAACCTGAACAGGAGATAGCTGCAGCCACCCCCCCCCACAACCTGGCTCTGTGCCCATCACCAAGGGAAAGTGGTGCCCTAGTCCCCCAGCTGGAGTCCACAGCTCTTATTCAGGATGGGGCTCTGCAGCCAGTTCAACAGGGAGCCAGCTTGACCTGCAGGTTTTTTTTTTTTTTTTTAAGGAAATTACGGAAGATGAAATGTTTTGATAAACCTGAGCAGAGAGCTGAGCAGAGAGAATTGACCACAGGCTTTACACTCACGGTATCTTTTTTCCAAACTGCCCCCAAATGGTGTCCCTAGCAGTAGCAAGTCTCCCTCCCCGCTGTGGCCATGGGCTAGCAGGTGAGCCCTTTGGGTTCCCTGATGGGTCCTGTAAGCCTTGGGTCCTGTTTGGGAGCAGAAGTGGCCCTGCCTGCCTCTCCTCGCCATCTCACAGCAAGGCTCTCCCGTTTGAGTTCACACTGCTAGCTTTGACACACCAGCTCCTCGAGGCTTCTGAGGAAGACATTGCCTTTTAGCCACGAGTCTGTGACAATACAGAAGCCTCGGTGAGCTGTGAGCTGAAGACAGCAGCCAGTGCTTGTCGAGTCCTTTAGCAAAGGACCTCACCAAAGCCATCCACTTCGTGGCAGCAGCAACTGAGGATCTGGGAATTTGGGTCACTTTCTGTCAGCGTGTTGGAGCAGGACCCTAGAGTTGGTCCTGTTCCTGAAAAATGAGTCTCTAAACTCCATGTTGAAGACAGTCTGGGCTCAGCTTCTCCCTAGGGTAAACCTTTTCTAGAAGAGATCACAGAGTTCAACCCTGGAGTTGCCCCTTGGGGTTCCCAGGACTGTAACCCTCACAGCTCCCAACCAAAATGTCTCTGAACCTAGCTGCTCCCTCCCTCTCTTCACCTTCTCTCTACCCCACCCCCAACCCCCACATCATCACACTAGCTCCTCTGACCACCAGAGATAGCAGATGACATACCAGAGATTCAGCTGCTTCTGCTTGGCCTCTACCTCTCCTCCAGGATGTTTCCGTGCTTGAGGTAGCTCAAACTCTAGCTGCTACCTCTCTCCCTGCCCCCACCAAGGCATGCAAGGCGCTAGAGCTGAGCCTTTTGGGTCATCAGGCATCTTCAGTGTCTCCACCTGTCCCCTCACCCTGTTCTCCCCACTCAAGAGATGAGAAACAGTGAGGTGAAGCAGGTTACACAGTCCTTATTGTGGCAGAAGTAGAATTTGCAGCTAAGTGGGCACCTGTGAGCTTCCACTGTGTGCTAAAAGGACCTGGGAGCTTCAGGAAGAAGTAACCTCTTACCTGATGACACAAAAATTAGCAGCCTGTTTGCTCTGTCACAGGCGCGCCATGATTAGACATAGCAGGCATGAGATATACCATGGAGCTGAAAGGCTGTAGAACTGCCTGCCTCTGACAAAGGATGATGGAGTGGGAGAAGAGACCAGGGGGCAGGCCAGTTAGGAGCTCATTAAAATGGCTCTGAGAGAGTCTAAACTGATGGTTTAGAGTCTGAACAGTTGGTTCCATGTGCTCTGAAAAGCCCTGTCTCCATCTGGACACCCATGAGCTAAGAACAGGAGCTAAGGATGTTGACTGCTCCTCACTCCTGAGGAAACCAGAACCCAAGACACTGGACCTCGGGTCTTCTGAGAGATGGTGTGCTCGCAAAGTGAGCCAGGAACAAAATGGCCTTTAACCTGGAGACCCCTGATAGTGTCTACAGCATGCCTACAGCCAGAGGCAAGGACCATTATCAGGGCATTTCCTTACCAAGGCCAAACCCAGGTGACCAGGAGGCCAGAAAGAGTTCCAGGGGTGCGCAGGACAGGAAGCTAGGAGATTAGGGAGGTGCAGAACGCTCTGGGGAGATGGAGCTTGGCTTGTTGGTGCAACTGCTCATTTATTCCTGCAAGGACCAAATGAGCTAAGTACGGCTGAGCCGGCGGGAGCAGATGCTCTGGGGCAAGCTGCCTGAGATCAGATTTGATCTGTGTGTTTTGGAAAATTCCATAAGCGTTCTGTACCGGTTTCCCCTTTTAACCCACGGGGGCGATGAGAGGATTAACCTAGCATGTAGCAGGAACCCTAGGAATATTATGATAAAAGTTATTAGTTAGCCGTGCCCTTCCTTGCCAAGAACAAAATTCCCATACTGTACCCTAGCCTGTCTCCCAGGAGAGAGCATAGTAAAGTCCCCAGAGACAAGAACCACATTTTATTTTTCTCTTGGAATTCATAGTCACTTTAGCAAATGAATTTATTTACAAATGAATGAACCAGGGACAGCTAGGGACTGTGTTGATGTGTTTCTCTCCCATAAGCCTTTGCTCAAGTTGCTCCCTAACCCAAGCTTCTGCACCCACTCTGGGGAGGAGCCAGCCCGGAGACTGAACCCAGCATTCTGCTGTGATCGGTCTGCGTGGCTCTGAATTTGTTAATGACCCAGGGTGTTCTCTAAAAGCTTCTCCATTTAACTAAGGGGAAGGATACTCCAGGCAGTTAGGACAATGTAGAAGGGGCCCCATGATGGAGAGCTGTCCTGAGCAGACCCCCGTTCTGGATCTCAGAGCCACGTGACTCCCACAATGCTCCCTGTCATGAGTCATCGGCCTCTCCCTGGCTTACTGACTCAGTGAACTGTCAGCCTGGGAGTTAGCAAACTACCTGTGTAATCTCTAAGAAGAAAACATGTTAATAAAAGTCAATATTAGCAGACACCCTCGGGTACAATCCCTTTCCCAGGAAGTGAAAAATAATGCCGTCACTAGTGTGACTTCTAATGTCCCCAAAAGCCATCAGGAAGTAGGTCTCAGGAAAACACAGGATGGGGAGACGGTTCCCATGAGGAAGTACAAATCTGGTTTTCCCAGGACTCCCTGTTACCTTCTCTCTGCCATCTGTTGAGGCCCCCACATGTGACCCATCAGTGTGTCTGCCTGCTCAATAATGCCCCCCCCCTTGCTGTGGGACTTTCTTAGACCCTGCCTGTTGATTTGTGGTGTTTGGCGCAAAGTTGCCTGACTCCCATCCTTACATGTACCCAAGTGTGCTGAGGAGAGACTGGGGACTTGGGTGCCTCCTGTGTCTCCTGAAGGCGGCCAATGGACAAGAGACTGGAGTAGGACCAGCCAGGCTTGGGAACCTGGTGGCCTCCTGAGTTCTCACTGTGCCACTTCCTTGATCCATGACCTCGGGCAGGTGACATCATCTTCCTGGAACTTACTTTCTTCCTTTTAAGCAGTTGAAAAATACCCTGCCCTTTGCATCTCAGAGATCTGGCCTTGGCAGCCACTACACAGGGTCCTCGAGTGAGAGGAAATGCTTCAGGACAGTCACATGCCTGCAGGAGGGAGGAGCAGTGGACTGTAGAGGCCCCGTGAGTCCTAACCTCATCTCCCCCTTCAAGTCGTTGCTGAATCTTGAATGAATGCTGGGGGCCATAAGTTATCTGCACTGTTGTAATCAGAATACCTGAGAAATTCATTGAAGGGAGCAAAACAAATTGTTTAGGGTCATAGTTACAACCCTTTGTGTCTCTGTGAGCTTGAGGCCAGCCTGGTCTACACAGTGAGTTCCAGGTCAGCCAGGACCACATAGTGATAGAGACTCTGCCTTTAAAACAAGCAAACAAAATCCATAGCATTTGGCCCAGTTGATTTGGGTGGGGCATATGTCATGGCAGCCAGGAAGGATGAGAGAGTAGACAGACAGCTTCGTGGTTCAGGGAAGCCGAGGGAGAAAGGGTGTAAAGAAGACAGGGACAAGATAGCCACAAGGTCCCACCCTAGTGACCCACTTCCTCCAGCTAGGTCCCGCTTCCAGCTAGGATCTTCCCAGCCCGTATAACCTCCTGAAATAGTACTACCAAATGGGGACCCAGTATTCAGTACACGAGCCTGTGGAGAACATTTTATATTCAGAGCACGGTGCACACGGAGGCGCTTGGTTCTCCCTCTGTCTGCACTGTGTCAGACAAGCACAGGGCAGAAGGGCAGTCCCTCTGCCAAGCCTGCACCCCCCACCCACACACCAAGCTCTTCACTCCTCACTGAGCTATATGCTGTGCTGCTAAAGCACTCTCTCACTCTCTCTCTTCCTCCCACCTTACCCCTCCTCCCTCTCTCTCTCTCTTTCTCTCTTTCTCTCTTTCTCTCTTTCTCTCTCACTCTCTCTCTCACTCCCACCTTACCCCTCTTCCCTCCCTCTCTCTCTCTCTTTCTCTCTTTCTCTCTTTCTCTCTCACTCTCTCACTCCTTCCTTAGCCCCTCCTCTCTCTCTCTCTTTCTCTCTCTCCCTCCCTCCTTAGCCCCCCACACACACACACACATACACAGTGGAAAGGACATAGGGACTCCTCATTAAAGGGGTATCACATGTCCCAGCCGTGGTTTCAAACCCTAAGGCCTTACCTTCCTGCCTCTTCTCTCTGCCTGTCTCTGTGTGCTGTGTCCCTCTCTGCCCAACCATTCTCTCCTTTCATATCTGTGCCTTGATCCTTCCCACCCCTCAAGGTTCAGCCCATCTGACTTCTATGAAACATGCCTTGTGTCTTCCTCTTCCAAATGACTTAAAAACTACATTTTCTGCCAGGCCTGGTGGTATGAGCCTAGATTCCAATTTCAAGGCCCATGAATTCAAATACAGGCTGGGCAACTCAGTAAGACCTCGTCTCAAAATAAAAGTAAGGATGGGGCTGTAGCTCTGTGGTAGGTAGAGCAGTTACCTGGCATCTTGAGGCCTGGATTCAATCCCAGAACCACTCAAAAAACATGTATTTTGTAATTCCAAAAGGAGGTGCATCAAGGGCTGGAGAGATGGCTCAGTGGTTACAGGTGTCTACCGCTCTTGCAGAGGACCTGAGGTCAGCTCCCAGCACCCACATTGGTGGGCTTACAGCTGCCTGGGATTCTAGTTCCAGAGGATCCAACAGCCTCTTCTAGACTTCCTAGGTAACGGCACACATGCACATACCCACACAGACACACAAATACACATAATTAAAAATACAATTCAAATGCACCGTAAAGTAGGAAAGACACACAAATATAAAGAAGATAAAAAGCGTGCACTGCCTCAGCTCCTTGTGTTTCCTGTCTTTTCATTTCATCCATTTGTGTATCATCTTCCTCAAAATTCTCTAATGCTTTGGTTCCTCCTACTTTTTCTGGGATCTTATAGCTCGCTTTCTTCTGTCTGTCTGTCTGTCTGTCTGTCTGCTTTCATCCCCCAGACTGTGAGCCCCTGCAGGGCAGGCTTTGTGCCGTGGTGTAGCTTGGGAACTGGGGTGCCCTAGAGAGATTCAGTCAGCAACTGTTTACTGTGCTGCGAACAAAGATGTAATCAGAACTCAGGAGGCAGACACATGGGGTCCCCAAGTCTGCTGGACGGTGAACTCCAGTTCGTGGGAGTTCCTGTCTCAAAAAAACAAAAAACAAAATAAACAAACAAGGTGGAGAGCAACTGAGGAAGTCACTCGATGTGGACCTCTGGCCTGGAACTGCATACCCACATCAACAAGTACATACAAAACATACGTAAATGTGTGTGTGTGTGTGCGCACACAGACACACACGCATATATTCCAGCAGTCAATGAGAGAACATGCTTGACAAATGTACTATTCTTTACTTTTTAGCTTAAAATATATACACACAGCTTTAGTAAGGCTCTTGCTAGAAGTTTAGGGATACAATAGAAAGAGGTTAGCACCCCAGCTTCTTCCCCTCTTTCTGACTCTGTCGAATAGAGCCTATTCTCCAGCCCTGAGTCTTAGTGTGCTCGTCTGTAAAGTGAGGACACAATGCAGTAGTAGTGCCGAACTGAGTGCCTACTCCCTGGCACTGTGTATGGCAATAGCCACTAGAAAGAACTCACCCCTCCTTCCCTCTTCCCCGATGATTAATGCGCCTGTTAGCAAACTCCATTTATTACAGATCTGTCACGTGATAAGCATTGTGGGGGCTGGAAAAGATGTTCTTCCTGCCTTTAAATCCCACAGGGCACCCCAGGCTCACACAGGCACTGATGGAGAGCAAGGCAGTCCATTAGGACTAATTGAGCAGCTGAGATGAACAGAGCCAGGGCTGAGACAGGGCTAGAGGAGGGCGTGCTGAGTCCTCGGGAGGCCCTGGAGATGCAGACCACATCCTTGGCTACTCTGGAGGAAGTCTGAGAGAAACACACCTGGGCTGTGGCCACAGGGCAAGAGTTTGTCAGCTCTGGTTTCTTCTGTCTCATGTTAGTGGTCTGCCTATGAATTGTTGATCATAGCAATCTGGTGCTTGGAGACCTTGGGTTAGGAGGGGCTGGGAGAGTGAAAAGACCCAGAGGAAAGGACTAGGGATTGGTGATGCCTCATGGCCTCACTTGGTCCTTCCCCAGAGCAGAACGGGTACCTATCAGACATTTGTCATTTGCTGGCTGTGTGACTTTGAACATGTTACTTAGCCTCTCAGAGCCTGATATATGTGCAAAATGGATTTTAGAGATCAAGACGACGCTGCAAGTGGTTATTTTATGAATTAAAAGTGATCATTCTGTGGCTGGAAAGATGTTCTTCCAGAGGACCCAGGTTCAGTTCCCAGCACCCACAGAATGGCTCACATGTGTAACTACAGTTCCAGGGGGATGTGACACCCTTTTCTGACCTCTGGGATTAGCAGGCATGTGCATGATAAACAAATTTCCACAAAGGCTCATACCTATATATAAAAATAAATAAATAAATAACAAAATAAGTCTAAAAAATTAAGAGACCGTTCTATTACAGTGCTATTAGTACTTATAAAATCTCAGTAAGTGATGGCTGACTTCAGCATTATTAAAATAAGATAACTGGGTGCGGTGGCTCAGGTCCACAGTCCCAGTACCCAGTGCGTGGGGGCAGGAAGATCAGGAGTTCAAGGTCATCTCTGGCTACAGAGCAAACTTGAGGTCAGTTTGAACTACAGGGGACCCTGCTGAAAAATTCTAACTTAGTAATTATAGTCCAAAGAGCCTACACGAATACAGAGAAGGTTGTCTTTCCCACATGTGTATGTCACAAGTGTACACTTCATTGGTGGAAGATGTTTCTGGAAGGCTGAGAAGTGTTGAGTTGGTGCAGGAGAAAGGCCACAGCGAAACTTGGTTCCATGATTCAGATGCCTGTTTCCCAAGGCACCTCTTGCTGTAAGACGATTCACCTCCCTGCACTGGCAGACTCAAGAAAACCGTGGGTAGCCCATAGTGACACATTGACATTTCATGCTTTTTTAAAGACAGCTGCTCCAGTTATTTCTGATCCACTCTCAGACCCTGAAGATTGAGAGACACTGTGTGCAGTGATGGTGACTGGGACAGTCATGTTCCCTCCCTGAGCTTGACTGTCCCGGGTAGGAAACCACCTTGGTGGCCAGTCAGCCTCTCTGCTGCCCCAGGCCAATGCCAGGAGCGCCAGCTGAATCTGTGGTGTTTGGAGGGTCCTTCATCAGCTGCTGAGGTTGAGATGAGCCAATTCTGCACTGAGGAAGCCACCCAGGCCCCTGGAAGTGGGGGTGGGGGGAGATGGGTGGGGGGAGGAGTAGGGACTGCTTCTCCATGAAGCTCTGGTGTAGTGGATGGCAATGGGAATAACTGCTGTTTGTCTTTCTGTCCGACCCAACAGCCTTCCAGACAGCGAGGGAGAAGACCCCAGGTATGGCCTCGGGACAGAGTGGAATGAGCACGTGGTGGGGCCTGTGAGGGAGACTGCTAAGTGTGAATCCAAGGTTGTGTTGCTGCATGTTCTCAGAGCCATGGGGCTACACCTGCAGCTGTAATGAAAGCAAAATAGGGTTTGCAGAGGGGGAATAAAAAGAACCTTAGATGTGATAATACTTTTTACTCATCCCAAGGTTCATAGTGCATGCACAGGTATCAGTCATCTGTGGTATTAAAATACCATAGTGAGAGGAACATGGTGACTCATGCCTTTAATCCCAGCACTCAGGAGGCAGATATAGGAGGATTGCTGTGAGTTCCAGGCCAGCCATCAGGGCTGCATAAGAACCTGTCTCAAAAACAAAGAAATATTTTGTACAAATACACACACATATATATATACATATATACATATATACATATACATCATATACATGTACATATACATACATATACATATACAGTCATTGAAGTCAATAAAACAGGCTCTTAGAGGAAAAACAAATTGTCTGGGCTGGGAATGTGGCTCGGTTGATAGAGTGCTTGCCTAGCATGCAGAGTCCTGGGTTCAACTCCCAGCATTGCATAAACCAGGTGTGGCTTTGCACACCTATAACCATATTGCTTAGGAGAATCAGGAGTTCAAGACAATCTCCACAGGGAATTAGAGATAATCTCCACAGGGAACCTGGACTACATGAGACCCTAATGCTTGTCCCTCACCCGCCACCAGAAAAAAAAAAAAAAAAAAATGTCATGTTAAGTAGAGTTTATCCAGGGATGAGTGGTTGCCAAAGGCTGGAGAGAGAGAGGAGAGGAGAGTGACTACTGCTCACACGAGGTTTGTTTGGGGGTGACCATGTTCTAGAACTTGGTAGCAGTGCTGGCTGGGTAACCTTGTGAGTAAACTGAAAACCACCATATTAATGTCAGGAGGCAGGGCTGCTGGCGCACACCTGTAACCCCAGCGCTTAGGAGGTGAATGCAGGAGGATCAGGAGTTCAAGGCCAGCCTGGAACATGAGAATCCGTGCCTTTAAATTTAAAAAGAAAAAGGAAATAGGAAAAAAATAATTGGAAAAAATGTTTCTGAGGAGGCTCCAGGGATGCCGGGAGGCGGGGGAGATCTCTAAGGAGTGGAGATGGGCACCCCTCACGCTACACAGAAAATTCAGGTGTGTTAAATACGCTCAATGAAAATCTAAGAATTCCAAAAGTAATGGATTGTTGACAAAGAGACAGCACAACCTTCTCCTTCAGAGAATACAGGGGAAGCCTAGAGGCCAGCGTTCAGGCCAGGCAAGGTGGCTCCACTGTGCCAATCACCAGTTGACATAAGCTTCACCCTCCAGCCCCAGAGACACCTCCCTCCTGTGGCTTTCTGCCTTGTCTGCCACTTTATCCCCAGTATAGTGACAGTCCTAGGCTCTCAAACCTTAGTGACTGCATAACTTGAGTCAAAGCCTAGTCACGTGAAAGTCTGTATGTGTCAAAAGATAATGAAGTAACAGAAATTGGACACTGGCGCTCTTCGGAGCTGGCCACAGTCCAGTGCCCATGTGTCTCCCTGACTGGTTCCCCCAGCATCTAAGACTCTTCTGTATGTTGTGTGTGGCCACAGTTGATGCTCAGAACCTCTCTCTCAGCTTCCCAACTGTAGGTGGCCACCCATATGGCATAGGTTCTGTCAACTGCCTGGCCCAGCCTGGCTGTAGTCAGAGTAGCCTGCCCAGGTGGGTGCAACTTTGTTGGCCTGTGGCCTTGGCCTGCCCATTTGAACCTAGCTTAAAGGCTGAGGCTGGGAAGTCCAGGCAGGCCACCTACCCCTCTGACCCTAGAAGTAACCCCCCATCCCCCATGAGGCCTTTTCCTCCTGTTCTCCCTCTTAAATGAACCAAGTGCTGGTTCATGGCTAGGCAGTGAGGCTCTCTGGACTAGCCACATCTAGAACCTCATATGTGGCTGCAGACAGGGCACCAGGGCTTACAGAAGCAGGAGGTTGCTGGTTTGAAGGAGTTAGAAATCTCCATGGAGAGCTTGGCCCATCACGGGAGTCTGACCTGTGTCTTTGCTCCACTGCAGCAACCCAGAGCGGGAGACAGCAGCTGACTCGGATGCCAGGTACTTGTGCTGAGTGTGTGGAGCCATTGTGTCCTGGGAGCAGCTGCAGGTCCCAAGAAGAGCTCTGTGCTCCGCTCTGTGCTCCGATCTGGCCTGGGAGCTGCCCTATCTCTGAACACCATGTTTGTTCATTCTCAGCAGCTTCTGGGGGGGAGGGGAGTGGGAAGGAGAAGCTTTGGAAATGACAAAACACTGAATGTCACTCCCTTGGTTCTGTTTCTGTAAAAATGCCCTTCTGTATAGATTCCAGCACCCCCTGAGGGTGTAAGGAAGCCAGGCTAAAGAATTGCTTAGTTTGGTGACACTCAGGGATCTTCCTCCATGCCTCAGGGTTGAGATGGGGCTGGAGAATGCTCATGTCAGCAGTACTGGGGCGGGGGGTGAGCTGAGGGGGAGGGAGATGAAAGTCTTGTACCTAGCCACCTGAGACTTGAACTTTCCAAGATGCCCTTTAAGCCCTGAAGCCTCAGAACACTGAGTCAAGCCCAGAGGCAGCTGTGCCATTGAGGCTCTGTAAAGTCCCCTCCTCAGCCTGGGAAACTTCCCTCCAAAGGCCTATGTCATGGGGCCTTTCCCACTCTCCTTTTTAAATGAGCTAAGTCCTGGGTCTCCTCATATACCCACATGGTCAAACAGTGAGGTCCCTAAATCTGTCTGTGTGTGGCTGCAGATGTGTCCCTGGGGTTACAGAGGCACCACGTGGTGGTGGAGGAAACTGGAAATCTTGTTGGAGGTCTGAGTCCATCAGGAAGAACTTGATTTGTGTTACCCAATATCCACCACAGATTCCTGTCATGTGCCCTGGCTACCTCAGTACATCCACCCTCTTGCCCCAACCTAAGCCACTGATTGGCCTGACGGTTGCTCTGAGCATGCGCCCCGGGAAGGCCCTCACTCTCACCACCAGTCTGTTCCAGGAGCAGAGGCCCCGTGGCCTACGCATCTCAGAAACCATGGCTGCTAAATGCCACAGTGGAGGAGAACATCACCTTTGAGAGTCCCTTCAATAAGCAACGGTAACAGCCTCCAGGAGAGAGACTGGGGAGGGCCGGGTGAGGTCCTTGGTACCTGGGCATCATGCAGTCCATCTGGGAAGGATCCAAATGCCCCTGGGTTCCAGCAGCCCCTTCCCATGTGTAGAGGAGGGAGAGGGTATTGCTCCCTTGTCTAGCTAGGACAGAAGTGGAACTGAGTTAGGCACGGTTATTCCTTTCAGTTCCCCCCTATGATCTCCAGTCCCCAACACACACACACACACACACACACACACACCACAACAACATTCCTAAATGACCACCATAGCCAGCATCCACTGATCACTTAGCAGTTGCCTAAGAAAGGTACCAGCTCTTCATACATGTGCTCTTACCGAACATGGTAAGACTCTTAGGCCCATTTTATGGATGAGGAAAGCAAGGCTCTGAAGCTTAAGTAACTTACCCAGGGCCAGGCAGTAAATTGCTGAAATGGGTGTCAGATCCAAAGCTGCCTAAGGATACGTGTCACCAAGAAACTCTGAACTCTCCATGGATGCTGGCTGGCACCTGTTCAGGCTAAAAGCTAGCCGAAAGAGGATAAGAAGAGCAGGCTAGGCAAATATTTGATCAGCCATCATTATTACCACCTCTAAACACTCGTCAGTGGTTTGCCCAGATGGTGCCCCAGCATGAGCTCTGACTGCATTTCCCACCATTCGGGGACCATAAGCCCCCCTCATCCCTCACTCAGCTTATTTGCTCCCATACATTTTCATCCTTCAAATATTTAACTTGCCCCCAGGCTGTGTAAGCGCCGACCTTAGCTCTTTCCTATTCTCATAGTGTTTGCTTGCACAAGGCAGGAAGTGCATTAAAGCCATCACTCACTGGGTCCTAGCAACCCACAAACTAATGACCATGCGAGAATTGAGGCCCCACTCCAACCAGTCCCGTCAGCTGACCCCCCTGTCCTTACTCTCCAGGTACAAGATGGTCATCGAAGCCTGCTCCCTGCAGCCAGACATAGATATCCTGCCCCATGGAGACCAGACTCAGATTGGGGAACGGGTTAGTGGCAGCCTCCCCTGCTCCCTGCCCATGTTTCCATTGTACCCTGAGGTCCTTATTAGGAAGCATGAATGACAGAACGGAACAAAGGAAAGGACTGAAGAGCTTCAAGTAGTATGAAATTGTAATGACAATTGTCCTGTGTTGTGTGACTTCTCCTGGAAAGACACAGAGAAATCTCTGTTCAGATAGGGTAGCAATAACAGACTAAAAGACAGTTCCCCTCAAGTCTATCTTCATGAACCTGTGAGTTTGTTGGGGCTAATTACAGGAGTATGAGTGACTCAAAGGCAGCTGCATCACCCAAAACCCACTGCAGCAACCTACACAACTCACTACAGTTTGACAACTGCTTCTGCTGATATAACCATGGGGAGGGCCCTATGAATCTTGTAAGTTTCAGGAGCTTTCTGAACCTTGTGAGTTTTCCTTAGTTCCCGAATGCCATGTGGTTCCTTACCTATCTGGGTCTTGTAAGTATCCTTCCTTCATTCAGGAGAGAATATTTCAGTTTGGAGGAGTATTTACACAGAATCCTGGCTGATGGGAGAGGTCAGCCACTCCAAGCTGGGGGATGACTACATCTCTTCATTGAGCCCAAGTGCATAGTGAGAGCCTGAAGGGCTGAGAGCATGATCTTTTCTTCTCTTTTGATGACAGGGTATCAACTTGTCTGGTGGCCAGCGTCAGCGAATCAGTGTAGCCAGAGCCCTCTACCAGCACACCAATGTTGTCTTCTTGGTGAGTGTCCCAGATGGTTTCCCTCGCTTCTGACAGCCTGCGTGCCTGCTTCCCTAACATCATCATGGTTGTTGCCATCATCATCACCATCACCATCACCATCACCATCACCACCACCACCACCACCACCACCACCATCATTATCCAACAGCCTCCCTAACCAGGATCAAATTCTCCTAAAGATACTGCCTTTATCTTACTTAGAGAGACAAGGAGGCAGGCTAGAAAAGTGCTGATAACCCACTGTGGGCTTCCCATTGAGCCTTTCAGTAACCTTGAAAGGGTTATTGCACACATGGGGAGGCGAGCTGTTGTTAGAGACTACCTCTCTAAAGGACAAAAGAGCAGCCCCAACAGTCAACACCTATGCAGCTCAGCTATCAGAATGCAAACACACGGAGTGTGTGGCACCACTTCCCAGCTTGGGCTCAGGCTAGACACTGCTAATTAATTGCTGAGCTAACATTCCAGGGAACTCAAGATGTCCTCAGAACCCTTTAACACAGCTCTCTAACTATCAAGCATGAGATAAAACTTGCCTACTCCATGTCAAGCGCTGGGCTAGGTGCCTTGGTTGGTACCGAAGGAATCTTAAGACCCAGCCCTTGACCTCGAACATTTGAAGTTTGATTAGGGAGACAGACTCACGCACATGCAGGAAATACAGCTAGTTTAAAACTAAGCTGTGTGGCCCAGACCATGAGACAGCTGTAACGACTGGAGAATTCAGTCAGGGAGGGCTTCCCGGAAGAGAGCCTTGAAGAGTCAATCAAACAAAAGGGCAAAATTAATGAGGCATTTGGACAAAGAGTCAGCACACTGAACATCAGCTCTCCCCAGACTCCTCAACACACACAGCACTCCTCACAAGTGATACTTCTATGCATAGATTCTTAGACCTGGCCCACACGCAGCAGTTGGGAGTTCTAGCCCATCCAAGGTCCCACCTGATATATAAACAACTCTATCGGATAAAAGTCCAGTGGCCGCTTTCCTCTGTCCAGTAAGTTCATCAGTAACAGGCATAGGCTCAGGGTGTGAGATCTTGGGGGCACCTTGCGGACAGGGGTGTGCAGATGATCTGATCTGGCTTTGCACAAGGTTGTCCCTGGGACAGAGAGGATGGGAAGGATAGGAGCTGGTCAGGACAAGACACAGAAGGACTCTTGCGTGAGTGGTGGGTGGAAAGTAGTCAGTACGCAGAAGGCAGAAGAACAGCATGCCACAGGGAAGGAACGGCGCTGGCAAAGGCTGGAATCGTGGGCTCACTGACAACCTGGAATGGAGGGAGCTTGGGAAGGTCGGGTGAGAGGTGGGGCTAGGAAGGAAAACTGGGCAGACTAGAGAGGGACTGGAAGATGGTACTGAGGAGATGGGTAGCCATCTACGTCTCAGGAAACAGGAAGTAAGTTGATGAGGTCTGTTTACATAACTGAAACATTTGATCCCCGGGGAGGTTAGCTGGGTGGTCCAAGGCTTTGTAGCCAATCTTCCTCAATACCTAGATTGGCTTCCTTAGAACTCTAGAGAGTTCAGCTTACCTCTGCCACTCCCTATAAGCCTCTACCTTATCTTTCCCAGGATGACCCTTTCTCAGCTCTGGATGTCCATCTGAGTGACCACCTGATGCAGGCCGGCATCCTCGAGCTGCTCCGGGATGACAAGAGGACAGTGGTCTTGGTGACCCACAAACTACAGTACCTGCCTCATGCAGACTGGGTGAGGGGGGCCACAGAGGACAGACTATGAAGCT
This sequence comes from Arvicanthis niloticus, assembly GCF_011762505.2. Taxonomy (NCBI): domain Eukaryota; kingdom Metazoa; phylum Chordata; class Mammalia; order Rodentia; family Muridae; genus Arvicanthis; species Arvicanthis niloticus. The sequence goes on along the minus strand of NC_047658.1, from coordinate 19,815,131 downwards.
CTGTGTGTGTGTGTGTGTGTGTGTGTGTGTGTGTGTGTGTGTGTGTGTGTGATCTTCAAAAGAATCAGTCATATGACCCAAAAGCAATGGCTGATGGCCATGAAGTTCAAGACACCAGCCCTGGGTGGTTTTGTGCAGGTTAAGAAATAATTATAGTCCAGAATCTTGGTGTCACTCAGGCCTGTAGACATTCCCAGCATGCCTTGATTCCCTTCTGGTGTACCCTAGACGAACACCAGACAGTCTGAGGAAAAGTAGACACTCAGTTCTTACCATCTAGAAGGCCTTGTCCTGCCTGCTTCCCCTGGCTGTGCATGATCTGTTTAGATGGGAGAGCCAACTCCCTGAGCCTTTGGCCTTCAGGGATGAGTGGGTTGGAGCCTCCGTCATATGGAAAATGCTGGAATAGAGGCAGCAATTCTGCAGACAACAGCACTCCCACAGAACATGGGGTTGTGAGTCCCATGCTAACTAACACCTCGAATCCTGTTCTTCAATAGGTAGGGACATACTTCTCCCTGTCTCATTGGGAATCACTTAATGCTAAGATAAAGATGATAGACCTTTGGAAATCTACACCTGCCTACTCCTAAGCCAAAATTTCCCTGGACAGCAGCCACAATCTGTGACCCTCTCTGATCTTTAAGTCTGAGCCAAATAGGCCTGTTAATTAATTTCTCTCGAAATAAATCTTCCATGTGGAAGGATGAACCTCCTCCGCTATGATAAAGACCAAAAGAAAAAAATTCTGAATGCTATTAAAACAGGTAAAGCGAATTCAGAAAGCAAGGTGGTTGTAGTTCAGAACGGCCCCGAGTCCAGTAAGGCAGACATGGAGGTGCCTGGTTCCTTGAGGTACCTGTGCACAGGACCCCAGGATGGGATGGACGCCAGTTCATGGCAGCTCTGTATGATGGAGTCATTGAGTGCTTCAAATACAGAGTTTGCTAGATTCCAACGGGAGCAGCCACACCCGCTTGGATTAACAGGTGTGTTACCACCAACTGATAGAATCTACCATCAGGTATGGCTCAGGATAGCATACAATTGGCCTGCTCAGCATATGGAAACTGATGTTGATGGGGTCCTGTGGGTAACCTGCCATGCTGGCCAGGGCACAAGCATTAGCTCTGCAAAGGCACCCACTGAGGATGGTGTTATGACACAGTGGGTTATCAGACGCACAGGCAGTGGATTAAGGTAGCTACTGATAGAGCGTGAAAGATGCCACACCCCTGTCTCAGACTGCTCTAAGGAAGCCAAATCTATTTTCTGGCTGCCCTGGCAGATCATTGCTATGAAGGATGGCACCATTCAGAGGGAGGGGACCCTCAAGGACTTCCAGAGGTCTGAGTGCCAGCTCTTTGAGCATTGGAAGACCCTCATGAACCGTCAGGACCAAGAGCTGGAGAAGGTGAGAACACAGGAGTCACACAGCGACCCCTGGATAGAAGGTTCTAGCAGAATCTGAATTCACAGGCCTGCCTGCCCTCTCCACTCCCAGGAAGTCTCCAAATGACAGAGTAGAGTTGTACAGAGGCAAGGGGCAATCTGGCCCCTGTGCAGGGACCTAGGACAGAATCAGGTGCACACAGATGCCATGTAGATGAAAGGCTCCAGAAAATGAGCTAAAGCTAGCTAAACAAAGGAAAGGGGCAAGGTAAGGAATTGTCGTTTCATGAAACCAAAATGTCCCAGGAGAGTGGTGGCACCAAAATGTCCCAGGAGAGTGGTGGCACCAAAATGTCCCAGGAGAGCGATGGCACCAAAATGTCCCAGAAGAGCAGTGGCTTCATTTATCGCCAGATCACCAGCAGAACTCTGTTTCTCTCTGTCACTTTGCTCCACTGCTCTCAAATCAGCCCATTCTCGGCAGCTGTGCTGTCTCAGCAGCCCTGGGATTCCTTTCTACAGCCAGAGAGTGCTTCTCACAGATCAGTCTGATCACTCGCTCACCCTGACTGCTTCTTCCTACACACAACAGGAGTATACATACTCCTCTGAGATATTGGGGTGCTGTTAGTTGACAGAGAGAAGTTAATTCTGGTAAGATGAGCATGTGACCATGTGGGTCCTCCCTAAGGTAGAAATGACCTGCAAGCCAGGCATCACCAGGGTTCTTGTTCCTAAGGTCTACTAAGCATTCTGTGGGAGCAAGACATTGGCCAGGCTCTATATGTCTTTCAGGAGACAGTCGTGGAGAGAAAAGCACCAGAGCCATCTCAGGGCCTGCCCCGTGCCATGTCCTCAAGAGATGGCCTTCTGCTGGATGAGGATGAGGAGGAAGGTACGACCAGCCTGGGGATGCAGTTAACACCGGCAATGTGCTAGGTGCTTTCCTTATTGCTGTGTCAAACTACAGACAAGAAGCTACCTTAGGAAAGGTCTGTTTGGGTTTGGAGGTCTAGGGATATGGTCTAATCATGGCTAGGAAGGCATGGTGCTGGAGTGAGGCTGACAGTCACACTGTGTCCTCAGGAAGCAGAGAGCCATGAACGGAAGTTCAGCCCGCTTTCTCATTTTTATTCAGTTTAGGACTCTAGCTTATGGAATGGCGCCACCCATGGTGGGCAGGTCTGCCCGCCTCAAGTAACCTATTGTAGATAACGCCTCTCTGTTTGCCCAGAGGCTTTCCTTATAGGTGATTATAGTTGACAGTATTAGCTATCACATCGAGAAAAGCTAAAGCCCTGGGGGTTCTGGACATGGTTGCATAGTGTGATTTGATTAAGCACCTTCTTTCTCTCTATATGTTTTCCCATCTATAAGTGGGAATAAGATGTCCCCTGGTTGACCTTCAGAGGGTTGTGATCTGTGAAGCTTCAGGGTGGGTTCTTGCGACCTGCAGAGGAGGCGGCCGAGAGCGAGGAGGATGACAACTTATCCTCGGTGCTGCATCAGAGAGCCAAGATCCCATGGCGAGCCTGCACTAAGTACTTGTCCTCGGCTGGCATCCTGCTCCTGTCCCTGCTTGTCTTCTCCCAGCTGCTCAAGCACATGGTCTTGGTGGCCATTGATTACTGGCTGGCCAAGTGGACGGACAGTGCCCTGGTCCTAAGCCCTGCTGCCAGGAACTGCTCCCTCAGCCAGGTACAACTGACACCCATAACAGGGCTGGTGGAGATGAGGAGGGAGGGCTGAACCCGCACACAGCCGCAGGACACACTCTTTCTCTTCCCGCTTAGGAATGTGCCCTGGACCAGTCTGTCTATGCCATGGTATTCACTGTGCTCTGCAGCCTGGGTATCGCGCTGTGCCTTGTCACCTCTGTCACTGTGGAGTGGACAGGACTGAAGGTGGCCAAGAGGCTGCACCGCAGCCTGCTCAACCGCATTATCCTGGCCCCCATGAGGTACCCCAGACCCGACCACAGCAGGGCAGGTCACTATGCTCTGAGTCTTAAATCCCCCATCTATAAAATGACCACAGATGTCCTCAGTCACAGGCTTGTGGGGGTGACTCAAGAGTTTGTGTGTGTGTGTGTGTGTGTGTGTGTGTGTGTGTGTGTGTGTAGAAGTGTCCTTATGCAAGAAGCAGGGAGAACTGGAATTTACTCAGCAGACCCCTGTGGGTATTTTACATGGTTGGCTCATCCGTTGGTCACATCTGCCTTCAACATGAGTATCTACAGACTTCTGATAAAGGTTAATTCCCTTCCCTACGTGGTATAATCTTTCTACCCACAAGTTCCACTGCCTCCTCTCCCCCTCTCCCTCCCTGTGCAGACTGCATTTTCTGACACTGGGGTAGGATTAACTGTTTGAATCACCCTAGTGAGATGGAACAAAGCTGTAAAAGTGCCAGGTGTCGAGACGCTTTCACGTCATGCCCGACTGGCTGGTCAGACTGATTTGGAACCACAGAGGAGGCATGCTGGTTACCCGGCCTCGTGGCTTCCAGACCTGCATAAGTCTACCTCATAGCTACCCCTCTGCTGGCTACTCTTTCACGCTCCAGCTTTGTTGTCTCTGTGGCTGGGGGACATGGCAGCCTCACTAATTTACCCTCTGTTTGCCCCTAGTCTGAAGTTCAGAAGCTCTCTGGCTGGGTTGGGTGGGTTGGGCCAACTCCAGGTCACAGCCAGAGTGCTGACAGCTGACATAGCTTCTCACTGTCAGCCAGTTGACAGACTGTCCCCAGGGAACAGCTCTCCTGGGAGAGGCTCTGTGTCCCAAGGGAAACATTGCCAAGAGAGTCAAGCTGAGGAGGGTATCAGTGGTCACAGGGAGCCTGTGAGTCAGGAAGGCTGAACAGAAACCAACACCCTCTTGATGAGCTATAGAAATTCTCAAGGACACAGGCCAGATATTTGCAGACCCACGAAAGCAACTGCTCCAGAAGCCTGACCCACAGATGGTTCTAGAAATATTTAAATCGAGCAAATAGCTGCCCTCATTTCATAAACAAAGAGTAAATCAATCAATAAATAAAGATTCTGCTTGCCTCTTAGGTTCTTTGAGACCACACCCCTGGGGAGTATCCTGAACAGATTTTCATCTGATTGTAACACCATCGACCAGGTACTGGCTATGCCATGCTTCCCCTGGAACCCTGGAAGCTTTTCCTCTTAGATGCTGGCCTCCATATAGATATTCAAGGCCCTGTGTGAGGAGCCCAGTGTCCCTGTGTGCGGAGCTCAGTGTTCTGCTCTGACTGACACTACCTCAGGGTCTGCCCCCTCCTTGAGCGCTTTCATAAGACCAAAGCCTCTTTGGCTTCCATTGAAGATTCCACCAGGTCATTCAGGAATATTCTGAATATTTGCATGGATTCAGCCTATATCTCCTTTATTGGCATCTTAACAAATTGTAGGAAAACAGAGTCTGGATTCCTGGCCCCAGATAGTTTGCAGGGTAGCCGGACAGATACACATCATCCTGGAATAAAGTGAGAGACAAACATGGTAGCAGATGGCACTCCAAAGAGTCTAACACAGCAACATCCCCACTGTCTCTCCCTCGCCTCTCCAGCACATCCCGTCCACGCTCGAGTGTCTGAGCCGATCCACCCTACTCTGTGTCTCCGCCTTAACCGTCATCTCCTACGTCACACCTGTGTTCCTCGTGGCCCTCCTACCCCTAGCTGTGGTGTGCTACTTCATCCAGAAGTACTTCCGAGTGGCGTCCAGGTGACAGCGGCATTTCTTGTCTGGTGGGTGGAGGTGTGGGAGCAGGGATAGGAAGTCCTTTGTGATGGCGGTTTGGTACACTTGCCAGAATCATCACTATAAAAGTGATAGAGTCATGCTTCTCAAAAATTGAAAAGAGAAATAACCAATGGAAATGGGAGAAATGCCCATCCTAACGTCTCATCTGCCGGCGCATGCACTATAGTTCATACCTCAACTGCTTCCTTGGGAGATGGGTCAGGAGCGGGATTGCTAGGGCAGGGGGAATTTGTGTCCTCCATTCACTTGCCCCAAATGCTTCCCATGAGGACTGTATGACCCCAGGAGCCAAACTGACTTAGGAATGGTGGTCTCTAATGGGGCTGGGGGAGGGAAAGATGGCACGTGACAGGAGAGGTGTGATGGATTAGCTCGCTTCCAAGTCCACAGGGGTGCAGAGCATGACTGGAAACCTCGCCTGCACTGAGGCTCCTGTAGACACTCTCGTGGATCATATTACCCTTGTGAAATTGAGACTCACCACACAATCACACACACACACACACACTCATACATACACACACACTCATGCATGCACATGCATACACACACATACACACATCCTCACACATACACACATGCACACACATATACACACACTCACACATATACATACATACACATGCTCACACACACACTTACACATACACACACTCTCACACATACACATATGCTCACACACACTTAAACATATACACATGCTCACACACTTACACATACATGCATGCTCACAATCACACATACACACACGCTCACACACACATATACACAGTCACACACATACACACATGCTCACAATCACATACTCACACAATCATTCACACTCACATACACACTCACACATGCACTCGCACACACACATACTCACACATACACACTCACAAACACACATACACATGCACACACATTTCCTACTCAAAGTATTCTAGTATATTCTCTAGATAGTTCTTCCTAAGAGTGATTCTGTTAAACTCATTGATTCAAAAAATTAGAAAGAAAACTTAAATGGCCCTCTAGGCCACCGTTACTCAGACTGCCAATTACAGCCATCATTAAATCAGTATCCTGATTCATAATTAGCATTTTGAAAACAGCGAGGTAGAACCAAGCCTAGGAGTGAGTTATAGCTCGGGTAGAGCACCCACTATCATGAACACATGAACCTATCATGAACACACATTTGCACACACATATATGTGTCTGTATATATGCATTCTATTTTGATCTATAACATGAATTATAAGGCCATATTTCACAGCGTGAATCCTATGCTTTGTCCATGTAAGCATGGGTACGTATTTGTGATACAAAATGTACTATTTTTTATACTTCAGGTCATGGTCATAAAAGTTAAGCACCTTTCCCAAGTGCATACAGTTGATAAAGAAACAAAATACTGCTTGGCAACAATAATCATTATGTTTAAGTGCATTTTTTTTATCCTAATCACCTGCCTATAAGACTCAACGTTGATATAAATGGCTTCTGTCTAAATGGCCCAGAATCTCCAAGCCCCAGGGGGAACACTCTGCATTGGCATTAGCAGAATGGCAGTGTCTTGTCAAACATACCGTGCTATACACACTGTAGTACAAACTGTCCTGCAAACTTCACCTCTCTGCCAAAAAGGGCGTGTTCGCCCCATTCCTCTGATATCTGGTTCTTGCATCAGTGTCTAGGGACACTGCTCCTTGTTTTCCAGCTGGCCTACCTGGCATGTGATATGTGGCTGTGGGGAGCAAGAGGCCCCTTGTTGCCATGGAAACCTGTAGCCTCTTCTCCCCACCCAGGATCCTGGCCTAGGATGCCCTGAGGCCCGCTGTGGTTCTTAGGCAACAAGGAACTGAGAATATCAAATCTGGCCTATTGGTTGCTTTGGCCACTGTCCTATAACCTGTGAAGTGGGGACACACACACACCACCCTTATCTCAGTGCCAGATGTGAGGTGGACACCGCCCAGGATGGTTGCCGGCTTTGTTGAAACATTCCACATAAGTGTTCTCTTTGGCATCCCCAGTAACATCACAGCAACAGTAGCAGGACAGCAACATTAGCATACCAGTGTTGGAGTCTCGGCAAGGGAGAGATGGAGGCTGAAAGGGATGAGGCTGCCCAGCCTGGTGGTCGTAGCTGCATCCCCGCTGAGGATGATGAGCTGCATCCCTGCTGAGGATGCTGAGCTGCATCCCTGCTGAGCACAAGTTGCCGTCCTAACCACTCTCTTCATACAGGGACCTGCAGCAGCTGGATGACACAACGCAACTCCCTCTGCTCTCACACTTTGCTGAAACTGTGGAAGGACTCACCACCATCCGTGCCTTCAGGTACAAGCCCAGAGTCCCCCAAGGTGGGAGTGGGATGGAGGGTGGCTAGCCTCAGGCTCACAGGTATGACTTCAAAGGGCCCTACTAAGGAAGGCCCAGAGCATACCTATCTTAATCACACCTCGGGCCTGGGCAGTGTCCACTAGCAGGGACAGGCTCTGTGGACTCCAGATGTGAAATCCTAGCCTTGCAGACAAGCTGTGGGCCTCAGAAGTAAGGTGGGACATGACAAGAAACCAGCCTGGGACAAATCTGTCCACACTGGAGAGGCCCCAACACCTGGAGCCAGCCATGAGGCCTTCCGCGATTAATGTTACCAAACATCAAGTAGGACGCCGCTTCAATTCATTCTGCTGAGTGACTCTAGGTGCCGAGCGTGATTGTTCCCGCTGCACAGATAGGGAAACTGAGGCACTGAGCAGTCACAAAACCTTTCTGGGAAATGCTCCCACAAAGCCCAGATTTGAGCCTACTCACACATTTGATAATCACTGAGCTCCTCCTGTGCTGAACCAGTGCGAGGCACTGAAGATGTGTCACATGTCCCCAGAGGTACCATTGCTTTGCTAGACATGGGGACAGGGCTTTGGGAGCATAGAAGGAAACAATCAGGGAAGGCTTCTCAGAGGAGGAGCTACAGGAGCTTTGACTCAAAGGACAGATGAGAGTTCTCTCACCCTGAGGAGTTTTCTGAAAGTTCAATGCCCCCAGCTCCGCTCCACCCCTTTGAGAGGCGGTATTGAGCTGGGAGCATCTGTGGGTAACAGGAAGTAGAGAAAACCCCTATTCTCACAACCAAGTAGTTGGATCTCCTGGAGCCTCAGTCCCCTCCTAGCCAGACCAGAGACCCCCCTGACCCATCTCAAAGCCTAACCCAGAGAGTGACAACAGGTTATTTTTAGAATGGCACAGCTGCATGACAATCACCATGTGACACCAAGCCCTGTGTCAGGAACAACCCGAGGGCTTAGCAATCAGCTGAGGGCCCAAGGTCTTCATTTCTTCTGTTACCATTAAGTCCAAGATCAGCCTTAGGAGAGGTGCCCTGGGCTTTGGCACAGACCATACTCACTCCTGGGGCAAGTGGGCCTGTGGGAATTCACCTCTCAGATGTCATCTGAGGAAACCAGAACAGAGTTGTGCCCTAGCCCAGGCTGCATTCCCTGGATACCCCTCTACCCCTCACAAGAATGAACCTCCATTCACAGCAGCCCTGAGACCCAGCACGGGGCTTCAGACTCAGCTCCCAGCTGCCCCAGGTTGCTTCAGCTTTGGGCCTAGCCTCTACTCTAAGTTTTAAAACTGGTGTCCAGAGTCCTTGGGCTAGGCCTGGCATTGCAGACTGACTTTCGTAAGTGGGCTAGATGTCTGAGCAGATTCCAGCTCTGTCTCTTAGCCTCAGACCAGGTCAGGGCTCAGATCAAGCCTGTGGTAAGCCAAGGACCTGCTACCTCGTTCCCCCACACCCCCTTATCATGCTGAAGGATTCGTAAATTTGAAAGGACGTTTTTTACTCACTGCTGCGTGTGCCTAATTTGCTGGCTTGAGCCCTGAAGCCTGCCCTGGTAGAAGTTAACTAGCTTTATTGATTTCCCACTGGTGGAGTGCCAAGAGCTAAATGTTGCATATGAGTTATTAGCAGTCACCCTCGCGACAGCCACGTGACGTAGGTGTGAGCTTAAGCCCAGCTGCTCTGCACTGGGCAATGGGGTCAAGGCCGCTTTTCAGCGTTCATCACCCAATAAGCACGCACTTCTTGGAGCCAAGTCCGGGGAAAGCAGCTGCGAAGCTCAGCCCGGCTATCCACACCTCTCCACCCCCACCTCCACCCCTACCCTGCCCTCAGAGGAGGCAGGTCTGAGCACAGTGATGCAGTGGAAGCTTGTTGAAGCCATGAGGGTGGACAATTCCCATAATGCCCTGCACTGGGCTCAGTGTGTGGCTCACAGGCCCTCGGGCCATGCTAACATCAATGTCCTCATTTTACCCTTGGAGAAACCATCTTGATTGTGGGGCTTAGATGCCAGTCTGGGTTTGCAGTACTATGGAGCTCTTTCCCAATCCCCAGGCATGTGTGTCAACTGCCTCAACTTTGATATGGTGTACACAGGCCCTCAGACCCCCATCTGCTCCTCCTCACCTTCTCTCAGGCACGTACGCACCTCACATGAGCATGTGCACGCATGTGTACACATGCGTGCACACACATACACCAGCATGCACATACTCGAGCCCTTCTCATGCTGAGATTCACACTCACCTCAGACCTGTCACCCACCCACGTGCATCCACCACTCATCTGTGCAGCGCACACACCCCCACACCTTAGAGGTTCTCTTTAGCATCTCGGATGAGTGTCCTCTGCCCAGAAATGATTCAAGCAAAACAGCTTCAGAGGTGAGAAGCACATGCCCAACACGGCATGGGGTCCCTCTGAGTTCCCGGATTTGGGTTTTCCCAGTTTAGTTCAAGATGGCTTTTTGTCGGTCCCTTTGTTCATCATTAAACAAGTATTTCCATGCCACCTCAGGACCTGGCTGATGGGTGGCTACTGAAGGGAAAGGGGGAGTCGGGGAAGGCATCTCTGAGGAGGCGCAGTTAAGGTCAGGCCTGGAGTTGAGAAGGGAGCAGATTTGGAAAGATCAAGGGAGAAACCTTCCAGGTGATGGAAAGAATGCAAGTGCTCGGGGTGGGAGATGATGCCATGACCCGAAAGGGCTGGGGAGACTCCGTAAGGAGCGGCAGAAGATAACGTTGATCGTGAATGGTCCCTACTGAGGAAGTGGTTCTTAATACCGGACACCAGTGATGTTCTCCGAGGGGGACACACTGATGCAGAAAGAAAGATAACCTGACACCTGGTTGAAAGAAAACCAGACAAGTCGTTAGGGATCTGGTGTACCCCAGGGGGCTGGAAGCAGGAGCGAGGTGGACAGAGGCGGGGACCACATTTGTGGTCAACCTAAGAGCTGGCTTGTTTGGGAGCTGCTGAGAGCCCTCTGTAAGTGGGCTTTCTGTCAGTCCTCTCTGTAAGTCCCACCCTCTTCCTCCACATCCTGCTCATCCTCCAGGTACGAGGCCCGGTTCCAGCAGAAGCTCCTAGAGTACACGGACTCCAACAACATCGCCTCCCTCTTCCTCACGGCAGCCAACAGGTGGCTGGAAGTCCGCATGGCAAGTGCCACCCCCACTGTGCGTCCTGGGGCGGGGGTCCGGTTAGGAGTGTGGAGCTGGAACAAGGAGCAAACATAGATTCAGGGTAGAAGAGGGGAGAGCTGATGATGGGGACCCAGCCCTGATAGTCTTCGCACATCAAACCTGAATTTTCACCCCATATATCCCAGGGGTGTTCCAGGAAGAAAGAGAGTGGGTGTGTGCAGGGTGGAGACATTAAGAATGGTGGAGGTCGGGACTAGGAGTGTGGCTCAGCTGAGAGAGTGCTTGCCTAGTATGCACAAAGCCCTGGGTTCGATTCCCACATCATATCTGTACTCTCCGCACACTGGGGACAGCAGCAGAAGGATGCAAAGTTCAAGGTCCGCCTGGGTTCTAAGATCCTGTCAGGATGAGGAGATAGGCATGTGCCGGCAGTGGGTCATGTGATGCACACACGAGTGCTCACGGGGCCGGCTGGTGAGGCACCCTTCCTTGGGGAGTAGGGTGCATAACTTTGGAGGAGACATGAGCTCCTAGGCCTCAGCTTCTGCCAGCCTCTTGTGTGGAGGCTGCATGGGTGTGGGGCTGGGGCTCAGGCTGGGTGAGGGAGGATGAGGTACCTGTGGCTCTGACTCACAACAGTCCAGGCCAAGTGCTGTCCTTCCTCAGGAATACATCGGAGCATGTGTGGTGCTCATCGCAGCTGCCACCTCCATCTCCAACTCCCTGCACAGGGAGCTCTCTGCTGGCCTGGTGGGCCTGGGCCTCACCTATGCCTTGATGGTGAGTGGCAGCAGGTGGGACAGGGAGGACTCGGATGCTGCTCTTGGGCACCCGGGGCAGTTTCCTCACCTGAGATGTGGGAGAGATGGTGCACCCCCACCTAGGCCTTGCTAGATGGATAGCAAACAGGTGCTGGGTAAGGAGCCACTGTAACCCTTTCATGGCTCCAGGTTGCCACTATCCACGGCTCACAGGGGCTCCTAGTCCATCCTAGTCCAGTTAGAAGAGCCATTCTGGAGGCCAAGGGGAAAATGGTCACCACAAAGCAGTTGTGACTGGCTGGCTCCTCCACCCACAGGTCTCCAACTACCTCAACTGGATGGTGAGGAACCTGGCAGACATGGAGATCCAACTGGGGGCTGTGAAGCGTATCCACACACTCCTGAAAACTGAGGCGGAGAGCTATGAGGGGCTCCTGGGTGAGAACCTGCAGGGTGTATCCCTGGTTGGGGGCGGGTGACCCTTCTGGATGCTAGGGGTGGCCTGTGCCTGGTGGCTGACCCCCAGCCTGGCCCTCAGCACCGTCATTGATCCCCAAGAACTGGCCAGACCAAGGAAAGATCCAAATTCAAAACCTGAGTGTGCGCTATGACAGCTCCCTGAAGCCTGTTCTGAAACACGTCAATGCCCTCATCTCCCCAGGACAGAAGGTCAGCTGGGGTGGGAGCCCGTCGGGTGGGCAGCAGTCAGCTGCAGGCCTCTTCCTACCCTTGGGCCCCCTCCACCACAGAGACAGTCATCTAGGACTTCCTTGGTTTAGAGAGCTTTGCCAGGCCTTCCCTGCAAGCAGAGATGCTGCAGCTGTCCAGCACTCTGGGGCCTCACATCTCTCATTCAGCCCATCTCTGACAAGTCCCTCTTTCTTGCCTTTGTCTCTCTGTCCCCCTTGGTGTTGTCTGGCTATGTCGAGCCTTGGGGAATATCTGCCCCACCTGTCTCTTCCACCCTGATCCTTCACTATCTCTGGTATCACTATCTCTGTATCAGTCCTTTATATAAATGTCTCTTGGGACTCAAGAACTGGGAAGCCGTAGGATCCGGTGTGGCCCTACTGCAGGTGGAGAACTCAAACGCATGCCCACATGGTACATTCACTGTCCCAGTGTCCTGCCATACACATGCACACAGAGGCACACCGGGGCCTTCACTCCCTGACGGTTACCAAACAGGATGTGGGTCTTCCCTACAGACCTAGACCATGGCCCATGCAACTAGCCACCTATGCTTGTACTCTACTCTTGGGTCGCCGAGAGAGCCCTCTCTGAACCCACCACAGGAAAAGAGCTCAACCCTGGGTCCAGCCTGGCCAAAGAGAAGCTGGTCGGTCAGGAAACTGAGACTAGACGAGGCGCTGTGACCCCGAACCTGTGCACACTCCAGGGCCACAGCGACGCACCTGCTTCTCTGCTTCCAGATTGGGATCTGCGGCCGCACAGGCAGTGGGAAGTCCTCCTTCTCTCTCGCCTTTTTCCGAATGGTGGACATGTTCGAAGGTGATTTGTGTGTTAGCTGTCACACACGTACAGGTGTGCCCACAGCTACCAGGCAAGACCCAGAAAACCCAACAGCCTTTCCGTATCCTCACTGGGATTTACGTCCCAGGCTGAGCCCATTCCCAGCACCACCCCCACATGGTGACCCTTGACCTATGACATCATCTCCATACAGGGCGCATCATCATTGACGGCATTGACATCGCCAAGCTGCCGCTGCACACGCTCCGCTCACGCCTGTCCATCATCCTACAGGACCCTGTCCTCTTCAGTGGCACCATCAGGTGAGACCCTACAGTCCTCCTGCCCCAGCGTCAGGCTGGCTTTGCTCTCTGCACAAGATGGGGAGCAGAGTCTTCAGAGGAAGGCCTCCTTCACAGCCTTCTTCATTAGGCTTAAGCAGGTACTTGTGGGTCCTCCACCCCCCTCTTCCAAATACTTCCCGCCTCAGCGGGCCCCTCCCAGCACTAGGTTCTCAGTCGCTGCTTTGAGGATGAAGGTGAACCCTGCTCGCTGAGGGCTCTCTGTGCCTCTCCCCAGATTCAACCTGGACCCCGAGAAGAAATGTTCAGACAGCACATTGTGGGAGGCTCTGGAGATCGCCCAGCTGAAGCTGGTGGTGAAGGCGCTGCCAGGAGGCCTGGGTGACTGCTCCTTGCACAGATGGGTTTGAAAGGGCAACATCACACTCATAACTAGGATGAGCGCTGAGCTTGGGGCCCCAAGTCTAGCTAGGATTCAGTGACCGTGCTGTCCTACCTTTTACCATACAGGGGTTCAGAGGTCAAACAACTTGCCTAGGGTCACACAACTCACCTAGCTCAGAGTCTAGCACAGGGGGACATTCAGGGTCCCCAGAAGACAGATTACAAGTCCCCCACACCTCAGTGTATCTTTAGCCCTGCCTTGCCCTGTCTGCCTGTCCTGTGGACAAGGGTCACAGTGGACATTGGTACAGAACGTGCCCATTGGGAAGGCTCCCCAGTCCAGAGTCAGACAGAATCATGGTGTAGGCACTGTGAGGCTAGACAGGCTTTGATATTGCTGGTTCACCCTCTAGCCAAGGCTCCCACCAGGACTCCACAGGATCCCAATAGTGCATAGCACCAGGATGACCCGTGTGCATTGTATCCATATGAATAGAAGCCATGTTGTGTCAAAAGCATCATCCCTGCACACACATGACACAGCCATATGTGTGCACCCTGTACATACATCCCTTTCCATGGGGCTCTACTCACAGGCAGGACTTACTCAGTCCTGCCCTCCTGTGTCTGCTTCCAGATGCCATCATCACGGAAGGAGGGGAGAATTTTAGCCAGGGCCAGAGGCAGCTGTTCTGCCTGGCTCGGGCTTTTGTGAGGAAGACCAGCATCTTCATCATGGACGAAGCAACTGCCTCCATCGACATGGCTACGGTTGGTCCTGGGGTGGCACGTTAGGGAGCAGTTGGCACAGAGGGGTCTGAAGTCTCAAGTTGACTTTCACATCTAGGGTTACGTGGCAAAGGCAAGCCCAGCCTCCAAGTACTGAGTACCTGGTCAGTTCTCTGGGACCAGAGTCAGAGAGAAGACAGGCATGGAGCTAGCAGAGGGTTTAGAGGGGAGCCAGGCCACCTGGGCCCCATGTCCCTAGAACCATCCCAGACCCTGTCCATGGAGCAGATGAGCCACACCTGTTACCTCTACCTGACAGGAGAACATCCTCCAGAAGGTGGTGATGACAGCATTTGCAGACCGCACCGTGGTCACCATCGCGGTAAGGGGCCACTGATGTCCTGTGTGGAGGTCACTAGGAGGGAATGCTTACCTCCGAGACGGTAACCAGCAGACTAATGTCTGTAGTCAGGAAAAGATCCTAGAGTGTCCAGGACAGGAGTCTAGAGAGCTGGCAGGGAAATAGAGCAGAATTTTGGGGTGTCTAGAGATTTACACCTTTACCTGCCTCAGGCCTTCCCCTTATTTCTCTGGATTCCAAGATACACCCTTCCCTAAAGCCCTGTGGTCTAGGCTGGGGCTGCTTCTCGAAAAGAGTAGGGGCCTGTGGAGGGAGCCTGTAAGTCTTGATGCCTGGAGGTCAGGGGAGGGCTGAGGCTTGATAGAGAAGAGAAGGGCAGAGGGCTTGAATCACAACCACCCCCCACTGGAGCCACCACCTCAGAGGACACAGTTGGGCTGTGTAGAATGAATGAGGCTGTGGCTTCAATCCCCAGCACTGCAGAAACAGATGTGGTGGTGACACTGAAATCCTAGCCCCAGGGAAGTAGAAGACAGGAGAGCAGAGATTCAGGGTCATCCCTGGCTACTTAGCTTCAGGTCTGTCAAGGCTACATGAAAAAGGAGGCCTGGGAAAAAGCAGTGGGAAGAGACGTGGTGGCCACGGGTCTCCTCCAGGCTGGGGGAGGACAACGGTCCTTGGCTGTCCCACCCACCACACTACCCAGCCCCTCCTGCCCATTCAGCACCGCGTGCACACCATCCTGAGTGCAGACCTAGTGATGGTCCTGAAGAGGGGCGCGATCCTGGAGTTTGACGAGCCAGAGAAGCTTCTCAGCCAGAAGGACAGCGTCTTCGCGTCCTTTGTCCGTGCAGACAAATGACCTGCCAGCACCAAAGAGCCAGCCCACACCTCACTTGCTTGCCTAGGATTTCTTACTGTAAATCACATGTAAATAAAGAAATTAATTGTTTACTACTGGAGGTCCAGCTTCTGTGGAACGGACAGCAGAGCCCCATGGGTGCAGGCAACCAGCCTGCCTTTGGCACCAAGCCGACTCGTAGATGCCAATTGAACAGAGGCAAAACCATGTTCCTGATCTGTATCAGGCTGTTCCCACTGCCATAACAAAACGCCACTGGCTAGGTGGCTTTCCACAGCAAAAATTTATCTCTCCCCATCCTGGAGGCTGTAGTCAAGATCAAGGGGTTGGTTGGTGGCTTTGGCTTCTCCTGAGGCCTCTCTTCTTTGCTTCACACTGACTGTGCCCTCACAACTTCTCAATCTCCCCTCCTCTCTCCCCACCCCAGTGTTTTTCCTCTAAGTCACTAGTCATATTGGATTAGCCTCTGCCCACAACATCACTGAACCTTAATAACCTCCCCATGGGCCCAGATCCCGAGTACATGGAACTAGAGGCTACAACCTATGAATGTGGGGATGGAATTCAGTCTGCAGCAAGGGAAAAGGCTCAGGAAGAGCCCCATCGGGTAAGCGAGCAGTCTCCATCCAGCTGGGATTCATTCGGGCTCACCTGGTTATAACCCTGGGGCCTGGCACCCGTCTCCAGTAACAGGTACTCGACATGGCTTAAGCAAGCCTTTGAATTCACTGTGGCATGTGACTGGCCAGAGAAACCTGGAAGAATGCTATTTCAAACACGGGTGGCTCCAGGTTTCTGACATCAGACGGTGTCTCCATTTCTGAGTCTTGCTTCCTTCTCTCCGTCCAGTGACAAATGGATGGTAGTAGCTTTCTTTAGCTTACATCCTGCCCCAGAGTGACTAGAAGGAAAATGAGGTGTTCTCTTCCAGTACTTCCAGCAAAGTCCTAGAACTGAATCCCAGTGGACTCACCAGATCACGTGCCCACTCCCACCCAATCAGGACTACTCTGCTGCCTAGGCCAGGATCCCATGTCACTATCTCTGCCTCCCTCCCTCATCTCACAAGCATTCACAAGTGGGAGGAGGGTGGTCCCTGCAGTCCCTGTACAAGTCAACCAGGTGGTAGCTTGATGATGCCAAGGATCAGACACCAGGAGAGACACCAAAACAACTCTTTCAAATTCCATTTGCATCAGGGGAGAGGAGTGTAACCCTCTCCTCAGCCAAGAAATGGCAGGTGTTCATTTGCATGCCATTTGGTTATAATTTGCATAGCGCCTTCAGTACTGGCTTATGAGACTCTGGGGTCGCAGACCTAGGAGTCTTAGGTCTTCATCTCCCAGGGCTGCAAGAGGGTCAGAGCTCTCTAACATAAGGAAAGTTCACCAGTCACCAAGGGAGCCCAGCATAGGCCGTTCTTGAAGTGCCAGGAGCCAGAGCAACTCACAGGAGAGCTCACTGAGGCCTGGCAGGCTGCCTGGGAAAGGCAAGATTCGTGTCCGGTGTAGGAGGGAAGAAATTAGATAATCAGAGAGACAGAGGGCTGGGGAGGGAGGCAGGAATCCTGCTGCAAGACTGGAGGAATGGAACTGAGCTGTCAAGCGCCTCACATAGGGGTGCAGAGGGGATCAGGGCAGCAGCGGGGTATCACAGACCCTTAATGCAAGGACAGGGGGTGTGAGATAGACCTCGACAAGGACACAACAATATAGTGTTTGGGGAGATGGCTATGAGCCAGCGGGAGAATCAAACAGGGTAGAAGGCTTCTAGTTAGGGTTTCATTGCTGTGAACAGACACCATGACCAAGGCAACTCTTATAAAGGACAACATTTAATTGGGGCTGGCTTACAGGTTCGGAGGTTCAGTCCATTATCATCATGATGGGAGCATGGCAGCATCCAGGCAGGCATGGTGCAGGAGGAGCTGAGAGCTTTAGATCTTGATGTGAAGGCAACCAGGAGAGACTCTTCCTCAGGCAGCCAGGAGGAGGGTCTCTTCCACACTGGGTGGAGCTTAAGCATAGGAGGAGACCTCAAAGCCCACCCCACAGTGAAATGCTTTCTCCAACAAGGCCACACCTATTCCCACAAGGTCACACCTCCTAATAATGCCACTTCTCATGGGCCATACCTATTCAAATCACCAGAGAGGCTGAGCCCTTTGGGCAGGACACTCAGCCTCCTCTCCCCTGGGACAGGGAGTAGCTAAAGCCAGCCCAAAGAGCAGACTCTGGCCTCTCAACCTGAAGACGCCTGTGTAGACCCAGCAGTTCCTTCCACTCTGGACTTCCAGGAGCAGACACAGGGAGGGTTGGGGGACTCTGCTCTTACAAGGGTAAGACTTCTCACTCCAAGAAGGCAGCAGAGGAAGAGCAAGGAAGTCTTCTAAGAATCCCCAAGGCCATCCTGACCCAAATCCCTCCACAATGATTTAATTAACGGTCTGCCAATTCAGACTTGGGTCCCCCCCACCAGGAGGGCTACTGTCATCAGAACACTCTTGCATATGTCAATCAAAGCCTGCCTCTGCTCTACTCTATGCTTGGGCCAAGCAGACGTACTAGTCATTCCTCCTTTACCCCCAGGGACTTCTGCAAAGATGTCCAAAGTTCCTGGAGCCCTCTCCCAGGGTCCTTTTCTCATGGCTAAAAGTTGAAGTGGCTTCAGACATTTCTTGTGTAACTGTGTCCTTAAACTTCCTATTCTTGACTCAACTTGTCTTCTCTTCCTAGTCTCAGGCATAATGCCCCTATCAGTATAGTCCGGTCCTCCCTCACTCTTTGTAGGTCCACTCAACCTATCAGTGGATCTGGAAAGAAGAAACCACCATCTGAAAGTCCCCCCCCCCCGACTCAATATGAAAATGTCCCATGGTGGCTGGCATTTCCAGTGCCGCTGTTACTCCAGCTCCAGCCTCCAGCTTTCACTCAAGCTGCACAGCGGGTAGAGGGCTGTCTCAAGGATCTGAGCCCCAGGGCAGGCCATTACAGTTCCAGCAACCTCCAGGAGCCACTCTAGAGTGGCGACTGCAATGGAACCATCACTCCTGTTCTTGACAATAACCTGGGTCACCTACTCTATACCCAAGCTAGCCCTGAAACAGCTGCTCAGGCCAGACCCCTCACCCATCCCCAAGCACCACAACCCCCTAGGGCTAAGGGGAAGAAACCAGGCTGAAGGTCTACAGAGTACAAAGCGAAAGCTGGCAGAACAAACCCTCTTAAAACTCAGGGACGGTAGCCAGGGCCTTGCTGTGCACTTGCAATTCTAACTCTCTGGAAGTGGAGGCAGGAGGATCAGAAGTTCAAGGTCACCCTCTGCTACATACGGAGTTTGAAGCCATCCTGGGCTACAAAAAAATTCCTGTCTCCAATAGGTAAATAAGCAAATAAATAAATAAATAAATAAATGTAAGATCAAAAATAATCCTCAAAGGGAGGAAGAATCGTCAGTTGAGAAGTTCTGAGGCTATTGTTTCTCTCACCCCAGCCCCGACATTGATGATGTAATCTCTCACTGCCTTCTTTCCCTGGGAATCAAGTGCTGTGTGAGAGGCAGGTAAGACCTAACTATGGACGGGGCAAAAATAGAAATCAGGGCTATAGGAGCTGCCGAGCCAGACTAAGAGAATTTCACAAAAGCAACTTCTTTAGAACCATCCTCGGTTTAAAGAAAGCCGTATGGCCTGGCTGAGGATAGTGAGCAGGCGAGGGCGGGACGAGAATCCTCTGTGGGCGGGGCTTGCGCCTAGGCCCGCCCTTACCCCCCGCTCGGGAGCCGATCTGGCGCCCTCTGGCGGCGGAGGCTGCACTTGCTCTCAGGAGCCCCCCGCCCGCAGCCTCCCACCCCCACCGCGCACGGGTCGGTGCCTGAGGACCGGCTCACAGACACACGCCCGGGAAGCCGGCCGGGAGTGAGCACCCGGAGTGGGAGGGGGCAGGGAGGTGGCCGCAGCTTGAGCAGCACTAGCAGGTGCGGCGGCGACAGGCGGGGTGGGGACGGAGCGGCGGCGGGGGCTACGGGCGGGCGGCAGGGCAGCAGGGAGGCCGCGACGCGGAGCCAGCGGGGTCTGGGCGGTGGGGGGCGAGGGGATCCCGAGCGTAGACGGTTGCAGGGTGACTCGAAGGGCGCGGGATCCCAAGGAGACAAAGAGGACAAGGGCTAGAGAAGGATCGGGAGAGCAGAGCGGTGAGGGCGCTAGGGGAGGGGTGGGATGGGAAATCCAGGGCACACCTGGAGAGGAGACTGGGTCAAGAAGTAAGGCTGGTGCTTGGAGGGGACAGCGGACAGAAGTGGGTAAGGTCAGAAAAGAGCGGGGGGGGGTCGAGTGAGGGCTGCTAAGTTGGAAGCCCCAGAGGTGATAAGTTCTGAGGTGGTTTGAAAAGAAAGGCTGGGCCAGGGAAAGGGAGTTAGAGGGAGGTCCTGGGGTGTGGAGGAGAGCTGAGCCGGGGATCCAGTACCAGGTAGAGCACAAGCTGGGTTGGGGGCTCAGTAAGCAATGAGCAGGCGGAGCCGGCATCTGAAGCTAGTATAAAGAGAAGCAGAACCCAGCTGGGGGCATATCAGTCCAGAGGTTGGTACAAGCTTAGGGTAACCTGAGGAGAGGGCTCAAAGAGGGGACCCTACAAAGAGGCCCTAGGCCAAGCCAGTGTAGTTCCTCCCCCCATGGGGGAAACCCCTTGCTGGGGCCAACGGAGCCATGCTGTCCCGAAAGGGCATTATCCCTGAGGAATATGTGCTGACCCGGCTGGCAGAGGACCCTACAGAGCCCAGGTACCGTACTCGGGAGAGGAGGGCCCGCTTCGTGTCCAAGAAAGGCAACTGCAACGTCGCCCACAAGAACATTCGAGAGCAGGGCCGCTTCCTACAAGATGTGTTCACCACGCTGGTGGACCTCAAATGGCCCCACACGCTGCTTATATTCACCATGTCCTTCCTGTGCAGCTGGCTGCTCTTCGCCATGGTCTGGTGGCTCATCGCCTTCGCCCACGGTGATCTGGCCCCCGGAGAGGGCACCAACGTGCCCTGCGTCACAAGCATCCACTCCTTTTCATCTGCCTTCCTTTTCTCCATCGAGGTCCAGGTGACGATTGGTTTCGGCGGGCGCATGGTGACAGAGGAATGTCCCGTGGCCATCCTTATTCTCATTGTGCAGAATATCGTGGGACTAATGATCAACGCCATCATGCTGGGCTGCATCTTCATGAAAACGGCCCAGGCCCATCGGCGAGCAGAAACCCTCATCTTCAGCAAGCATGCTGTGATCACCCTGCGCCATGGCCGCCTGTGTTTCATGCTTCGTGTAGGGGACCTCCGAAAGAGCATGATCATTAGCGCCACCATCCACATGCAGGTGGTGCGCAAGACCACCAGCCCCGAGGGCGAAGTTGTGCCTCTCCACCAGGTGGACATCCCCATGGAGAATGGCGTGGGTGGTAACAGCATCTTCCTGGTGGCCCCGCTCATCATCTACCACGTCATCGACTCCAACAGCCCGCTCTACGACCTGGCTCCTAGTGACCTGCACCACCACCAGGACCTGGAGATCATTGTCATCTTGGAAGGCGTGGTAGAAACCACAGGCATTACCACGCAGGCCCGCACCTCCTATCTAGCTGACGAGATTCTGTGGGGGCAGCGCTTTGTCCCCATTGTGGCCGAGGAGGATGGCCGCTATTCTGTGGACTACTCCAAGTTTGGTAACACCATTAAAGTGCCCACACCACTCTGCACAGCCCGCCAGCTTGATGAGGACCGCAGCCTGCTGGATGCCCTGACCCTCGCCTCCTCGCGAGGGCCCCTGCGCAAGCGCAGTGTGGCCGTGGCGAAGGCCAAGCCCAAGTTTAGCATCTCTCCGGATGCCTTGTCCTGAGTTGCAGTCCCTCAGGCCCCCACTCACTTATGTGGGCGCATGGAAAGTGAAGTGTGGTATGTAGTGTGGTGGGGTGCAAGCCCCTGGCCAGATGAGGGTCTGGTGTGGGACAAGACCCTCCTCGACTCAGCCTCCCCGCTGCTGTGTGCCTGGGGTGTTACAAGATACATGTCACTATGCTATTTCTGGCCCCAGCAGGAGCCTGTACCGGGTTATTTTTGTTCCTGCTCCTCCCAGGCTCAGCTCAGGACTGGCTTACCCCTGTGTCCCTGCCCACTATAGAAGGTTCAGGGCTCCTAAAGCTAAGGTCTCAACGCCAGTCTTGGTCCTCCATGATTCATCTTGCCACAAGCAGACAGGTAATTGGGAAAAAGCAACCCCCAAGTTGGGAGCCTATTGCTATTTCTGTAGCCACTAAGAAATACCTGGCCAGGCCCCAGCCCTGTTCGTGCCATGCTGAAGAATCCTGCCAGCCAGGGAGAAGGTGGGTGTCAGAGCCTGGGAGCTGAGGGGCCCACACAGACACGGCAGGATAAGTTTACCTAGGCTCGCCTCCTTATGGCAGGCTTGTCGAGGAAGGGGGACTAGAAGGAGGCAAATGACTGGAGACCTTGCTGGTCCTGTTCAGACATGTGTCCCTGTCCTCTAGCATTGACTACAGCCTTCTGCAGAGAGAGAGAGAGAGAGTCAGGACTGCTGCCTCGGTTTGTCCCCCCTGAGGGGCTGGGGAGTGGGGCGTTGGGCAAACACTGATATACCTGGCTGAGAGGCTGAAAAGGGTCCTGTGCTTGCCAAACAAGATGCACTTCAGGCAAATCTCTGCTCCTGGCTCCCCATGGGCAGCTGTGAGTCACTTTGTCTGGGGGATGCTGGTGGGTAGCAATGTCTTGTCTCGGTTGCTAGAAAAAGAAACCTTGGAAAGTTCAGCCCTGTGAAGGAAAGGGAGGCCCCCAAGGCAAAGAGGCCCTTGGGCTTGACCTGAGCCTGGACTCTCAGAGCAGTGCGGTGTCCTTGCCCAGAACTCCACTGCCCCATTGTCAATAAAGCCTCCCATCTGTGACCTGAACTCTGGGCTTTTCTTGCTGGGGAGGCAGTGGCCCATGCCACTGGAAAAAAAAAGGGCACTGCCAGAGTCTGCCACCCAACATAGCCCCGGCAGGCAAGAAGCCAGGAAAGCTACTTAGACCAGCTCTGATTCCCTCACCTCTGGAGACCGTCATCCTCCCACCTCAGGTCCACCCACCCACCCACCCACCCACTCTCAGTCTGTCTGGCCAACTTGACCATTTGACATCCACCAGACATAATAGTCAAGGGCCTGGCTTCCCTCCCGAGACTCTGCTGGAAGGCTGAGGTACCCATGGGGAGGGCCAGGGAGGTTATAGGCTTTAGGGTATTGATTGGTTCAAATCCTGGCTCCAGCCAAACAGCTCTGTGACTCAGTTGTCTCATTCATGTTAATAGTCCCTACCTCATTAAGTTGAGCAGGTGAAAGCACATGTATACAAGCTTCAGAAGTGCCTGGTCTCTAACAAGTACTCAATAAATGTTAACTGTCGTGATCATTGCTGAGCTAGCCGTGTGATGGGAAAACTAACTAAACGGAAGACAAAAAAAAAAAAAAAAAAAAAGGTGTTTTTACACTGCCTCTGAGTGATGTGTTGCTCTGTCTGGTCATACTCCCCGAATGGTGCCCCTCCCAGCTCAGACCTGGTCTGCAGGGGCTGCTCTCCCTGTCTTTGCCCACTTCACTGCGGTCCGCCTGCCCGTCACCTGCACCACTGCCACTCAAGTGGGCTGAGCAGGGTCGTGATCGTTCCCTACCATGTGGAATATGTTGTAGCTCTCTATCTCCTGGGTCAAGGGTGGCCTCCTCTATTGATATCCATAAAGTCTCAGGCCGGTGATTCTCCTTGAACCATCTCTGGAGAGAGATACCCTTCTCTCCTCTATGGGCCTTCTTCTATGCCTGTGTTTAAGGGTCTGTCTCCCCATCTCTGTGTTCATGTCTCCTCCAGAGCAATGCCAAGTCAGCATCTGGAACTGAGTGGGTGCTCCGTGAAAGAATGAATGGGCAGATGGATGATGGATTGTACACATGACCACAAACCAGGGGCTGTGGATATAGTGAGGCGTGCAGATGGGCGAGCCAGGAAGTTCTGCTACCAGTCTGACCTCTAATCTACTCTCTCCTCCATCTACACATAGTCCCCAGTGCTGACTCCCTCTTAGCAGACTGGCATGTTTCCAGTTAAAAAACAAAACAAACAAACAAATAAACAAACCAACCTCAGAATCTCCCTAGTTCTGGGGGCAACAAGTTGGGTGCTCAGGACTCACTTTAGCTCTCCCTGAGGCCACAGGGAGGAGCTAGAGTCACTTGTAAGACTTGCTGAGTGACAGCATCCATGGTGTCCCATCCAAATAACCTTCCAGCTCCCAGATAAGCAGCTGGTAGTGTCTGAAGCCCATAGAAATAAGGTTATGGTGCCACCTGCTGGCTGCAGAGGAGACCTACAAGAGCCCAGAAAATCTGGGCGGCTGGTTCAATTTCCATCCCATTGAAGGAGAGATCCCAAGCCTTAAAGTTTAGCTCAGGGAGAGAGTAGAAAACTCCAGTCCTGAAGAAAGAGCCAGTTACCTCACTACACAAGAACTAGAGGAAAATGTGCCCAGAGAGCACATAATTTCCAGATTTGAAAGTGGTAGCAGGGTCACTCTGTAAAGTGACATTCTCAATTAGATCCAAGATACCCTTGCAATCACAGGGACCTCCCTGGCCTGGATCCACTTGTGTAGAGACCCCTCTATCCTCTCTTGCCTTTGAGTCTTACTGTGTGCCAAGCCAAGCAGTGACAGTGCAGCCTGGGAAGCACACATACCACCACCCTGTCCCCAACTCACAGTGGTGTGACATGCCCCAAGCATCAGGTCTGAGCTGCACAGGGGAGGGAAGCCAAGCTGCCCTCTTCCTCTTGGGGACTGTTTGTTCGCCTGAAAATGAACTAGTAAAGTACACTGAACACGCATCCAGGCCTGACACCTGGGGACGACATCTCCAGCAGGTATCCGGTCCTTACATAGGACCCACTCTGCCCCAATAGGTGTCCTCTTTCCAGTTTTGTCCTTCCTGACATCTTCCCCAGGGCTGTCACTGGAGGGGACACATTGGTGGCTTCCCACGGGTCTCAATGTCCCCAGTCTTCCAAGGTGACAATATCTTACAGCTTTGAGTTTTACCAATAAATGCAGGTGACTCTTGAAAAGGGTGGATATCAGCCATGTCCCTAGACCGCCACTGGTCTGAAAACCCTGTTCTATTCCTGCTCTGAAGGAGCTCGAGAGAGGAAGAACATGGAGAGCAGAGCCAAAACTGTGGCCAGGGGTGGAGGCTAGATTGACAGCCTCTCTGCCAAGCCCTCCTGCTCAGGGCATTCTATTCCCTCACAGGAAGGGAAATGGGTTTCTTCTGTACTCCGTTCTACTTCCGCTATGGAGCAGCCCAGCACTGAAGTGCCTTAAGGACCAGGCTACCTAGACTTGGCAACCTGAGTCCAGGATGTGGGGACCTGCCTTCCCCCGACCTTGATTCTTCCTAAGTCCTGTGATATACAGGATGTTAGATCACAGGGCAGGCTCTGCTCACTTCAGCTTCCCATCCCCCACCACCATAGCTTTGTCTGTGCCTCTATAATTCCCCTGCCACAGAGAGATGTGACAAGTGATTTGCTGTGATGCCTTAGCGCCTAAGAAGTATCCCAGGCTCCCTCGGAGGCCAAGGGCTGCAGGTGGCCATCCCACATGAAGAACACTCATTAAACAAATCCATCCTTAGCAACCAGAGACAACCAACCTGCAACTACATCCTATGGGTTAATTATGTGACATGGGACCTTTCTCTTTTCTCAGAAATCTGTAAGAGGAAACCCCCACTCAGTCTCTTCATAGTCCCCACCAGGCCGTCTGTCTATGGCCTCAATAGCAAGTCCATTCCTTAACTGGCATAAAGGATTCCAGTGTATACTGAAGACCAGCCAAGACATCCAGCCTTGTGGCCTGAACAACTTCTGGACTCTTGTACCTTCCATTCCTAGGCAGCCATTGTTGGAATAACTGAACCAGACCATGTAAAGCGTTCTCTCTCTCTCTCTCTCTCTCTCTCTCTCTCTCTCTCTCTCTCTCTCTCTCTCTCCCTCCCTCCCTCCCCCCTCCTCTCCTTCTCCACCCTCGTGTGTGTGTGTGTGTGTGTGTGTGTGTGTGTGTGTGTGTACTCTGCATTCACACTGTTAGGAGTCCCACAATGACAGCAAGCTATTCGACCATAATGTATATACAGAGACCCAGCTCAAACCCATACAGGGTCTATGATTGTCATGTCAGTCTCTGAGCCCCTGCGAGCCCTGGTTAGTTGATTCTGTGGCTCCTGTTCTCATGGTGTCCTCGACTCCTCTGGCTCCCAGAATCCTTCCTCCCTCTTTTCCACTGAGCTCCCCTGGCTTTGCCTGGTGTCCTGCTGTGGGTCGGGTATCTGCATCTGCCCGCATCAGTTGCTAAATGATGCCTGTCTGATGACAATTGAGCTAAGCACCCAATCTGTGAGTGGCAGAACCATTTGAGTCTTTTTTTTTCCTTTTTGTTCTTTTTCCTGGTTTTTTTTTTTTTTTCTATCATATTTGATTCTACCCTGGGTCTCTGGGAAGCCCAGGCTCTGGTTCCCAGCCTTCCTGGCACTGTCAGTCACAGCTCCCTCTCCTGGTGTAGGCCTCAAGTTAGATCAGTCATTGGTTGGCCACTCCCACAAGTTCTGCATCATCACTACCCCAGCAGATCCTGCAGGCAGGACACACTGGAAGTGGAAGGTTTTGTGGCTGGATTGCAGTCTCACAGCTGGGCGCTTACTGGTTATAGAAGATGGCTGTTTGGTGCTCTGTGTCCCCCATGACTATAAGACTTCAGTCTATGGTCACTCTCATAGACCCTGGGGAGTTTCCACTGCACCAGGTCTCTATGTTACCCTCCACCCCAAATACCCTCAATCCCAGGCATCTCTCCCAGTACTCTCTCTCTCCACCCCCAAGCCACACTCCCAGTATACTTGAAAAACCCATTCTATTTCCTCTTGTCCAAAATCAGGTGTGTGGATTATGTGGAGGTCCCCAACCCAATTCCATTGATCAACCTGTGTTTTCATGACTATGCTATGTGGTTTATATTATTATAAATCTGTAGTATGTCTTGAAATCAGGGATCCCAGTTTTTATCATAGAGGATTGTTTTTAGCTATCCTGGGGTGTTTGTCTTTCCACCTGAAGCAGGCACTAGGTCCCTCTCATCAGTGACCTTCGTTACTGTTGTTTAGGGAGTACTCCAGTCAGCTATCACTCCAGTCAGAGTGTATCGGTCTTTTCCTGGGTTATTAAGGGGATGGAACACCTACAGCTGTCTTCACTGCTGAGCCAGTGAAATGCCTTCTAACCCAGAAACCATGCATGTTTTCTTAGACTTTCCCTTGAGCCAGATTAGCATGAAGGGGACACACACTGCAGAAACCTCCAACCCACAGGACGGGAGGGAACAGTACCTCTTCCCTTCCAGGTCTTTATGTTTTGGGAGTTCACAGGATTGGGTGTTTGTGAATGGATATGTTCCTGCTTCATGATGTTAGGAGGTCTGGGTCAATGAAGGCTTGCTTCTCCTCAGTGGGGTCTGGGGCAGCTCTCTCAAAGATAAGACAAAGGCTGTGCTGAAGAGTTTTATTCAACTTACCACATTCTAAAGTCATCTAAAAGGATGGAACCTCCTTTAAGAAAATGCCTCTAGGGGGATTAGCACAGGGTGGGCCTTCTGAGGCCATTTCTCGGTGACTCCAGAGACCTGTCCTTCCCTCAAGCTGAATGAGCATCTCTCCCCAAGGGTCGAGCTCACCGTTCTCATAGTGGTCTCGGTGGTCTCCATGGTTACACCCTCCAGTACAGTGGCAGAAATGCTGAGCTTCCTTCAGAGAACATTTGGCTGCCAGTCTACGAGCCAACATGCTGAGAAGGAGCAACTGCAAGAGCAGAGCATGCCGCCACACACATTCCTGAAGCTTGAGACGCCAAGCCCGTCATCACAGGCAGGGTGTCCCCTCTGGAGAGTACAGGTGTTAGCATGGACTTGCCAAAGAAAGCCAAGGACAAGACCTGTTTGATCAAATTGCTTATAACCTGGACTTGATGGAAAGTGCCTATTTTGTTCTGATATTTGTGGATTCTGTCCAACATTGGTCGGACAGTACCGAAAAGGCATCAAAAAATAAGTTAAAATTGGTTCACCTTAATGTCTTCATCTTCAAGTTAACTTTTATTCCTTGAAACCAGATAACCTTCATGAGGACCTAACCTGGTACTTATTGGTTCTTCAGCTAAAACAAGATTTTCTTGGTGGGAAATTAGAGGGTTCCTTTGATACAGCCGTTCAGTTGGCAGCTGTGCAAGCTGAACTTGGCGACTATGAACTTTCCGAGCACAGCCCTGAACTTGTCTCTGGATTCAGGTTTGTGCCAGTTCAGATTGAAGACATGGAACTGGCTACTTTTGAGACATGGGAGGAATATAGAGGTCTGACACTGGCACAAGCTGAAACCAATTATCCAAATAAAAACAAATGGCTAGAAGTATATAGAACTAGCATGCATGTGGGCAAGGCTACAGACGGGAATGACTATGCCTTGGGTCTAACCCCTTGTTTTTGAAGGAGAGACCAAATGGGCTTAATGTTCTGGCCCAAGATAACCAGGTTGGATTTTAAGAAGAATAAATGAACTGGAGTGGCATGGAAGACGGTGCTCGGGATGAAGCACAAGACAAGATCATTGTTTTAGGCTGGATCATCCAAATGTCTGCAAACACTCATGCATCTACCTCTGTATGTCAGGCCCTGGCACAGCCTCTCAGGAGACAACTACATCAGGCTCCTGTCACCAATCATTTCTTGGCATCCACAATAGTGCCTGGGTTTGGGGATTGTATATGGAATAGATCCCCAGGTGGGGCAGTCTCTGCTGGATGGCCTTTCCTTCAGTCTCTGCTCCACACTTTGTCTCTGTATTTGCTCCCTTGAGTATTTTGTTCCCCTTTCTAAGATGGACCAAAGCACCCACACTTTGGTCTTCCTTCCTCTTGAGCCTCATGTGGTCTGTGAGTTGTATCTTGGGTATTCCGAGTTTGGGGGCTAATATCCACTTATCAGTGAGTGCACACCATGTGTGTTCTTTTATGATTGGGTTACCTCACTCAGGATCATAGTTTTTAGTTCCATCCATTTGCCTAAGAATTTCATCAATTCATTGTTTTTAATAGCTGATTAGTATTCCATTATGTAAATGTACCACATTTTCTGTACCCATTCCTCTGTTGAAGGACATCTGGGTTCTTTCCAGCTTCTGGCTATTATAAATAAGGCTGCTATGTGTAGGACCCCAAAGGGCTGCAATGCCCTGGCTGAGACTTTCCGTGTGCTGCTGTCTGCAGAGTAACATTCTCAGTTTTTCTAAGAACAAAACATCCTGTTGAAGGATGATGCCCCAGGAAGGGGATTTACACTTGACATCCTATTGCCCCCCAGTTGAGTCTCTGTTTTTTCCTGAGTCTGTGTTTACCCTTCCCTGGCTTGGTGTATATATTGAACCTGCCCAGGAAAAGCATTGGCATTCTCTCACAATGAATGACCGAATGACCGGAGTCTGAGTTGTTCTTTAATCCACCAGACCTGCGCCCAAGCTCGGTACCTCGGACAGCGCCAGAGCTGTCAACTATGAACATAGTGGAGCATGTGTCCTTGTTATATGTTAGAGAATCTTTTGGGTACATGCGCAGGAGTGGTATAGCTGGGTCCTCAGGTAATGCTATGTCCAATTTTCTGAGGCGCCATCAGACTGATTTCCATAGTGGTTGTACCAGCTTGCAATCCCACCAACAATGGAGGAGTGTTCCTCTTTCTCCTCATCCTCGCCAGCATCTACTGTTTCCTAAGTTTTTTATCTTTACCATTCTGATTGGTGTGAGATGGAATCTCGGGGTTGTTTTGATTTGCATTTCCTTGATAAATAAGGATGTTGAACGTTTCTTTAGGTGCCTCTCAGCCATTCGAGTTTCCTCAGTTGAGAATTCTTTGTTTAGCTCTGTATCCTATTTTTAATAGGGTTATTTGATTCTCTGGAGTCTAACTTCTTGAGTTCTTTGTATATATTAGATATTAGCCCTCTATTGGATGTAGGATTGGTAAAGGTCTTTGCCCAGACTGTTGGTTGCTGTTTTGTCCTATTGACAGTGCCCTTTGCCTTATAGAGACTTTGCAATTTTATGAGGTCCCATTTGTCAATTCTTGTTCTTAAGAGCATAAGCCATTGGTGTTCTTTTCAAGAAAAATTTAATATAGTTCATTTTTAATGAACAGATTTGTTACCTCCATTCTAGAAATTGCAGTGACAGTGTGATTCATACCCAGAGATAAGATTGGATGATTTTTTGGATGGTTAACTGTTAGTTAATGGAATGGTTACATCATGAGCCAGTAGTTCTACTGATGGCAAGATGGAAAACCTTCTTGGCACATTCCTCTTTTCTTTCCCATTGAAAATCCTTCACAGATAAAACAAGTTTGTAACACCCTCATTATCTGGCCTTATATAACCTTTAAAATAATATTATGAAAGAATGAATGGAAGGAAGGAAGGAAGGAAGGAAGGAAAGAAAGAAAGAAAGAAAGAAAGAAAGAAAGAAAGAAAGAAAGAAAAAGAAAGGCCTCCAAAAGACTTGGCTGCAAGCAAGGCTGTAAGGCACTTTCATAATTAGTGAATAATGTGGACTGGGCCACCAGACAGAAAACCTGGTAAAGTTGAGCAGATTCAGGAGCCCTGGCAGTTTTCATGATTGAGAAAGGTAGGCATTTAAATCTACTCCTGACAAGATTCCTGTCCTGGAACACATGACTAGGACAGCCCATTTAGAGGACTGTGACAATCATTCAAGTAGGGACAGCATGAAGTCCTTCCACATGCAGATGAGGCATTCCTAACATTTCAGACCAAGCCAATAGAAAGCATCTGCTTCTAGAACCCAAACCACCCCTCAAATGTTTACAAGGTCCTATCCACAAGGAATAAAGTGCACAAGTTGTTTCACCAAAGATCTTCTGAGAGTGCCTGTCTTACTGCACTGTAACAGTCCAGGAAAGGGTTTTCTCTCCCGAAGCTTTCATAGTTGGATCTCCATCCAACTCAAACAGCTTCGAGATGGCCTGGACCTTGACTCCTCACTGTCTGCTGCACCTCTCCACCTGATACTGACTCCAGGGCAACAGTGTCTGCAGAAGAGGTGGGACATTCTGGCTTCCCCTCAGAGAGTTGTGACGTTTCAGCTCTGGCAGAGCCAAGATCCTCATAGAGAGCACACAGTACACAAACCAACAGTGTGGGAAGACTCAGCCCATTGTAGACAGGACCATCCCTGAACAAATGATCCTGGGTACTATAAGAATGCAGCCTGAGTAAGCCACGAGGGGCAAGCCAGGAAGCAGCAGCCCTCCGTGGCCTCTGCATAACCTCATGCCACCAGGTTCCTGAGCTGTTGGATCGAGGGTCCTGACTTTCTTTGATGATGAGCAGTGCTGTGGAAGTACAAGCCAGATAAATTCTATCCCCCCCCCCAAGTGGCTTTGGTGATGGTATTCAAACATACTTGCTTACACACACATCATTTTAAAAGCGTCAACACAAGTAGTTTGCTGGTGGAATGATTACAGTCTCTCATGTGTCTCTGCACAGAGGGAGACCTGGGCGCTTCCCTTTCTATCAATCCCCACACTCTTAGCTGTCCTGTGCATGTGCACGATGGGGAGGGCAAGCCATGGGGAGTGTGGAGGTCAAAGGGCAACTATACAAAGGTGGCTCTCAGCCAGGTGGTGATGGCACAGGGCTTATGAGTCCAGGACAGCCAGAGCTGTTACACAGAAAAACTCAATCTGAAAAAACAAAACAAAAAAAAAACCAACCAAACAACAACAAAAATAAAGTAGGCTCTCTCCTTCCATATACACTTGTGTTATGGGGATGGAACTCAGGTGCCCAGGCTGAGTGATCTAGTTGGTCCAGATAGACTTTCTATTTTCCTCCATTACACATAAAGAGACACATAGACAGACAGACAGACAGACAGACAGACAGACAGACAGACAGACACACTGGCAGCACACAGACACACAGACAGGCAAGAGACAGAGAGATATAAATAATTGTTCACTTCTCTTGTCACAGTATCCTAGGTGACACGCCCAGAAGTATATTGAAGAGGGTGGAGAAAGTGGACATGCTTGTCTCCTGCCTGACTTGACTGAAAACATGGTAATTTGCTCTATGACATCAACATCCAAGGTGTGCTCACACAATATATGTAAATAAAGAGCTGTATGCTGAATAAACATAAAAACAGTCCGTTTCAGCCAGGCAGTGGTGGCGCACGCCTTTAATCCCAGCACTTGGGAGGCAGAGGCAGGCGGATTTCTGAGTTCGAGGCCAGTCTGGTCTTCAGAGTGAAACCCTGTCTCGAAAAACCAAAAAAAGAAGAAGAAGAAGAAGAAGAAGAAGAAGAAGAAGAAGAAGAAGAAGAAGAAGAAGAAGAAGAAGAAGAAGAAGAAGAAGAAGAAGAAGAAGAAGAAGAAGAAGAAGAAGATCTCTTTTTCTTTCAGAACATCCTAATGACTCCCCAAGTTTCCAAATGGCTCCTTTCTCACCTCTGACTTATTAAGATGAGGCTTTGCTTTCTGCCAGACAGTCTGGGAAAGAATCTGTGGATCCAGTTTACAAAGAACTCCTTGGAATCCTTAATGTGTTTTTACATTCCCACTTGATTAATCTCTGCCCTGATCTTAACTCTTTCCAAATATCAATTTGGGGTTTGGCTTGAGCTGGGTTTTCCAAGGCTAAGTTATTTATTGTAGGAGGCACTCAGAGCTAGAGATGTCTCCTGCAGACTGGTCTCCCAACTTTTGAAGAATAAATCTGTTTTTTCTCCACACCTTGGATTCAAAGATTGGTCACGATGATAACCAGGGCATACATAGAAGGGAAGTGCCCTCAACATGCTCCTTCTATCTTTAGTACCACACTCCCCAAGGATCAAGGCCATGTCTGCCAAAAGGAGAGGGTGACAAGGGAGACTTTGGGAGGTCTGAATACCCCTCAAGGCCCCAATTAGCAGGGGCACCTATAGCCAACTTTCAGAGATCAGGGTAAAGATTAGGCCACCAAATGTTACAGTGCGTGACCTGTAAGGTAGTCCACACAACATCACCTGCCAAGTTAGGTTGAGGGGCTGATGGGATTATTATCACTTGCTCTTACAAGTCCCAAGGCTGGCATCAGGATCAGAACCTCCAACAGCAAACACGACTGGTGGCTCATTTTTGTCCGGGAAGGGAAGAAGAAGAGAATTCTCAGGGAGATCTCTCTTCCATGGATCTCAACTGTTATCTATTTTATCTACAATTGGGTCTGGCTTTGTGGATGTTATCTATTTGTTTCACTAATCTTTCTAGCAGCCATCTAGCTGTGCCTTCTTTGGTATCAAACAGACATATTGATCCTCTGCCCCATATGAGAACTGGGTCCGGGCCATTCCATTTAAAGGTAAGAGGGTCCTCCCACATAACTGGCATTTTTATTAGTCTCAGGGTACCAGAGGCAATAAGCAGCAGATTTGCCATGAGCGTCCAGGTTTAGAAACTTGAGAACAAAAAGGCATGATGGAGAATATTTTTAGAAGGCCCATTCTGGGGGTATAATTCACTCTTCTTTAACTTAAGTAGAGTATTTTGATAGTCTGGTGGGCATGTTCAACAATGCCTTGACCCTTGGGATTATAGGGAATGCCAATAATGTGTCTGATTTGTAACTGGCAGCAAAACTCTTGAAAATTTTTCCCAGTGTAGCCAGGACTGTTATCAATCTTAATAATTTTAGGCTTACCCATGATGGAGACACAATTTAAAACATGGGCTATAACATTCTTGGAAGCCTCTCCAGTATGTAAATTAGCAAGAATAAATCCACTAAAGATGTCTATGATCACATGAAGATATTTAAGATTGCCAAATTCAGGAAGATGTGTGACATCCACTTGCCATATTTCATTTGGAATCAAACCTCTGGGATTAATGCCCAGGTAGGGAGTGGGCAACAGTGTGACACAGGTGGGGCATTGTTTAACAATTTGGGGTGCCTGTTCATGAGTAATCTTAAAAAGTAGACGAAGGGCCTGGGCATTTATATGATGTAGGGCATGGGTTTTTTGGGCCTGTTCTACAGAGCCTATCAACATCGGGAAGGTCAAGCAGGTGGCAGCATCTGCACAAGCATTTCCTCTAGAAAGGGGGCCAGGCAGATCAGAATGAGCACGGAGATGTCCAACAAAAAAGTGGTGGCATCTAGAGGCAATCAATTTTTGAATCTGAGAAAAAAAAGTGTAGCATTCGTGGAGGGTTTAACATAAGGAATCATCTCAAGAATGGGGACAGAATGAGCAATATAGCCACTGTCAGTATACAAATTAAAGGAGCGACCCTTCAATAGTTGGAATACTTTTATTACTGCAAAAAGTTCTACAAGTTGGACCGATTTAAATGGGGAACAAATAGGGGTAGCCTGTCCATCTATAACACAAGATGCCATTCCATTAGAGGGGCCATCAGTAAACACCAAGCAAGCGTTTACTATTGGTTGAGGAGGTCAACTTTGGGAAAATAAAGGAATGAATCTTAGCAAATTGAGCAATTTATCAGCAAGATAATGGTTATGAATTATTCCCAAAAAGGAAGAGCAAACTGTGGGCCACTCATCTGTGGTTTGCATGAGCCAATCTAGTTGATTTTTAGAATATGGCACAATTATTTTATCAGGATCTTTACAAAAAAAAAAAAAAAAAAAAAAAAAAAAAAAAACCTGGTGACTCTGTCCAAGTATCAGAAGAATAAGCTTAGCAACCAAGGAGGTATAAGGGGTGAGTACTTTAGGGACCTGAGAGGTGAACCCAGAGAAGAGGGCCATGTTGCCAAAACACTCCTGTAGGTGTATGAGAGGTGGCACAGATAACAAATAGGAGTCGTTTTTCATAAGAGATAAAAGAAATTCCCTGTTCTTGGATGGCTTTTTCTACCAACCGTAAGGAGCATGTAGCTGCAGGGGTCAAGGAACAGGGGAAGGAAGGATCGGAGTCTCCCTTGAGAACATGGAAAAGTGGCTTAAGCTCACCAGTGGTAAGTTTAAGATAAGGTCTGATCCAATTTATATCACCTAACAATTTTTGAAAATCATTAAGAGTTTTCAAATGGCCTACTTGGAGCTGGAGTTTGGAGGTAACAATTTTCTGATGGCAAAGCTCAAAGCCTAAATAAAAATAAGAATCTTGGAGCTCAATTTTATCAGGGCCAACCTGGAGTCCTCTATCTGTCAGCTTCTGTGATAGTTCTTGACAGCAGTAAAGTAATTGGGCAACATCAAGTCCTGCTAAAAGAATACCATCCATGTAGTGGATAAGATAGATGGAAGGCCATATTTTACGAAAGGGATCAACTACTTGCGTCACAAATTTCTGACATAACGTTGGGCTGATAGCCATGCCCTGGGGTAGGACCCGCCACTGGAAACGTGACATGGGCCCTTTGAAGTTGGTTACTGGCAGGCTAAAGGCAAACCACTGTCTATCTTCAGGGTGTAAGGGAATGATAAAAAAGCAATCTTTGAAGTCCATTATTATCTTTAAAAATCCAGCAGGAATGGCCACAGGGGTGGGCAATCCAGGCTGTAAGGCCCCCATAGTAAGCATAGTTTTATCAGTTTCTCTCAAACTTCTAACAGTCTCCACTTGCCTGATTTTTTCTTAATAACAAAGACAGGTGTGTTCCGAGGGGAGATGGTAGGTTCGATATGACCGGCAACAAGCTGTTCCTGTACTAACATTGTTGCTGCAGCCAGCTTTTCTGAGATCAATGGCCATTGATCAACCCACATGGCTTCATCTGATTTCCATGTAATTTTGTCTGCGTGGGGTACAGGGATGTTAATGGCCACTAGGGTAAATGTTCAGCACCAAGTCCCAGGCGGTCAAATTTTTCAGTCACTGAAATAGGCTCTTTTATTCCTTGTGAATGTTTTCCTAGCCCTTGCCCAGGTCGAAATCCCTGTTTTAATGATTTGATGAGCAACTATCTCACTAGGGCTATACATAGTAAGATTTAACTGACCAAGTATGTCTCTGCCCCATAAATTGATGAATAAGTCAGGCACAACATAAGGCTCTACTGTACCACAGTTACCTTCTTCATCTGTCCATGTAAGGACCTTAGAGTTTTACTGGGGATTAGAGGTTTGCCCAATGCCCTTTAAGTGTGTTAATAAGGCCATCGGGGGCCAAGAAGGCCAGTTTTCTTGTGAGATAATCGTGGCATCAGCTCCAGTGTCTATAAGGCCTTCAAAGGCTTTTCTCTCTAATTTTAATTTAAGAAGAGGTCTATCTTGGGTAATTTGCTGGACCCAATAGGCATCAGATGAAACAAGGCGGTTAAAGCCCCTAGACTCTCGAAGGAATCTTTGATTAGGGTGTTTAAGGGGAACCAAAAGCAACTGAGCAATTCTCTGTCCTGATTTCACAGCCAAGGGACCAGAGGTGGACAAGGCCAGGATCTTTATTTCACCTGTATAATCATTATCAATCACTCCAGGGGAGATATTTAAACCCCCAAGAGTAGAGCTGGCACATCCAAGGAGGAATCCAAAGGTATTAGGGGGCAAGGGGCCAAAGACTCCAGTATATAGAACTTGTGTCCCCATCTCAGGTGTCAATGTTGTATCAGTGGAAGAACAGAGGTCCAATCCTGCACTGTGTGTGGTTGCTCAGTGGAGGGAGGCAATGCCAGAGTCTGAGGGGTTTATGTCTGAGGGACAAACCAACAGCCCCAGGGTTTTGTCTGGAGTTTGGAGCCAGGGGATGGACCCTCTGGAAGTTTCACTGCCTCAGAGGCAAGGCATTACCTTGTACAGCTGCCTTGGAACTTCAGCGGGAACACAAGGGGGCAGGGAGTGTATGTTCTGCCTTAGGGACTTTGCACTCCCTAGAGAAATACTCTGGCTGTTTGTAATTAATGCAAGTTTTTGAGTGGCCGCCCTGAATAAAGTCCTTAAGGGAAGCTCCAATGGCAAGTCACATCGCATGAGCTGAACCAATGCCTACACACAGTTTTATATAATCAGAAATTTTGCCACCTGACAGGCAGGATTTGCATTCTTGAATGTAAGGTGTTTGAGAAAAGTGCTTTCGTTTCATCACTGCTGACAAGCCTCTCAGCTGCATCAGTAAAGCAGCTGACAAAGCTGCTATAGGGCTCGTTGGGACCCTGGCAGACTTTGGCTAGAGAAGTGGTCACCGACCCCTTGGGAGGGAGTCATTTCCAGGCCTTAAGACCCGCATTCTAAATTTAGGCTAGAAGGCCAGGAGGGAACCAAGCCTGTTTTTCGTTAGTATCATAAGGGCTCAGCCCCAAAAGCGTATCTTTGGTCCACTTCTTTGAGGTTTTACTTTCAGAATTGCAAAGTGCTATTTCTTTGCAGTTTTCAACAAAATCGGTCTTCCAAAGAACATAATCTCCTCCCACCAGGGTGGCACATGCCAGAAAATACCAATCATTGGGGACATGCCACCGATCACTCAAATTTTCAATTAAGGATATAGTAAAGGGGGCCATTAGGCCCCATAATTTGTCACTACCATTTTTAGGTCTTTTACATGTTTAAAGCCTAGACAGCGATGCAGTTGATCTTTTACTTCATCTCCCTCACTTTCCAAGTCTACTGAGGCTTCATTTTCATTATCAGAGGCCTCATTGCCCAAAGACATTGTATCCTCATTATCTTCCCCATGGGGGGGGGTCATCTCCCCTTTAGAGTGTGAGGCAGAATTTTTATTTGTGCTATTGGGAGAGACAGCAGACTTGTTCCTGATGACGGGGAAAGCCAATATAGGTTTCTGAAATTTTGGTTTCGATTTATTCTTGGAGACGGCAGTTGAAGAGGAAAGTTAATTCTAAATTAAGAGCTCATCGTTCTTTAACTAATTGCAAATGTTCCCGTTTTTCCTCTATTAACTTTCTAAGGGAAGCTAGTTTTTTGTGAAAGTTGGGCTTTAGCCTTGGTGGCATAATCGGTAATGTTGGCCAAGTCAAGGACCAGGGCACAAAATGGAGGAGCAGCAGCATAAGGAGATGGTCCTGACAAAAAGGAGCTCAGGGGCGGCCAGTCAGGATTTTGGCATTTGGCTGCCTCCTACTCTAGGGACAATGCCTCTTCGGGAGAGAGGCCATTGTCAGTCACATTCTTGGCCAGGGGTTTTAATGTTGCAAGGGAGGGATAAATTTTAACAGGAGGAATTTTTGCAGGTGTCTTCTCAGCTGCAGCAGCCTCAAGGGGGTCGGCAGGGACCTCTGAATCAGGCATGGCAATAGAAACAGACTCACAAACAGAGGGTGGTCGGGAGTGTCACTGTAAGGCCTTTTCTCAGTCTTTTACCATCGCCTGAATGTCTGGCCATTGTTTATAGACCTTGAGTGTATCATTCACTAAGTTCCAATAGGAAAAGGCCTGAACAGAGACTTTTTCTGGACCAAAGGTTTCATAAAAATCTTTTAAGCAATCTCCAATCATAGTGTAAGGCCCACTAGAAAAAGAACTCACGATCCGTGGAGAACTGCAGACGCACCCCAAATCACTCACGAGAAACACATCTTGATGCAAACGCAAGAGGTTTACTGGCTAGC
The DNA here is from genome assembly GCF_011762505.2 of Arvicanthis niloticus. Classification (NCBI taxonomy): domain Eukaryota; kingdom Metazoa; phylum Chordata; class Mammalia; order Rodentia; family Muridae; genus Arvicanthis; species Arvicanthis niloticus. The sequence goes on along the minus strand of NC_047658.1, from coordinate 19,776,891 downwards.
CAGGGCTGTCCTCCCTTCCAGCCCGCTCAGGGGCCCGAGGGATTCCGCAGCCCCCAACAAAAGAAGTTTACAGCTTTTAAGGGGGCATCTACAAACCAGGTGGGGGTGGAGTTAGGAAAGGGGGAAGGCTGAGAGTGGAGTTAGGGAAGGGGGAAGGAGGGGAACAGGTCACTAGGTCATCGATACATTTGATCTCAAATTCCTAAGATGGATGGTGTGTCACTTTATAATTGGCTATTTCGAAGTAGTTTCACACTATATATCATGAGCTCCAGTTCAAGGGGGTCAGGCTTATCTCAAACTTTTAGCATCCTGGCACCAACTGTCTCAGGGCTGTTAGTTCAAAGCGCGGCCAGGCTAATCTCGGGCCCATAGCATCCTGACACCAAGAATCTTAAGGTTTGTTTAGTTAGGGCCATCTGTTCAAATGGTCAGCTAATTTCCTGGGACTGAGGCAACACAGTGTTTGACTTACAGGTTTTTATGTCTTTGCTTTTAAGAGTAGGGTTCAGGGGATCAACTTATGATTTTTCTATCTTTCAATAGCATGTCTTTTCTCATCAATAGTCTCCTCTTGGGGGAACCATGGACAAACATTACCAATGAAATAAAAAAAACTTTAAGATCTTTTTTCTTAACTCGCGTTCCTCGTGTCTTAAGGGACTCCTCGAGACCCTTTAAGAATAAATCATGCTTACTTAATGCTTGTCCCATGATTGCATTGCTCTATCTTACCTTAAACAGATCGGACTCACAGGTGGGCAGCTCTGTGGCGATCACGAATGCAGATCTTCTCTCGAGTTCACGGTGAAACAGTGATCCTATGGGTGACAGACATCCATGTAGGGGCAACAGTCAGACCCCCGACCCAAATGCCTGATGTTGGGTGCCAATTGCCCTGGCCCTTGGGGAATTCAACAAGAGCCTAGGGATTGCGCGGGGGGGGGGGGGGGGGGTGGGGGTGTGAAAGAATGAAGGGATAAGAGACACAAAGGAGAGCAAGTCAAGGGTTTTGATCAAGCTCTCAAATATTAATCTCAGGCGGCAGGTTATAAAGGCATAGCAAAACAGGAAGTTTAGGCAAGGTTTATAGCTTAAGGCTATCCCACTATCATATCCTCAATGCCTAAGACCATCTCACTATCATAACCGGCTCCCAGGAAATACCAGATGTTCTTACGTTCCTGGGGCCTGAGACCTCATCCTTTCTTAACCTTGTACTTTAACTGACTAGGCTTTTCCAGAACAGCAGGGAATTTCATTGGTTTGGCTCCTGGCACTGGACCATTTGGCAGAAATACAAGTTCCTACACTGGCCTTGCAAACCAGAGACCTGGGAAGAATCCCACAGTCTCTATTGTCAAGTCCGAGAGAGAGACAGAGAGACAGACAGAGAGACAGAGAGAGAGAGACAGAGAGAGAGAGAGACAGAGAGAGACAGAGACAGAGAGAGAGACAGAGAGAGAGACAGAGAGAGACAGAGAGAGACAGAGAGACAGACAGAGAGACAGAGAGAGAGAGACAGAGAGACAGAGACAGAGAGAGACAGAGACAGAGAGAGAGAGAGAGAGAGAGAGAGAGAGAATGCTCTACTGTTCAGAATGATTATGTCAGTTTTCTCCATCCACTAAGTGGGTCACCAGGCTTGGCACTGAGCCTTTACCTACTGAGCCATCTGGACAGTCCTCTGGTCTTACTTCTTTTCCATCAATAAAACCTATTCTAGCCCGGTGTGGTGGTGGACCTCTTCAGTCCCACCACAGTGGGGGTGGTGCGGAGAGCCAGAGGCAGAGTGGATCTTGGTGAGTTCGAGGCCAGCCTGGTGCACAGAGCAATCACTAGGACAGCCAGAGCTACATAATGAAACATTTTCTTGAAAAAAAAAGTTGTAAACATATTTGCCCCCTTTTAGCTTTTAATCTTTCCATGTTCATTCTAGACATAACGGAGACGATTAATTTGAACATCACCTAGGTCTTTAATAAAGACTCAGTAAATGTTGACTGTTACAATAGCAGAAGACATGGTCCCAGTACAGTAGGTGGGAGCGTATTTAATCACCAACACCGTGTCAAAGGTGACAGATGCATTTACAGACTTCTGTCAACGCCACAGTGTAAGAATGTTGCACTAAAGAGCTGAGGAGGAGAGGAACTGTACACAACTTCTTCGTTGACCTGGTCACAGTGGCTAGCTGTCCTTCATTCTCCTCTTCTTCCATGAGGATAGCTGACCTTAAGGAGACAGTGCAGGCTATATATGCCATTCCTGAGGTTTGACCAAAATGGAAATACTGACCTCAGGCCATGGATAATTTTATCAGCATTATCTGCAGCATCAAAGCTCAGCAGAGCAGCATTTTTTAAATTCATAATCTCATTATGCAAAGTTAACACACCCAGAGAGATGTTAGGATTATGCCAAATACCCTACAGGTGTCTTTAATGGAAGGAATCTGACATAGGCCAAGGACAAGGAAATGGACTGCAGGCAGGAATCTGACATTAGGCTAGAACAAAGAAGTAACTTCAGGCAGAAATCTAAATCCTAGGCTAGAACAAAGAACTAATTATAGGCAGAAATCTAAATCTTAAGCTGGAACAAAGAAGTAGGCTTCAGGCATGAAGATGACTTTGGGCTAGGACAGGGAAGTAGGCTCAGATATTTTGATCATCCTGATAAGTCCTTAGAAATAGTGATCACAGGACTCTGTTTATTGTCCTGCATGTTGTTTGACTATCTGGGTTTATTGTCTTGCTTGTTCCTTGACTATTTGCATCTGTTGTATTGCTAGTTCCTCAACCTAGAGCTGACCTTAATACTTGCATGTAGTTTAACCGGTAAAAAAGCAAAAAGGAGGAGGAAGGATGGGATAGGGGAGTATCTTCAAGTGGTATGTGTAGGCATATTCCCACACACACACACAAGTTGGGAGGAGTAAGGAGAAAAAGAGGTGGAGGAAAGAGAGGAAGAGGAAAAGGAAAGGAGAGGAAGATTTAGGCAGAGGTGTAAGAGCCACGGATGACCACACTTGTACCGAGAGCAGTCCTGGGTAACAACGTATATCTAGGTTAGTTAATTGGTTAACACTTCCAATTGTGTGGGCATCTTGGTATTTGAGCATTACCGAACATATAAAGCCTTTGGTTAATCATTAAGCATTAGAGTCTCATTTTCTACCGGGTACTGTGTGGATGGCTGTGGGGAGCCGACAGAAGTCGGCTATCATTCTTGCAGCCATCTTGAGCCATATACCCTGACAACAGACTTGATTACATCAGCCTACAACAGCTGAGCACACTCTGATAACATCTTGCTTTAGATACCCAGGATCTTTCCTTGGGTGTGTGAGACTTAAAGGTGTGTGACTTAAGGGTGTGACTTAGAGATCAGATTTAGAGACAAGATCTAAGGGCATGACTTAAGGGTGTGACTTAGAGTCACATGACTTAAGGGTGTGACTTAGAAGTGAGACATATAAAAGGCGAGAGGCAGACAGAAGAAATTATTATTAGATAGTAGGCACTTGAGTCTTGGCACTTGGAGAAAGAACTTGGAACTGGGAAAGAGACTAGCAACTGGAACTAAGATTAGGTGTTAGGAACTAGGGACCTGGAACTAGGGACTTGGAGAGAAGAAGAGAGACTGAAGAATAAACAGAATTGAATCACACTCTGTCTGGTCTCCATTCTTCCAGTCCGTCCTCTCTCTCTCTCTCTCTCTCTCTCTCTCTCTCTCTCTCTCTCTCTCTCTCTCTCTCTCTCTCGCTGAACCCTGACCCATGGACTGGAGCAGCTTGGGGTAGTGTGGGCTCTAACAGTTTAGCCCCCAAGGTTTTTGGCAGTGCAGGTTCCAACATTGACAGAGCCATCCACAACATTTTGGCCCCCAAACTTGGGGCAGCTTGGGCTGCAACAGACAGCAGGATGGTCTGGGCTCAGCCCAACCTTGTGAAGACACCGTGGAAAATTGGCAGAGCCATCTCCCATGCTGGTGTGTTGTGGGTGGCAGGGCCGGTGTCTCTGGCCACCTGAGCCAGAGGACTGAGCCTGTGGCCTGAGCTGTGGTAGCAGTGAAAACACACAGCTGCTAGTGACTTCAAGCCTAGCCTAGTCAGGAACATGGTGGCCCCATATCACAAGACAGATCGAATGCTGCCATTTTAAATATTATATCAACAGGTATGAATATACAGCTATTTGTGGAATTAACTGATGACCATAAGAAATGATCAACCAGTATTATGAATTCATTGCCTAATTTCTAGGGTATGGCTTTAGTGTGATATCCTGGATATGCGTTGTCCAGGAATACCTGTATTAGATATATCTCGCATATGCCTTCTGCCCAATATGATCCTTTTTTCATTATCTAGTAAAGTTTGGAATTCCAGGGTCCTTCTCCCCAGTCCTATTGTAAAGAGATATCTAATTCTCTTTCTACTTCTGCAAGATTGCTTCTATACGTTTGGCACATTATTAAGTTATGGTTCTGAGTTATAAGGTTCCTTGTTCTATTATACTCTTGTTTGTATTGTTCTCTGAATACTTGCATCTCTGTATTCATGGTGTTCACCATGATGTGGAGTGACTCTATGCTCCTTGATAAGGCATGGAGTGCTTGGGCTGTGTTCTCATTAATTTTCTGAACATTGCAGATTTCTGCCCTGATGGGTGTGACTACTGCTTCTGCTACTGCTCCTCCCATCACGCCTCCTAGAACTGCTCCAGCTAGAAATGCTCCCACGGCGAGTGCCTGTAGGGGTTTTCTACCAAATGTATCTGGGCTGCTGTATTGGTAATTCATGTTGTCTATTCCTCTGCGGTATAACGCAGGAGGTTTAAAGGCTTTAATGAGATGGAGATCAGAATCTTCCTGATTCTAGCGGCCAATATTATTTCTACCGGTAAGGCTGTGTCCGGTACTACAAATGGGGCTTCTTTGACTGAAGGTGGTCCAGGTAGTGAATTTAACCATCCTGGTGGGTAATGTGCTGACATAAATCTCATGCTGGTTTTATTAATACCTGTATAGTCCATTGTAATGTTAAATTCTCCGTCTACCAAGCAGGGGTTATTGTGTGAGTGGTATGATTTGTGGCAGTCTTGTAGTGACATGGTTAAGTATAAGATCTTATCCCAGTCGTCTGTACCTGTCAGCATGGGGCTTGCTTTTGGCTTCTGTGCTGTCCAGTCTGACATTTGCCAGTCTTGATATTGGGGGGTTGGTGATATGTAGCTAAAATAATATGGTGAACCTGAATGATATATGGTTCTTGCATTATGATATTTGATTCCCCAAGCTTTCCACCATTGTATAGTCCTTTCTGGTGCCCTGGTGTGATATTTGGGTGTTAGGCTGCTAAGGTTATAATTACAGTCAACCACTGGGATATTTGTTGCTGTTAAGTTGGGTTTCTCGTATCTAATGTTGTTCAATCCTGTATAGTTAAAACCAGGGATGGTTATGCTATTCATATGTAGAATACCTGACTTTGGTGCTGCCCCAAACTTTGCATATACGTACCTTTCTGGAAAATTAACTGTGGTAATATTTCCTATTGTATCCCATGGTATAGGGAAATCCATTCGTGTGCCATTTACTGCTGTGTCACAAATGTACCTGACTGTTTTATATTCCTCCTTCTTATCACATGTGGTCATATAATGGTGTTGATTATAATAGGTGACAGTTTGCATTAATAATGTAAAGTATGTTCCTGTTGGGGTAAATGTTATGTTTTCCTTTTTAAGTCCAAATGTATTTTTTGTTTGATCTCCCATGGAAGTATTCCTTCTCAGCATTGGTAATCCCCCAAAAAATGGGTACCAGTTTCTTTCTATATGTCCATACTTCCTTTGTTTGTCCTATTTCTGTAATATTGGCTCCTTGATCCCAGAGTGCCGTAAGTGAGGTGTATTCGTAACCTCTTTAAATAGTGGTAAAAATGCTGCCATATTTCCCTTAAGTGGGGCATGTGTGACATGTTTTAATGGTAATATAATTCTACTCGTCCTGTATTCACCCCATGTGTGGTTAGGATTTTATGTCTTTCTTTTTCTGGTCTTAGGGAGCAAGAACTTCTGTTACAGAAGTTCCAGATAATGCTGGCATTTTGTTTTATCACTGTATGCTACCCACCTTGGCATCCATGAATATCCTTAAGCTACCAAAAAGTGTTCATGTGTTGCCTTCGGCATTGTGCATAAGGGTGTTGGTGTTGTTTCAAGTAATGCCGTCTGCCATGTTGTGGTAGGGTGCTGGTTAGTACTAGTGGATGTCTATAATGTTACATCCCCAGGGCCATGGCTGATACCCAATCTCTCAAGTGGGCCACTGTTGTGTGTCTATTCTGGTGGCCCATTTTAAGTGGGGGTAATAGCTTAGCTTGCCAAACCAGGGTATGTCTGGAAAACCTGCTACACAGAGCCAATTTGTTTGGTTCTATGCCCTCTGGAGTTCTGAGTATAGGTAATCATATAACTCCCTGGGGCACCTTTTCCCCCATGGTTTAGGTGGAGAGGGTAAGCCACTCTTAAGTGGGATACCCTCTCTACCTAATGTACAGCAATGTACAGCAAATTCTGTACATTGGATCCAGTTCATATTTGGATCGGGTTTACACGGGTTGGTGTTGTTCTGGGCGTAGGTGAGGGAGATTCTTCTTCCTCTCCCCTTCATCATCCTCTAAATAATAATATACTTATATACTTGTTCTTCCCATGTGAGTGTTATAAGGTTGAACCACGTGCCGATTGCTTCACCTCCCATCCAGTTATGTATCAGGGTATTAGTTTATAGTTTAGGGAAGTTTGAATTTATGGCTAAGTCACAGTCAAACGTGGTTTCAACCTCTACTCCTATGGGGGTTGTTTTATAAACTCCCCTGAGGTTGAGTGTGTTCTGTGTAATCTTGGATGGTCTGTACCAATAGTTATTAAATATTGCTCTCACACTAGAGGCTTTAGACCATACTTCATTAAAATGGTATTTTGTCGGATTTCTTTCATATCTATTTGTATTATAGCTACCTTTTTGACCTAACATATAAATCTTGTTAGGATGATACCATGCTGTCTGTTGTCTGAAGTGTTCACAGCCCCGGAAACAGTGATAATTTAAGCAGTAAGCACACTTGGTCCAGAAGCTGTCTGTTCTTAGCTGGTATGTTGCCCATATCCTATCATCTGCCCACCATCTTGGTATTTTGTATAGTGGGTCCAGAACTTTAGGTCTATAGGTGGGCCGTGGAATTTGTGGTTTGGGGGTAATAGTTAAGGGTGGGATTTTAGGTGTGACAGACACACTATTACTCCCACATATACCAATTCCTGGATATTTAACACACACACAAAAATCATAATATAACATAAAGCAAGCAAGCATAGCCAATGGGTGACACATGGTTAGTAAGGTACATAGCACTACTTCTACAGTCGCTCTGAAAAGCGAATAGCCAAAAATCCAGTAATCAGTAAGCATAGAGTTAGTAACAATAATGTTGTTATAGCATCGGATCCTATTGTTACCCAACAGCCAACCACACGGTTAGCATTTTCAATATTTTCTTGCCATAGTATTTAGCCAGCAAATGGTATAATTGGCTATCAGGCTAGGAGTATTATGATTACTGTGTACTTGGTCACAGAAGTGCACACCAAGGTCCACTACTGGAACGATTCCCAGGAAGACAACAATAATAAGGATCACTGTATAGACCAGTGCTCTCTCACACGCACGTACACACATTGACTGTGAGCGTGATGCTAAGTGCTCCAGTTTGGTTCATTGCAGTCCTCCCTTGCTGTCTGTAGTCCACACGGTGTTCCCAGTGCTGGGTGCTACGATCTCTGTCTGAGTTAGTGTGTCCTTGTGCCTGGGGATGCAAACACAGGGTTTGATTATATTTCTGGTTTTTTCATCTGGATGATCTACAGTCTGTGTGCTGAGGACTTCCTCAGTTGGAAATCGTCTGTTGATTCTAGGTCTGCTATTTAGTTCAAAGGCAGCTTTCGCCAGGGCTTCAGAAAGTGGACTATCTTTATGTGCTATTAATTTTAATTTAAATAATCCATTAAATCTTTCAATACTGCCTGCTGCTGTTGGGTGGCAAGGTGGAATTCCCACATTATGTCAAGGGTTTTTGTTTGTTTGTTTGTTTGTTTGTTTTGTTTTTGCCAATCTCTGTATGATTTTACCAGTAAAGTGGGTTCCTTGATCACTTTGTATTAGTCGGGGTATTCCATAGGCTGAAATCCATGACCACAATGTAAATGTTGTTAGTTTTTGGTCTGGTTTGGATCCTGATTTAGCCATACCTAATCCTGTGCAGATGTCTACTATTGTGCATGCATACTGCTTCTTAAACTCATTTAATGGTCCTATAAATCAATTTGAAGTGTGTGATTAAAGTGTAGTCTATGAGTGTCTATTCCATGGTAATTTTGTTTAAGTCTGGGTTTTGTTGCAGGGCATCCTTCATGTATGGCATTCTTATTCCATGCTATGGCTGTTCCTGGGAGTGACCCATTGGTATGTTGCATGGCTTCCTGCAATGTCCTGCACGTCCAAGGGATTTGTGTATCTGTTCTATTTCTTCTCTTGTAATCCCTGTGTGTGCGTGGGGTTGATTTAATCCACTTTCTTTTAATTTTAAGTTCTGTAGGTCCTGTCTGTTCAGCTTAACAATAAGCTTTGAGTTTTATTGTTACGCTTGCTAGCCTATCTGCTTCATTGTTATACTTAGTCTGTAGATCGTCTTTGTGCTGGTGAGCACCTGCTTGGTATACTTTTATCTTAATGTCTTTAGTGATCTGTGCTATTTCTGCCTAAGCTTCCTTAGATGATAAATCTTTTTCATTGATTTTCCATTCTGTCAATCTCCATTTTCCTGATCAAATTGCTATTCCGTTGACCACGCACCAAGTCTGTAAAAGGATGTAAGTTCTTTCCATCTTTATAGGACCTCCTGGCTGCCAATAAGGCTGCTGTCACTTCCGAGTGCTGTGCTGACCTGCTCTTTCCTTCCTCTACTATCACCATTCCGTCTTCCAGCCTGGAAGCTGCTGCTCTCCAGCACACCACGTTGTTTTTAGTGCTGGCTGAGCCATCAGTTAACCAGTGGGGGATGGGGGAGTGTTGACCTGACCCCCATGCTCCTGTGGGTCCCTGTTTCTGGGGAGGGGAGGTGTGGAGTGTGATTGGTACCAGGCTTTGGTCAATTGATGCCAGTATGTGCTCTGACACCATGAGTACCATCCCCTGTGCAGTCAGGTTTGCTCCTGGAAGGAACTCTGAAAGGTACCATTTCCATTGTAATAACTTTCCTTCCACTGGTGGCCCTGCTCATGCCTCTTCTGGTGCCTTTAGCCATTCGAGAATGGGCACAGTGGGTCAGAGTACCAGCAGGTTCCGTCTTAGGATACTGCGGCATGTGCGGAGAGCTTCATAGGCAATCCTTATTGTTTTTTCAAAAAGTGAATACTTGACATCTTACCAAGGAAAGCAGTTGCAATAGATGCCAATTGGTTTAATCTGTGGTTGTTTAACAAATATATTCCAATTGCCATATCCCTTTATATACAGGATATCTATTATCACTGTATTATCTGCATTAATATAAATTAAATTACTAAATTACCCTATATATTCTAATATACTTTTACTGCTTCCTCCTGGGGTGGTCCTCAGGTGAAATCAGATGCTTTTTTCACTATGTTATACAATGGTTGAGGCAACAACTGTAGGTATGGTATATGTTGCCTCCAATAACTAAATTACCCTATTAAATGCTGGGTCTCTTCTTCTGAGGTCTTGTTAATTTCTTAATTTGTTAATTACTTCTGGGGGAATGGATGGTCCTCTAGTTGACCAGCGTACTCTGAGGAATTTAACTTCCTCTGCTGGTCCCTTTACTTTGTCCTTATTAATGGTCCATCCTTCACTTGTTAGGTGTGCAATTAAGTCTGCTACAGTTTTATGTAGCATTTGTTTGCTGTTTGATATCAGAAGGAGGTCATCTACATATGAAAAGATTATTACTTCTTCTGGTGTGTAGGATTCATCTAAAGGCCACCTCAATGCGTTACGTGCTATAATCGGGTTGGTTTTATATCCTTATGGGACTCTAGTGAATTGATAGTTTTTTCCTTCCCATGAGAATGTGGTGATTTCCCTACAGTTGGGGTGTAGGGGAATGCCAAAGAACATGTCTGTTAGATCTATTGTGGCTAACCATTTGGGTATCACCTGTCTAATTCGAAGAAATATATCTTCTACATCTGGCAATTGTCCAGGCATCTGCTCTGAAAGTTTATTTTCCTATAGTCTACTGTAAATCTCCATTTGCCATTTTGTTTTTTTTTAACTGGTCACATGGGGCTATTATAATTAAAGCTTTGTGTTGCTGCTATAATACCTTCTTTTAATAACGTGTATATGGTGTCCTTCACTTCCTCCATCCCACCTCTTATGAGATATGGCGGTGTGAAGGACGGTGGCATTTTAGGCAGTTCTATCTGTGGAATTTTAACTGTAGCCAATAATATCTTTGGTATTCTTTTATAATTCAAAACTTTGGGGAATAATTTATGTATTGTGGGTAGTGCTATAATATTTTCTGGGGCACTGCACAGAGCGAAATCTAGCTTGTAATTCTTACCATATACTTGCAATATTAGTCTAGTTATAGGTGTTCTGACTTCGCCTTCAACTCCTTGTTCATCTATGTAACCTTTCATTTTACCTGTCTTCAGTATCTGTCCTTTATCTAAGGTATATACATTAACTTCACTACCTGTGTCCAACAGCTACTTAACCACTTTGGTGGTGCCATCGTGTAGTATGGTGGGTGGTGCTATTCTGGGCTTTAGATGTTGCATCCCTGAGATTGAAAGGAGCAGCCTTGTCCTCTCACGTCATTCCTGGGTGGCAGCCTGTTCATAGGCCTTTCCACTACATTCAGCCTTTGGTTGCTGAATTCTGGGTAAGGGGTCATCAGCCGTTGCCCCCCCCCCCGCCCCCCGCCACCCTTGCCCTAAAAAAGGCCTGCAAGGAGCTTAGTCCTGGTCTAATTGGGAGGTTGGTATTTGGTCTTCCAAATGGTCTTATATTTTTGAACCATCTCTTCATTCCATTAAGTTTCTTACCCTTAATGGGTAGGGATACAACCGTCTCTGAGTCTAACTTTCTGCATGATTTTAAGAAGTCTATGGCATCTGCCACAGTTTGACATCCTTGCAATGGCCCAGCTAGAGTTATTCTGAGGTGCTATGGCGCTCCTTTCAGCAGAATCTTTCTATCTGTGCTGCCTGTGGGGTGGGTACCTGGTTGTAAATGAAGTGGAGGACTCCTAATTTTCTTGCTAACTGAATTGCTTCCTGTAAGTCATTCCATTTTGCTGAGACTCGAACTGAGTAAGATCTAAGGAGGGGAACACATACCTCCAAGTTGCAGTTATCCAATCAAGCAGTGGGTTCGTGTCTCCTCTGGTGCTAACATGTGCCCTAGAGCGTTGAACATGGTGGGATTTTCTGCCACGTTCCTAATTTTGTGCATCTCTTGGTCAGATAACATTACTGTATCTGCTCCCTTCTCCACAGTTTTACTATGTAGGATGCATCCTTCATGCCATTTGGGGCAAAATTTTTTTCTAAGTTCTTTAAGTTCCTGTGGGGAATATGCTCTGGTTTCCATTATTACCTCCGTGGGGCCAGCATATTCAGACCCCCTTACTGGCGTCTGAAGCCCAGAGACAGTCATTGGCAGTGAGAGGACCAGTCCTGACTACAGGGCATTTTTGAAACGGTGGAATACTTCCTTCTTTTTGTGATATTCATGGCTAGCCTTTTTCCCATAAATCGGTCTTTATCTAAAGGACTACAGTGTTCAGAAGTATACTAGATACTCTCTTTGTGATGCTTTTTCTATTATAGGTTCCACCTGCTGTGGAGCTGTTAATGGGACATCAGTTTTAACTTCCTTGCACATAGTCTTATATTTAACTATGTGACTAGTATTCTGCCAAGCTCTTTCCACCGAGTCAGAGGTCACTTCAGCCTCCAATTTTATCTTTTTCATACCCTTGATGAGCTTTTTAAGTCTGCTCATGGTGTTAATTTATAGGCTACGTGGTGCAGCTCCTTTACTGTTTTCTTTTTAAGGTACCAGGTGATAATACTTCTTTGTGGATTTTTCAATAGTTCATTGAATAATGTATCTGCCCGTCTCATTAGTCTTTTTTGTAACTACTCTCTCATTGGGTTGGGAGGTTTCTGCCCTCACTCTTTAGTCTACTTTGCAACAATAACCGACTCTTACTTCTGCCTTGATCAGAGTTGGCTTCAAGGCATCCTTTGACCTAGGGTGGTGAACTACAGTCCTCCCTAGTTTCTCGGTCTACTTGCTGCGCCAATAACCTGCTCTTCCTCCAACCTGGGCTCCTTTTGGGAGCTTCAGGTCCGAGTTGGCTTCCTGGTGTCTTCGACTACAAGAGAAACCAGAGCCCACTGAGTAATGGTTTTCAGACTTAAGACTAGGAATTTATCCTAATTCTACCACACAGAAAATGGCCCACAATTTAAAGTGTGGCCACTAGATAGAGCTCCAGCTTCAGAGTAAGTAAATGGCCTGCAATTTAAAGTGTGGCCACTAGATGGAGGTGCTGACTACGGCAATTATTGCGAAACATTGTAAACTGTCACAAATCGCAACTGCGGACAGAGACAGAAAGAAAAACCTCAAGGAACAGTTACACGAGCTTATTTATTTATATGTGGCAATAGACAAGCAAATATCGAAATGGGATCGCATTCGTTCACACATACTCTTCACTAACCACCAGAACTCTGGCCCGAGGTTCAGTACAGCAGGTAAGGTTCGCTATGTGTCCTTCTGCGTTTTGGGTCCCACTGGAACTCTGTCCCTGGATCTGTCTTTTGATCCAGCGGGAACTTGGTCCGCTATGCAGCTTTCTGGACCGGCGGGAACTCGGGAACTCGGTTCATGAATGCGGGCTTTCTCGTTCTGCAACGGGCGCCCTAGGCCAACAGGCCTGAGTCTCAAAGTAATGACATCCCCATGGGGTCCAGGAAACTAGCAATTTTGCGTGTACTAGACTGGAGTTTTTAAGCTACTTTCAACCAATCAGAATTGAGGCGTTTACTTATCAATTACACACACCCACAAACACACACACACACACACACACACACACACACACTTAGGCTCAGTTACCAAGGTTACCTCTCAGACAATTAAAATTAAGGCGTTCATATTTCAACTTTATTGGACGGCACACACTCTTGGTTTGGCTTAGTTTCCATGGCTGCATTCATCCATGATATCATTTTTCTTTCTGTTCCTTACACTGTCTCCCTGTCGTGTTTCTGAACTGTGCTCACTTCCTTTCTTGAAGAGCAGTGCTGTGGAAGTGTAAGTCAAATAAACCCACTCTCCCCATGTGGCTTTTGTCCTAGTGATTCTTCACAGCAATAGAATCCCGAATTAGGACAGAGACTGAGTATTTTTAGAGAATCTGCCTCGTAGTGTTATCACCACCCTTAACCACAGGAAAACTGCCTAAGTCCCAATCTGACATAGGAACAGAAAGTGGATGACTCTCAGGATTGCTTTTTCAGAAATCAGGGCACTCATTAAACACCATGTGGGCCCTGACAGAAAACAGGGAAAATGAAGAAAACAAAGTAGCATGCAGGCCAGATACTGGAGGGAAGTCACTCACAGTGTCCCAAACAATCCAAGATGAGTCCCACAAAAGATGCTGTGCTCATGGGGTGGAAATAGCCCAGAATTACCACCAGCAGCTTGAAGAATTCTTTAATCTTTTGGAGACCTTGATTCAGGCATACCTGGATCCTTAACTTTACCCAGAAAACTCAGACTCTAACTTCACTGAAGAAAAGAATTTCAAAACAAACCAATGTGAAAGATATTTCCAGTTTATTACACAGAGATGTTACTATACATTTCAACACAAGGTCTGAGAAAAAGGCACTTTGGAGAAAGTTTAAAAAAAAAAAAAAAAACCAATATCCTAGCCCATGGCTGGGCTTCGCAGAGAACAATCTCCACTGCCTTTACAATAATAATAGACAGAATTCACTATTTATCTTACTTGTTTGAGACAGGTGCTGGCCTGGAACTCACTATGTGGGCCAAGCTGGCCTCAGACTCACAGAGAGCAGTCTCTAAGTGCTGGACTGTGGGTGTGCAGCCCTGCGTCTGGCTCATACATAGAATTCTAATGACTCTGAAGTCATTGGCTCCAAAAGTAGACCCCTGAGGTGTGCCTGGTAAAGGGACAAGGTTAGATCACAGGAACACAGGCAGTTAGCACTTCTCACTGTAAACAAAGTTGGTCCTGTTCTAAGACCTTGGGAGAGGAGGAAGGCCTTGGCTGGGGCACTTTAGGAACAGACATGGCATATTGCTATTTTAACACTCTTAAAGTAAATGTCGCAGTGTGATCAACATTCATGTAACCCACAAACGTATTTATGGTGGAAACAACTTAGGCTGGCGAGAGGCTCCTGCAGAGTAGGGGGTTCCATCCTCTCCCTATCATCACCCCTGTTTTCCATCCTGCTTCAGACAGTACCATTAACAGTCTTACTTAGGAGGACATTCACTTCCTGTTGTAAGCTTTGCACCTTAGGCTTAGGAAGCACAACAGAAACCAATGCCTCAGCAGCAGGAAGCAGCAGGCATCCTCATCACCACACAGAGGCCTTCTCTGCTAATTCACCATCTATCTGTGAGGAAGGACTTAGACACTTGGGCCAGGAACACATGGAACCTACACTGTCAGACCTCTTAGGATTCTAGTGCAGTGTCCACAGACAGACCCTTTCTCTGCAGGGCAAGTGCATCTCACATAAAACAACAAGCACTTATTCCAAGGCAAACAGAGGTAGACATGGGCTTCAAAGGGTGGGGTGTGTCAAGTCTTTCCTTGGTCACCACACATTTCATATACAAGAGGGCAACCATTGGTCACTTGGCTTTAACTTTGTAAACTTTTGAAAACATGTTAGGTGTTAGAGACTCAGTCACAGCCACACATGGTGTCAGAAGTACAAAAACCATTTTGACTACTTGCTTACACACAGGTCATTTTAAAAGCATCAACACAAGTAGTTTGCTGGTGGAATGGTTATAGTCTCTCATGTGTCTCTGCACAGAGGGAGACCTGGGTGTTTCCCTTTCTATCAATCCCCACACTCCTAGCTGTCCTGTGCATGTGCACAATGGGGAGGGCAAGCCATGGGGAGTGTGAGGTCAAAGGGCAACTATACAAAGGTGGCTCTCAGCCAGGTGGCGGTGGCACAGGGCTTATGAGTCCAGGACAGCCACAGCTGTTACACAGAGAAACCCAATCTGAAAAAGACAAAATAAACAAACAAACAACAACAAAAATAAAGTAGGCTCTCTCCTTCCATATTCACTGGTGTTATGGGGATGGAACTCAGGTGCCCAGGCTGAGGGATCTAGTTGGTCCAAATAGAACTTCCATTTGCCTCCATTACCCATAAAGAGACAGACAGACAGACAGACAGACAGACAGAAAATAGATAAACAGAGAGATATAATTGTATGCTTCTCTTGTCACAGTATCCTAGGTGACATGCCCAGAAGTATATTGAAGAGGGTGGAGAAAGTGGACATGCTTGTCTCCTGCCTGACTTTACTGAAAACATGGTAATTTGCTCTATGACATCAACATCCAAGGTGTGCTCACACACAATATATGTAAATAAAGAGCTGTATGCTAAATAAACATAAAAACAGTCCGTTTCAGCCGGGCGGTGGTGGCATACGCCTTTAATCCCAGCACTTGGGAGGCAGAGGCAGGCGGATTTCTGAGTTCGAGCCCAGCCTGGTCTACAGAGTGAGTTCCAGGACAGCCAGGGCTACACAGAGAAACCCTGTCTCGAAAAAACCAAAAGAAAAAAGAAAAGAAAAAAAAAGTCCGTTTCTTTCCTTCTGTCTTCATACAGTTGTGGTACGACCGTAACGCTGGTTTTGTAGAGTAAGGAGGTTGGCAGTGCTCTTCAGAGCGGCTGTGCGAGGACCTCACTGAAGATCTGGTCCATGTCACCGTCAGGGACTCAGGACGGCTTCATTTGAGACATTGCTGCTGCTGTTACACTAACCTCACTGCTCCTCAGAGATCTCTTTAAATTATCTCATCTGGGTTTCATTCTGGTGGATCCTATGTACCAAGTAATTCATCGAATCCTTTAAAAGTTTCCAATTAGCAGAATATCTCTTTTTCTTTCAGAACATCCTAATGACTCCCCGAGTTTCCAATGGCTCCTTTCTCACCTCTGACTTATTAAGGTGAGGCTTTGCTTTCTGCCAGACAGTCTAGGAAAGGCTCTGTGGATCCAGTTTACAAAGGACTCCTTGGAATCCTTAATGTGTTTTTACATTCCCACTTGATTAATCTCTGCCCTGATCTTAACTCTTTCCAAATATCAATTTGGGGTTTGGCTTGAGCTGGGTTTTCCGAGGTCCTATGGTGCATCATCAAGTTACTTATTGTAGGAGGCACTCAGAGCTGGAGACGTCTCATGGAGACTGTTTTCACTGGAAGTTTCAGCACACTGTTTTCAGGACTAAGTATCACATGCTGAAACTGATTCTAAAAATGAAAGCCCGAGTTTTCTTAGCAAAGAGCAGGTCACACGGTTTAGCCCCAACTCAAGCTTGGAAGTCACAGAGTTATAGAGACCAGATGTGAAGGTGAAGTGAAGACAGAAGAAATGACCATACCAAGATCCAGGCCCAGGCCCAGGCATCCTGCCCTCCTTCAGTTAAGTTTGCCTACACGTTGGCACACAGCACCTGGATCAGAAGCAGAGAAAGGCAGGAATGAACACCTACATCAGTGTCACAGGAAACACCTCCAGTCAACTTCATGCTCAGGTTTCTCACCGGCTCAGCCCCGCCAGGATGATGAGATCTACGAATCAGTTGGTCTGTGCAGCAGTCTTGTTCTTCTGCTTCTTTTTAAAATGGGCTTACTCCTGAATAGTTTTTCTGTGTTTGCGTGTGTATTAAGATGGTCTCAAGGGGTTGTAAACCATGATGTTGGACACTGAAGCCCTCACTCCTCTACAAGAGCATCCAGTGCTCTGACCACTGGTCATCTCTGCAGCCCCACCCGTCCTATGTCCCTCACTGTCCCACTGCTCCCAATGCAGTGCAGTGAGGAGCGTTAGCCTCACACAGATTCCGCCATGGTGGGCCCATAAACAACCAAGATCCTCCTGACAACCTAGAACCTTCTAACCAACACATCTACAATGGTCTCCTGAGCCTCTAAAGTGCCTCCACGATTTTCATTGATCATGTGGATGATACTCCAAGATTTAATTTACAAACACCTGGGGGTGCAGTTAGAAAATCTTGGTCACTCACTGAAGCTTTGTGCTTAGTGGGCTCACTGAGGTGTTAACAAAATATGAGCAGTTCAGGGACTGGCTCTCCAGCTGAGAGTTTTGTGAGTCACAGAACAGTACTGTTCATGTCATAGTTTGAAGACCTGCTCTCAAGTAATGAGATCACATGCAATTTACAGTGAAAGTGGATCCCTTGGACAGGCAAAGGCTACACAGGCCTTCTCCACAGAGTCCAGGTGATGCTCCATACGAGACCAGATGGGAAGTCTTTCCTGAAACAACACTCAATACCCAGGACCCATCCCCAGGACTCCCCAACGCTGTCTAGTGACTGTGATCAAACACACCTGAAGCCACTTCGAAGACACAGGTCTGCTCTGTGTGTTGCAGGTCTTTTCCATATCCAAAAGACACCGGCTATCAGTATAAAGGCAATACAGGAACCAACAATACCAGGTATGTTCACAGATCTTGGCTCTAGAAAGAGAGAGAAATAGAGAAGATGTAATGATGATTAATACTGTCAGTTTGAAAAACTTGACAGGACTGCAAGGCACACACCAGAAAATGCTCTGCACACATTTATAAAGGGTTATCTACATTAGGTTAGTGACATAGGAGGACCCACTTCAGCTGTTGATGACACTGTTCCGTGAGTGACATCCTGAACTGAACATGAAGGAGAAAGCAAACTGACAGCTCAGACTCCTCCAGAGCCTGACCACACACACACACTGTGACTACTGCACACACTGTGACTACTGCACACACTCTGACCACACACACACTGTGACTACTGCACACACTCTGACCACACACACTGTGACTATTGCACACACTCTGACCACACACACACACTGTGACTACTGCACACACTCTGACCACACAGACACTGTGACTACTGCACACACTCTGACCACACACACACACACTGTGACTATTGCACACACCCTGACCACACAAACACTGTGACTACTGCACACACTCTGACCACACACACACTGTGGACACCCCCTGTAGCCTCCAACCCTTGGCACACACTCCATAAGACAGAACTACTGACTGGATTTAAACATCAAACACCATCTGAGGGGAAGTATCACCTGACTGAAAAGGGTGCTAGCTCACCTAGCAGGGTTGGCCCCTGGCTAACATTCTCTTACACTCAGAGGATGGTGCTAGTCCTGGGCTCCAAGGAGCTGGCAAACTCCTCACTCCCTGCCACAGGAACACCCAGACTCTGAAGCTGTTCTGAGAGACAAACAACGCTGATGATCCTATACACCGCCATAGGCATCCATCAGCACAGGACCTAAGTGGGGACAGCTGACTCTGGTGTGAGCTGAAGGAGACCCCAGCTTGTTTCCCTTCAGCCTTCAATTTCCCCTCCTTCCTTAGCAAACATCCTAAACTTTTCAAAACCCCAAGCTCCCAACCACATGTTCACAAGTGGGGTGAGCATGGGAGGAAACTCACCATTCTCAAAAATCGTGATATTGCGACTCTGTGGGGTGGGCCAGGATGGGTGCCACACCACACACTGGTACATATGGTCTTCCAGAGCTAGCTTCAGAGCCAAGGAGCTGATTACACTGAAGGTGCCATCACCATTCTTCATGGTGGGACCAGTGACCATGCCCTCAGTTATCTCTTGGAAATGGCAATCCTTCAGGGCACACCTCATCCACTTTATGTCAATGGCTTCTGGGTAGAATCCATGCAGCTGACATAGGATGAGTTTCTCTTTACGGTTTCTCACTGTAGCTGGCTTCTCAAACAAACTCATGTCAGGGTGAGCTGCCAGAGAAGAGAACTACAGTTCAGGCAGAGCCAACCACCTGTTTCTCTCCTCACACCACTGTGGTTTCTACCTCAGCAATGGACTTGGAGACCCCTTACTTTACCACAGCAGACTGAGGGCTTCCTCAAGTAGACAAAGGAGCTCTTCTCACCAGGTTTGGCCCCTGAGGAGTGTTAAGGGGAGGTGAGTGAACACATTGGGTCTCTGATTAATTAAGATGCTTGGGACATGTTGGCAGGGACAGCAGAGTTCTGACATGCAGTGGTCCCATCTGTGCAGTAATTTTGTCCAGCAAGCTTTATGAAATTATCATCAGACATTTTAAAGATTCTTAAGAAACAGTGAGCACAGCTGTGGTGGACACCACTGCAGGCTCTTAGCATGTTTGTAGTGGAAATGAGCTGTCAGCTTAAAGAGAGGTTGGAGGGAGATGCAGGCATCCCAGGCCACTCAGAAGTATCAGGAGCACTTCCAGGTCGTCGTACCCTTCAGGGAAACTTCTGTGACACTGATAACACAACAACAAATAAGGCCCGCTGTGGAGGCATCAGCTGCAACACCAGCACACAGGAGATGGAGACAGGAGGAAGAGAATTCTAGGCCATCTGCACTACACAGCAGGACCTAGCCAGCCTAGGCTACCTGAGACCTTTTCCAAAAAGCCAAATTAGTACATAATGTGAGACCATGAACGATGAAGGAAAGAATAGTACACTGGGGTTACAAAAACAATCAAAGAAGAAAATCAATATGTCTATGTAGAAATGACAATGTAATAAGATAAGATGTTAAGAACATAATTGTGAAACATGCAACAAAGGACTTTTATCCAAAACATACAAAGAAGTCACTAAATAGCAAGTTCAGCGCCAACATGGGATTCATTAATTCTGTCTTTAAAAGGGGAAAGGATATTCATCTTAAGAAAAATACATCACTTGGGAGTTTCAGAAACCCGAAAGAGTACAGAGTATGCCAGTGAGTCTATGGACTTGGGTTGACAGAACTTGGGTTGCCTATGGACAGAAACCCATGTCCCCTGATTCCTTCATCCATGTCTAACGCTCTGCTTTGCTTGGCCATCCACACACCCACCACTACCTCAGCAGCATCAGAACCACAGGGCACTTCCACAGAGGACTCACCAACAACTTCTAGCCTGGTCGTACCCTCTGCTTTCTCAGGGGTGACCACAACCTTGCATCTGTATTCTCCTGCTTCCCGAAGCTCGACCCTGGGTAGATAGAGTGAGGCATTTCCATATTCTAGCCCCAGCAAGGACACATCAGCTCTAGGCCGGACTGCTTCTAGGTGATCTCCATAAAACTCAAACACGGAAACCTCCAATTCACCCCTGTCCTTCTTCAGTGACCAGATGACTCCCACAATTCTGAGGTCCAGGTGTGGGGAGCCAGGGATTTCACAGGGTATGGTGACATCATCATGTAGGAATACCATCTGAGTCTTCCCTGCCATCTCCACTTCCAGTCCACCTGTAGCAATAAAAGAGCTCAGTTACAGGAGGCTCATGTTACCCAGTCATGGGGATGAAATAAGTAGCCCTTGTCATGGATCCTTGAGTAGTTCAGAAATATTCTTGTGAATCCAGACAAATGTCCCAGCCCTGTCCTAATTTTACATGATTGCTTTGGCTTTTAGGAGACTGTGTGCATTTTATAGTCAGATATTGATTTTTTAACTAAAAAATTACATTTATTTACAGAGAGAGAGAGAGAGAGAGAGAGAGAGAGAGAGAGAGAGAGATCACATCCTCAAATGGTCCTCACTTTGCACCTAACCACAGTATATGGTGAAGATGTCAGAGGACACTTGTGGAAATAATATCTCTCCTTAAACCATGTGGGCTCCAGGGATCAATCTGAGGTCATCACCCCACCTCATCAACATCCACCAAGAGTCTGCTAGCTTCTCATAGAAATCACACCAAGGCTGTAGAGCAATGTGGGCATATTACAGGAATGTTACATTTTCAGTCCATTTGCACATTTGCAGATGTGCTGAGGACAGAGCTCCATCCTTTTCAAATTCATGTTTTGAGGCTGAACCTTCACTGGGAAGAGTTTAAAAGTAAGGACTTTAGAGGAGGAGGATGGCGTGAGGTTGTAGCCCTCTGAATGGAATTAGAGACATCAACTAGTGACTAACCCACAAGAGAGAGCTCTGTCTGCCATGATGACACAACAGAAAACTACCCTGGAGCTGGTGCAGCCAGCCCCTTAACTTAGAATCCCAGGCTATGCCTGATGGTGGTGGCACACCCCTTTAATCCCAGCACTTGGGAGGCAGCGGCAGGAGGATTTCTGAGTTCCAGGCCAGCCTGGTCTACAAAGTGAGTTCCAGGACAGCAGGGACTACACAGAGAAAAACCTGTCTTGAAAAACAAACAAACAAACAAACAAACAAAAAAAAAAAAAAAAAAAAAAAAAAAAAAAAAAAAATCCCAGGCTACAAAAGCAAGTCCCTTAGAATGTTCCCATGAGATGAAAACTGTCCCTTCCCGCCTCTGCAAAAACATTACTACAGATGCCTGGATGTCATAAAGGTAGTTCTTCTACAAATTTCCCCCTAGATCCCACATCACGGGTGAAGTGGCAAGATACCAAAAGGTCTACAATCAAGGCAGAAGGCACACTGTAGGTCTTCAAAGCCTGACTGCCCAATCACTCAGTATTCTGCTCTATGTGCAAGAGCACTCAGTGCAGGCGGGGTGAAGGAGCCACAGCCACAGTAAGTGGGAACTCATCGGAGCCCACCAGGGATGGCAGGAGCTTCAGTAGCCTCTCCCTCTTCCTTCCCATTCCCTCTGCATCCTACCTGCTGAGGGCAGGCACCACAGAAGCAATAGTAACAGTAACAGCCACTTTGCCACCCCTGAGCCCTCTGAGCTGGATTGGACTGGCCTGCTCAGCCATCCACACTTCCTGGGTGGTCCTAGGCTGCTGCCATGCAGTGAAGAGCCAGGGCTGCACACACAGCAGAGAGCAGTACAGTGTGGCCCCTTGGGGTCCATGTGCACACTCTCTGGACCCCTCTGGCAGCTCTGTGAAGCCATCTTGTTATGAGCAGCCAGACATGCAATTCCAGCGGTTGAGCAGTGAAGCTGTGGAGGTCTTCTCAGAGCAACGTGGGCCACACACAGCTGCACCTGGACCCTGAAATCTGTCACAGAAAACAAGTTCAGAACCAGTCAATGTGCTTATTAAACAGAAAGACAAAAGACATTTAAGTGACAAGTGTCCAGGCTCAGACAAGTGGCTCAGCCATGTGTGATGGGGACTTTAAAGGAGTTCTCCCCTTTTGCTCCCCATACCTGTCCCACCTTCCTACCAATGGTCCTCTGGTCCTTCCCTTTCTCTGTCCTTCTCAGTCTCCCTCTCCTGCTCAATCTCCCCCTCTCTTCTCTCCTCCCCCACTGTCCCCTCTCTCCTATCCCTTCCCCCATCCTGCTCCTGTGAAGGAATTTAAAGTTGCCTAAAACTCCAGAGCTGTTTGCTGGTTCAGAGTAGCTCTCTGCAGGGGAGACTGTTTGCCTCTGAGGCTAATGACAAGGACACAAACTGCTGTAACTCAGCTTGGAAGACCAGATCTGCCTCCCCTGGATCTGCCCCACTGGTGCCTCTGTGTCCACTAACCCAATGCTGCAGCCCTGCCCAGTGCACATTTACCTGAAACCTGGTTTCCTGCCACTGAGGGTGGCTATGAACTCACTATGCAAGGAAGGATGCCCTTCACTTTCTGATTACCACTGTGCACCTTCACAAAGGGCCATAAATCCATTGTTCCCTCCGTGTATCTTCGAAAAATTCCTTTACCTTCCACAAGCCACCTGCAATCCACTGCTGGCCAAAATTATTATTATTATTATTATTATTATTAATAATAATAATAATAATAATAATAATAGTTTAAACTATTGAAAATGAATGGCAATTTTACAACCTTCACGTTGGAAAACTTCTAGAGTCTTCCCTCCTACTGAAAAAGTTACCATGATAAATTCCCACAAGGGTACTGGGCACGTTTTTCTCTTTCTGTGGAGTCAAGTTTTAAAAAGTTTTTAAATCGAGACATTTCAATCTCGTTCACCAGAACTTACCAAATCTTGTCTTCTCAGTCAAGATCTTCTAGAAATTCCCTCACCAGAGAGATCCCGCTGAGCGTGGAGAAAAGGTCACCAATGCTGCAATCTCCCGTGCCCTTCCTCTCTTTTCTTTAGATTCCGGACCGAACCTTCAATGTATGCGTGTCCCCAGGTTAGCCAGAAAAATCCAGCTCCTGTCCACGGAGAGCCTTCAGTGTACCTGTGAGCCCCAGCCACAGGAAATCCAATTCAGGCGGCGCGCCCAAGGCAGGCAAGTAGGCAAGCAGCCAGCCTTCAGTGTGTGACTGACATGCCACGCCCCTTCTTAAAAGCTAGCCAAGCCAGCCCATTGTGTAATGGTCCCGAATGCAATGATGACCCAGGCGGAGCTTCAACAATGAGTAAATCCAGCCGGCCCTGAAACTCCGCCTCTGACCTAGGACACTGCATAGGAGCTGACTGACTTTGCTGCCCTGTTCAGTGAAAACTGCACTTGAAGATAAGGAGCTGGGCGGGTGGTGGGCGGGGAAAGGGCTGGGACAAGGGTGAACACCTTTCCATAGCCAACTTGTTCTATAGCCAACATTATTCCATACTTGGAATAATGAAGCCAGCAAGGGTCTAGGTTTGAGAGGGGAGTCAGAGGAGGTTGGGAGGCAAGGAGGAAACAGGCACTATGTGTGCTCCCTTACACTGCTAGAGGACAGAGCTCTAACCTAGAGCTTAGGAGGGACAGCAACAGTAAGGACACAGTCCCTTGGTTTTCTCTGCTTCCTGGAAGACTAAGGAAGGCTCTTCCCTGCCTCTCCCTCCTTGGGGCAACCTGGGCCTGCGGGACTCCTGGCTACATCCTCCACTGTCCTCTGGGTCAGTCTCCTTTCTCCCTGTTTTCCTCAAGGCGCCTGTCATTGGAAGTAGGACCACCTTCCCTCCAGATGGACCTCTGAAACCCTTTCTAGAGCACATTTGCAAAGACCCTGGATGGCATGAGGGTACTCTGACAGTTTACACATTAGAGGGTCACCATCCAGGACACACAATGAATCCTCTGAGAAGCTGGCCCACCTCCGCACCCATTTTCCCAGAACACACTGAGTTCCAGGCCCTGTCCTCTACTGACCTGGGGCCGTGAGGCCTGGAGATTGTGGGGGTTTAGGGTCCGGGTTCCTTGGTGATGCTCTTACTGGCACACGAAGAATAAAATAAATGACTATT
The DNA here is from genome assembly GCF_011762505.2 of Arvicanthis niloticus. NCBI lineage: Eukaryota > Metazoa > Chordata > Mammalia > Rodentia > Muridae > Arvicanthis > Arvicanthis niloticus. The sequence continues at coordinate 19,752,350 of NC_047658.1, read as the reverse complement.
CCTTCTATCTCTGAATTAGGGCCAAGTACCTACCTTTTGGCCTTGCTGCCCACATGCCTCCCCCACGCCCCCAATTTTTTATGTGGTATACCCCATTCCCTGCTAAGCAGGCAGTAACCAAGAACTTTGAATAAAGCCTTTCTTCCAGCCTTGGCTTCCTTTCAGGCTCACATTGACAAGAACTGGCAATGAGGAATTGTTGTTACCCAGGATATAGACAGCACTGTATCTCAGTCCCGGAATGTGGAAGAAGGCATCCCTGTTGTCTAACTTCTGTGTAACTGTGAGCTGCAGACAAGCATACTGGAAACCAATCTACCAGCAAGGCCCCATGCAGGGCCAAATGACCATCCTTAAGAATTCTGGAGAGGGGCACTCACACCTGAGTCCACTTGGGCCCCTTTGCTCTATATTATATTTTATGCACACGATAGTCTCTCAACACCATCCAGTTTATCTTTTTCTGCAAAAAAAAAAAAAAAAAAAAAAAATTGCTCAGCTTTATGGATAAAGCTTAATGGTAGAGCGCTTACCTAGCGTGGGCAGTGCCCTGGGTTCCATTCCTAACAGTGCTGGAACATAAAGAAAAGGATGATCTGAGGAGATGCTCAGAGCATCAAGCCTGAGGGATCAGAGTTCAGATCCTCATCACATACATAAAAGCCAGGCATGAGTAGAGGCCCGCCCATCATGCCAGAATCTCTGGAGACAGCTGGTTTGCCAGACTAGTGGACTTGATGAACTCTGAGATCAGCAAGTGACCCTGCCTCTTCCAATAATGTGGAGAATGACTGAAGAACATAGCAGCCTCTGCTTCCACAGTGCACCACACCACATAGATCTGCACCTCACATGCATGCAGCCTGTTCAAACACATGCAAAAAGCAGAAAGTAGAACTAATGCATCTTATCATTTTAATATAATTATAAATGAACACAGACAAACATTAATGCATCTAATATTGTCTAACCAGTCGTATGCTGGGAGAGTTGTAGCATCCTTAGGATGAAGTCATGGGCACAGGAAGACTGGACAATGGATCCTGCAGAGGAAGAACTTGAGAGCTCAGAGCAGCCAGAAAAGGTAACCAGGTGCCGCCTTCATTGTCAGAACCTGCAGGGTTCCTGTCTTGGTCTCTCTGTGTCAAACAGTATTTTTTCTTTGTTAACTGTAAGATGAACTGTGTCTACAGAGGTATACAAAGCACAACATTGGGCTCATATTTTGTAGGATTTATTTATTTTGCAGACTGTTCTGCCCATGTATGCCTGCCGGCCAGAAGAGGCCACCAGATCCCGTGGCAGATGGTTATAAACTAGCATGTGGTTGCTGGGAATTGAACTCAGGACCTCTGGAAGAGCAGATAGTGCTCTCAACCACTGAGCCACGTCTCCAGCCTGATTGTGCTTACTTTTTAAATGTGTTGAAAAAATAAATAAAAAGTAAAGCCCTCCCAAATCCAGGAGTGGAGCTCAGTAGGAGAGTACTTGCTCTTATATTCAAGGCCCAAGGGACAATTCTCACCACAATAAAATAAAACGGAACATTTTAAACAGACCAACTTTGAACAAAAGTAACATGTTCAATACGATGATTCATGAGAGCCAGCAAAGAGGGTCAGACAGATATTTTCCCTCTCATTTCTAAATCATTTGAAAATCATAACATTAGAATTCTGCAAATGATAAATCACTGCTTATAAAAAATTCCATTCAGTATCAAAATTATAAGAATTGTTTTTTTTAAAGATTTATTTATTTATTTATTTATTTATTATGAGTACACTGTAACTGTCTTCAGACACACCAGAAGAGGGCATCAGATCTCATTACAGATGGTTGTGAGCCACCATGTGGTTGCTGGGATTTGAACTCAGGACCTCTGGAAGTGCAGTCAGTGCTCTTAACCACTGAGCCATCTCTCCAGCCCAAGAATTGTTAAATAAATATTTTAACACCTTGATGTATATCTATTCTATTCATGAGTCTGGAGGAGGTTGAAAATTTTACCATAATGAATAAAGTTAAAAGTAGACAATGTCTATTTTGTAGTAGACATGTCTTCACAAATGTCAGTCATGTCTTCACAAGCACAAGACAAATCAGCTGCTTGAGTAGCTGTCCTCACAGAGAGTCCCGTCCTTATGGTCCCCTGTAGCTAGTCTCACTGCTACACTCAGGACCAAGCTACAGTCAAAGACTCTTTCCAAAAAACTCCTGTTGAAAGGAGGGAGGACAATTGGTAAGACTGTAAAAGGTTGGGGACACAGGTGTTCACTGTCACCTGACCTCAAGGACACAAGCAACCATCCAGGAGTGCTGCCCAGTGTCAGTCTGCTCTGTGCTTGAGGAATGAAGACAAGAAATACAAAAGGAAGGACCTGGCTGCTCCTAGGTGTGGTGGAGGAGAAGGTTTATTGTCCATAAGAGGGAGAGCAGAGGCAGAGGTAGGAACATCTGGGAGAGTCCAAAGTGAACATGATCCTGAGCTGGGCTGTGTGAGGAGAAGGGGAGGGAGAGTCAGGCCAAAAGGCCAGGAGAGCAAGAGTCCACTGAAAGAGCCAGGGAAATGGCTGGTTATATAGGTAAGGCAGCTTGGGAAAGAGCAGATAGTGCTCTCAACCACTGAGCCACATCTCCAGCCTGATTGTGCTTACTTTTTAAATGTGTTGAAAAAATAAATAAAAAGTAAAGCCCTCCCAAATCCAGGAGTGGAGCTCAGTAGGAGAGTACTTGCTCTTATATTCAAGGCCCAAGGGACAATTCTCACAACAATAAAATAAAACAGAACATTTTAAACAGCTCAGCCCCTGCCCTAGAAAAATTTAGGGTAGGGGACTGAGTATGCCAGATGTAGCCCTAAAAGATAGGTAGGGACTAAGGGGTGCTGGGAAACCTGGCAGTCAGGTCCAAAGTGATGTTACATGGCACCTCCGTTAGCCATTTGTCCCAGGTTTGAGACCTAACAGTTGGGAAATAAAACTTCCTGTTCAGTGAGGAATTCAGGTATAAATTCTGGATGGTGCAGCAACTTCACAGCTCTGACACTGGCCTGTGGGAAGATTTCCCTGCCTTTGCACAGGGGGACTAATGTGTGGCCGTCCTCTTTGAGTGTTGTCAATGGGTTCTTTTTATAAGGAAAACCTGTCATGCTGCCCATGTAAATTTATGGAAGCTTTGGGATCAAAGCGTGAATCCTATAAATCCTAGGGATCAAGTGCTTCCCTAATTTTAAAATTGTCATGAGTATACATTTAAATAAACCTAAAAGAAAAAAAATTTTTTTAAAGCTTTGGGTGTGTAGGTAGGCACCCAATATGCTCTTGCATATTCTGTGTCAGGTCCTGGGTTCGATACCTAGGAGGAAAACCACAAATCACAAGCAAACTAAACTCGGTCATCACAGCCATGCTGCCGAAAGGGTAACCAGAGGGATGAACATCTAGGCAGAAGTCTTCAGTCATGGTGGCTGATGCCCAAGATGGTCCAGGGCATTCCTCCTCACTAAACGCAGGACTACCATCAGTTCACACAGACACAACAACAGTACAATCAAACCCAGTAAACATCTGTGATCATGAGATGCTCTTGTTGTCCACATAGTTCAATAAGCAATATTTGAAAGGCTCTAAATTCATCAAAGGAAAGTTCTGTTGGTTTTGTGCTGCTCTGTCAATAAGCAGGCCGACAGCACGGAAGCCACAGCTCCCATTTCTCTCATCCGAGGCTTCTGCAATCACTCTCTCTTGCCTGGATCAGATCTTCCATTCTCTGAGAAGTGCTCATGAATTCATAAACAACTGCTCATCTGGGAAATAAGTTTTGAAAAAGTTAGGGACCCTTGACATGGAGGTCTCTAGTAAGCCCAGCATTGGGGATTCAGAGGCAGGAGGATTACCAACAGCTCTAAGCCAGCTTGGATTACATGGCAAATTCTAAGCCAGCATGAAACACCATCTACCAAAGACCAAAACATCTGACTGGCTTCAAACACCACACTTCCAAGGTGTCTTCCATCTTGTGGCTCTCAGAAATGACAACACAAACTGTTCTCTTTAATACACCTGAGACTTCAGTCTGCAAAGCTCTAACAAGTTAAGAAAACCCTGAGTCATAGTTGGGAAGGTGCTGCCCCAACAATCAGACAGCAGACAAGTAAGAGGGGGCTCTGAGACTGGCTCAAAAGTCTAAGCCATGTTCCACTGAGGCAGCTCAGGTTGGGGACAGACTTCTCTGGCAGGTCTGTGGGGATGAGAATCTTAGAAGAACATGAAAGGTACCCCTCCCACTCTGGCTCCTGTCAGCATCTGGACAGCTCAGGACAGCTGCAGGACAGGGATGAGCATTGATGCACAGGCACACCAGAAGCCCCTTCCCCAACTCCTCCCTAAGGGAACGGCTGCATCTCTCCCTGCTTTCATTGAGTAAGTTCACTGAAAATTATCATAAAATCATTCTCATTCACAAACATCTTATATATGAAAAGCAGGTTTGAATTTAGCTTTACAGTGCTACAAATCTGTCCAATTAGCCTAAAGTAATGCTAGTATAAACAAATATTTGCAAAAATAATGTGTAGCTGTTTGTCAGAGGATTTCTGTTCTTACTACTACTTTGTGTGTGTGTGTGTGTGTGTGATAGGATTAGTAATCAAATCCAGAACCCTGAGCATGCCAGGTAAGTGTTCTACAAATTAGCTAACAGCTTCAAACAATCAATCTTTCCTGTCTTTCTTTTCTTTCTTTTTCTCTCTCTTTCTTTCTTCTTTTCTTGTCTGTTAGTTTTTGGTTTTATTTGGAGAAAAGATCTCTTTTCCAGACCGTTGTTGATCTCTTGATCCTTCTGCCTTCTCCTCTTAAGTGCTAGGATTAAACACACTTACCACACCTAAACTACTATATTTAATTTTGAGATCTGTGATTTGAGAATGAAGTCTAAGCAATCCATCCAGTCAACCACAAACTCGAGCTATGAAGGCCTAAGAACTTATCCAAAATGGCCCCAAAGCACAAAGCCATCGCAGAGTTCAGAATGACCAAGCAGAAGAGTCGGGTAGGGGGTGTAAAAAAAGAACTTTAAGAAATAGACATGAACAAAAGGAATAGGAATAGGGGCTGCATAGATGAGCAGACTGCAGTTCAGGCAGCCTCGAAGCTGCAGAGATGGCTGACGGTCCTAGAGAACCATGCAGACCCACACTTGGCTAGAGGCCTCCAGTACACACAGAGTCCACTCAGATCATCTGAGCACCTCAAGGTCACATGATGAGGACTAGGAACAAGGGGAGGAGCAGATGGCTTTGCTTTTATCCTGGTTCTGGTAGGTTGCAATTCTCAAAAGTCTGTGTCACACACACACACACACACACACACACACACACACACACACACAGGATACAATCTCACCTTAAAATTCTCTTCCTTTTCACCAAATGTACTGTAAGAGTTTATTGAGTAGAGAGAAGAGAAAGGATGTGGAAAGATGAAGCATGAAGCCAATGGTCAACTCACAGTTTTCTCCCATGTTTGTGTAGACAACATGACTTCCCGTGACTGTTTGAAAGAAATGTGCTTTAAGATTAAACATACCTTTCCTTATTCTGAATGTTCCTTTACTTACAGAAACATCATTGGCTTTTTAAAACTATGATGAACTCATCACAAACTAAGATCTAAAAATCTGTTCAACAGAAAGATCAATATAAATGAATAAAGAGAGTTATGAATACTTGTGAAATAACTTCACCACAGTGATGGTTATCTAGTTATGTGCATTTCAAAATGTTCACTCATGAAAATCTGGGAGAAGTTGTCAGTTTTATTGAATGTAAATTTCTCTACTTCTTCAAATACATATATAGAATATAACAAGGATTCTAATGACCTGAAGATAGACTGTATTTAAATCAAAGCAGTATCAACTTACAATGGTTTATTCTCCTAAATAAATGGAAGAACACAACTAACACACAGGGCTCAACCTTCAGGTCCCTGATGCCCTGATGGGTGCTCCTTTGTTGTAATTCTTCTATTCCAGCTACTGTATGGACTGGTAAGTAGAAAAACACTTTAATGTGGTGTTTGTTTGTTTGTTGGTTGGTTGGTTGGTTGTCTGTGACCTTGTGCAAAGCAGCACAAACTGAGTATCTTCTTAGACCACTCCCTCATCCCGCTCTTGGATGCTGAGGAAGGATGAACACTATCTTCTGACTTTACACAGACTCAGAGCACACTGTAGCACATGGTGTGGGCTTTGAGGCAGAGTCCAGTGTGTATCACTGGTAGTGAGATTAAAGCCTCATCTTCCATGGGGGCCCCAGCATCTCTCCCTCCAGCCTGGGAGTATGGCCATCATTTTGAAACACATTCAGTAATCCCCTTGGTAAAGAGTTGAGCTCTTAGCCACACTGTTTAGTGCACACCTGCAATCCCAGTACTTGGGAGGAGAGGCTAGAAAGACAAGAGTTCAAAGTTATCTTCACTGTACAGAGTTTGAGGCCAGCTTTGGCTACATGAAACACTGTCTCAAAAGCCAATGTTTTTTAAAAAAAGGTTTCGACCTTTTTATAGGTCTGCTCAAAAAGGGACAAACAGTAAACATAAACTGATGTGTTTATAAAAGAGAAAGAGAGGGGGATATGTTCTATGGAGGTGTAGTCAGGTGTGGGGGAGGCAGTGCCTCTGCTGTCCATGCTGAGGCATCCCTTCCTCCTGAGGTATAGTATAGAATAGAGTTCACACTGGTATAGTATAGAATAGAGTTTATTCAGGGCATGGGGAGGGGAGTTAAGAGGGTAGTAGATACAGAGAAAGGGAGAAAGAGAGGGAGAGAGAGAGAGAGAGAGAGAGAGAGAGAGAGAGAGAGAGAGAGAGAGAGACTAGAGGGCTAGAGGCCAGCCTTGTGCCTCGTGCTCTAGCACTTGTGTGGCTTTGCCAGCTGCAGATAACTTCAGTGACTGTGTGATGTTTCAAATTGTGGAAATGTCCCTGAGGTTGGTGGTTCATAGTGCATTAGGTTGGTGGTTGGCGGTTATTCTGGGTGGGTATTTGTGGATGGCTAGTAGTCGTGTGTACAGAAGAGAGGAATTACAGTAGCAGGCCTCACTCCCACACACTCTATCCTTCTTCTTCTATCTAGTGTCAGGGGGTGAAACCCAGAGGATAAGGCTGAGGAACAGAAGGAGCCCTAAAGTAGCAAAGACCAGCCGCACATATTCATCTTGCTCTGATCCCTGACAGAGAATAGAATGAGACTAGCTGCCTCCCCAAATCGTTGCCCACCATGACTTCCTGCCAGTATGAGCTACACGCCCCAAACTGCGAGCCAAATAGCCCTTTCTCCTGTCAGTTCATTTAACCTGGGAATTTGTCCTAGCCTGGGACTTTGTTCTAGCTACAGAGGAGTTGTTACCCTGAGGAGCCTGTGAACTCTAACAGAGTGCCTAAGGGACCCAAGTGATTTGTCACCCTACCCTAATCTTGTTTATCTTGAAAACAAGGTATGTGTTGGACAGAAGTTCCCTCAGGCTGACTGACACCAGTGGCTGGATCCAAGGTGGCAGCCAGAGCGATATCATACAACCTCTGACCTCATTTTCATGTCAACTGCAAGCTAAAGGACAATGGTCCCAGTGCCAAGACAGTTAACAAATGTCACGGCACTAACTGAAAGCATCAATAACTGAAGCAAAACAAGGTGACAACCTCCACTCTACTAGGGACCACAATCCAGCACTCACAGATCAAATCTCCTAGGAGTCCCCTGAAGGCAAACAGCCACCCTGGGGCTGGAGAGATGGCTCAGCAGTAAGAGCCCTTGCTTCAGTTGAAGAAGCCTGGGGTTCCATGTCCAGAACCCACCTAGAGGCTCACAACTGCTGTGCTTCCAGATCCAGTCTATAGAGCAGGTGTGCTGAGAGGGCGTCACGTGTCACCCAAGGAATGGATGAGACCAATGGTGAACAGGGCAAGGATAGGCCCAGGCACTGTCAAGGTCAGATATGAGGAGACAGGCAGAGGTTTCTTAGACTTGAAGAGGAGACTGGACTGTAATAGAGTGTCAAAAGCCAAGCTCTATGTGTTACCATGACGGTGGACTGTACTGAGATGGTGGAGGCTTCAGCTCAGTCAGCACAGGTTCTAAAGAAAGTGAGAGGAAAAAAGAGCACTGGCTGTTCTTCTAGAGGACCCCAGTTGCACTGCCATCATCTACATGTCAGCTCACAAGTGTCTGTAACTCCAGTTCCAGAGGATCTGACATCCTCACTAAGACATGCATGCAGGCAAGACACCAATGCACACAAAACAAAACAAAAACAAATGAGAAAGTCCAGGCTCACAGAGCTAAGAGCCTCACTGGTCACTCAGTCAGGGTGTGGCAGGACTCAGATGCCATCTCTCAGGAAGAGAAGGTAGGACTCTGAGAGCAGCCTGGCTTGAAACAATAGAAGTCATCTATGACTAAGGGTTGGCCTTGGTTCCCAGGGTGGAAGAGAGATCAGCCCTGCCCTATAGTGAGAGTGGTCCAGGAGAGATGAGACCTGACCCAGCAGCAGGAAGAATGCCCTTGAAGAGAACAGGACACCATGCCCAAGGAGGAGAAGACCTTTTCCATGAGCCATGGCCAGGATTACCCACACATCAGACACAGGGCAAAATGAGAGGCAGAGAGACAGAGAGGCTGGAAGGTTTCGTGGGAAAGATGAGATGATTCTAACTGTTTTCTCTGTCACAAAACTGAAAGCATGGCAGAGGACGAGGAGGAGCATCTTGTGGTTCTCAGGAGAAGAAACTCTGTGTGACTTGGACAATGAGGATGGCAGTGCAAAGGGCCTGCCAGTGATCATGGACATAGACTTTCCCACTTCTGTCCATGTCCATGAACAAATGGTTTGGATTTCCGAGGCTGTGGAGTTTCTGATTAAGGCTTTTCAACACATGAGAGATAATGTAAGTGTTACAAGCATTAACTATTAAGAATCACTGTTTTCATGCCCCAAAATAGTCATTGCTGATTGTCAGACCAAAGTGTGGATGCTTCAGTGCTTCTGAAAAGGGGGAACAAAATACTCAAGGAAGAAATATGGAGACAAAGTGTGGAGCAGGGACTGAAGGAAAGGCCATCCAGAGACTGCCCCACCTGGGGATCCATCCCATATACAGTCACCAAACTCAGACACTATTGTGAATGCCAAGAAGTGCATGCTGACAGGAGCCTGATATAGCTCTCTCATGAAAGGTTCTGCCAGAGCCTGACAAATACAGAGGCAGGTGATGGAAGGCAACCATTGGACTGAGCACAGAGCCCCCAACAGAGGAGTTAGAGAAAGGACTGGAGGAGCTGAGGGGGTTAGCACCCTGTGGGGTGAGCAACAGTGTCAGCAGGCACACCCCCCAGTGTTCCTGGGGACTGGACCACCAACCAAACAGTACACATGGAGGAACCCATGGCTCTGGCCGCATATGTGGGACAGGATGGCCCTGTTGGACATTAGTGGGAGGAGAGACCCTGGGGATTGAAGGGGTTTGATGCCCCAGTGTAGGGGAATGCCAGGGATGGAAGGCAGGAGTGGGTGGATGGGTGGGGGAGCCCCCTCATAGAGGCAGGGGAAGAGCAGATGTGATAAGGGGTGCCAGAAAAGAGACCTGGTGAGGGGATAACATTTGAAATGTAAATAAAGGAAATATCCAATAAAAGGATAAAAGAAAGGAGGGAGGAAAAGAGGGAGGGAGAGAGACAGGGAGCGAGGGAAGGAGGGAGGAAAGAAGAAAAGAAGGAAGTAAAATAAGGAAGGATGGAAGGAAGGAAGGAAGGAAAGAAGGAAGGAAAGAAAGAAAGAGAAAGAAATGCCTCCATAAGACTAGGCTGCAAGCAAGGCTCTAAGGTATTTTCTTAACTAGGGATTAATGTGTGAAGACCCAGAGTTCTATAGGTGGTGCCATCCCTGAGCTGGTGGTCCTAGGAACTACAAGAAAGCAGGCTGAGCAAATCATGATGAACAAGCCAGTCAGCAGCATCCTCCTTGGCCTTGTATCAGCTCCTGTCTTTTTTGAGTTTCTATTGTTTCTGAACTGTGCTTACTTCCTTTGTTGATGGCAGTGTAGTGGAAGTGTAAGTCAAATAAATCCATTCTCCCCACCTTCCTTTTGTCCTTGTGATTCTTCACAGTAATAAAATCCCTAATTAGGATAGAGACTTAGTATATATTTAGAGAATCAGCCACATAGTGTTATCACCACCCTTAACCCCAGGAAACCTTCTACCTCCCAATCTGACCCAGGAACAGAAAGTGGATGACTCTCAGGATTGCTTTTTCAGAAGTCAGGGTACTCATTAAACACCATGTGGGCCCTGACAGGAATCAGGAGAGGCGAACAAAACAAAGTAGTGTGAGAATAAATTGTAAAAATGAAATTTTAGGTCTGAACATGAACGATTCTTAGGTTCAGAGTTTCAATTTACACTCAAGTGTTAGCTGACCCTGGGGTGCATCCCAGGGACTTGAACTAACATTTCAAAAGGACAAAGGACCCAAGAAAGAGGCAATAAAACACTTGGGTAAACAGTCACTTAAAAGAATTCTCCTGGAGCAAGATACACATGTAAATTGGGAGTGAGATACAGATGTAAATAGGGACAGAGACTGGGAAGGAACCCAAGCTTGAGAATGGATGTTAAAATCAGCCTTTGTAGTTATTGATTAAGAGGTAAAACTGCCTTTATGAGTCTTGTGAATATTGGTATATAAGCAGCCCCAACTCTGATTCAGGACTCTCTTTTGTCTGCATACAAGAGAGTCCTGGTGCACCAGTATCAATAAACCTCATGCTATTACAGTGAGTCCTGCCTGTGGGTTCTCTGGGCGAGCTTGTCCCTTGGTTTTAGATACTTAGAGTCCAACAGTAGCATGCAGGCCAGATACTGGAGGGAAGTCACCCACAGTGTCCCAAACAATCCAAGATGAGTCCCACAAAAGATGCTGTGGACATGGGGTGGAAATAGCCCAGAATTAGCACCAGCAGCTTGAAGAATTCTTTAATCTTTTGGAGACCTTAATTCAGGCATACCTGGATTCTTAACTTTACCCAGAAAACTCAGACTCTGACTTCACTGAAGAAAAGAATTTCAAAAGAAACCAACATGAAGGATATTTCCAGTTTATTGCACAGAGATATTACTATACATTTCAACACAAGGACTGAGAAAAAGGCACTTTGGAGAAAGTTTAAAAACAACCAATATCCTAGCCCATGGCTGGGCTTCCCAGAGAATAATCTCCACTGCCTTTACAATAATAATAGACAGAATTCACTATTTATCTTACTTGTTTGAGACAGGTGCTGGCCTGGAACTCACTATGTGGGCCAAGCTGGCCTCAGACTCACAGAGATCGGTCTCTAAGTGCTGGACTGTGGGTGTGCAGCCCTGTGTCTGGCTCATACATAGAATTCTGATGACTCTGAGGTCATTGCCTCCAAAAGTAGACCCCTGAGGTGCGCCTGGTAAAGGGACAAGGCTAGATCACAGGAACACAGGTAGTTAGCACTTCTCACTGTAAACAAAGCTATTCATGTTCTAAGACCTTGGGAGAAGAGGAAGGCCTTGGCTGGGGCACTTTAGGCACAGACATGGCATATTGCTATTTTAACACTTTTTTTTTTTTTTTTTTTTTTTTTTTGGTTTTTCGGGTCAGGGTTTCTCTGTATAGCCCTGGCTGTCCTGGAACTCACTTTATAGACCAGGCTGGCCTCAAACTCAGAAATCTGCCTGCCTCTGCCTCCCAAGTACTGATAACACTCTTAAAGTAATTATCGCAGTGTGATCAACATTCATGTAACCCACAAACGTTATTTGTGTTGAAAACATTTCAAACCTTCTCTGCTAATTCACCATGTATCTATGAGGAAGGACTTAGACACTTGGGCCAGGAACACATGGAACCTACACTGTCAGACCTCTTAGGATTCTAGTGCAGTGTCCACAGACAGACCCTTTCTCTGCAGGGCAAGTGCATCTCACATAAAACAACAAACACTTATTCCAAGGCAAACAGAGGTACACATGGCCTTCAAAAGGTGGGGTGTGTCAAGTCTTTCCTTGGTCACCACACATTTCATATACAAGAGGGAAACCATTGGTCACTTGGCTTTAACTTTGTAAACCTTTGAAAACATGTTAGGTGTTAGAGACTCAGTCACAGCCACACATGGTGTCAGAAGTACAGAAACCATTTTGACTACTTGCTTACACACAGGTCATTTTAAAAGCATCAACACAAGTAGTTTGCTGGTGGAATGGTTATAGTCTCTCATGTGTGTCTGCACAGAGGGAGACCTGGGCGCTTCCCTTTCTATCAATCCCCACACTCCTAGCTGTCCTGTGCATGTGCACGATGGGGAGGGCAAGCCATGGGGAGTGTGAGGTCAAAGGGCAACTATGCAAAGGTGGCTCTCAGCCAGGTGGTGGTGGCACAGGACTTATGAGTCCAGGACAGCCAGAGCTGTTACACAGAGAAACCCAATCTGAAAAAAAATAAATAAATAAAAAAAAATAAACAAACAAAAAACAACAAAAATAAAGTAGGTTCTCTCCTTCCATATTCACTGGTGTTATGGGGATGGAACTCAGGTGCCCAGGTTGAGTGATCTACTTGGTCCAGAGAGACTTTTCATTTTCCTCCATTACACATATAGAGACACATAGACAGACAGATGGACAGACAGACAGACAGACACACTGACACACAGACAGGCAAGAGACAAACAGAGAGATATAAATAATTGTTCACTTCTCTTGTCACAGTATCCTAGGTGACACGCCCAGGAGTATATTGAAGAGGGTGGAGAAGGTGGACATGCTTGTCTCCTGCCTGACTTTACTGAAAACATGGTAATTTGCTCTATGACATCAACATCCAAGATGTGCTCACACACAATATATGTAAATAAAGAGCTGTATGTTAAATAAACAAAAATAAACAGAGTCTGTTTCTTTCTTTCTGTCTTCATGCAGTTGTGGTACGACAGTAACGCTGGTTTTGTAGCATAAGGAGGTTGGCAGTGCTCTTCAGAGTGGCTGTGCGAGGACCTCACTGAAGATCTGGTCCATGTCACCGTCAGGGACTCAGGACGGCTTCATTTGAGACATTGCTGCTGCTGTTACACTAACCTCACTGCTCCTCAGAGATCTCTTTAAATTATCTCATCTGGGTTTCATTCTGGTGGATCCTATGTACCAAGTAATTCATCAAATCCTTTAAAAGTTTCCAATTAGCAGAATATCTCTTTTTCTTTCAGAACATCCTAATGACTCCCCGAGTTTCCAAATGGCTCCTTTCTCACCTCTGGCTTATTAAGGTGAGGCTTTGCTTTCTGCCAGACAGTCTAGGAAAGGCTCTGTGGATCCAGTTTACAAAGGACTCCTTGGAATCCTTAATGTGTTTTTACATTCCCACTTGATTAATCTCTGCCCTGATCTTAACTCTTTCCAAATATCAATTTGGGGTTTGGCTTGAGCTGGGTTTTCTGAGGTCCTATGGTGCATCATCAAGTTACTTATTGTAGGAGGCACTCAGAGCTGGAGACGTCTCATGGAGACTGTTTTCACCGGAAGTTTCAGCACACTGTTTTCAGGACTAAGTATCACATGCTGAAACTGACTCTAAAAATGAAAGCCCGAGTTTTCTTAGCAAAGAGCAGCTCACACGGTTTAGCCCCAACTCAAGCTTGGAAGTCACAGAGTTATAGAGACCAGATGTGAAGGTGAAGTAAAGACAGAAGAAATGACCATACCAAGATCCAGGCCCAGGCCCAGGCGTCCTGCCCTCCTTCAGTTAAGTTTGCCTACACGTTGGCACACAGCACCTGGATCAGAACCAGAGAAAGGCAGGAATGAACACCTACATCAGTGTCACAGGAAACACCTCCAGTCACATGCTCAGGTTTCTCACTGGCTCAGCCCCGCCAGGAAGATGAGATCTACGAATCAGTTGGTCTGTGCAGCAGTCTTGTTCTTCTGCTTCTTTTTAAAATGGGCTTACTCCTGAATAGTTTTTCTGTCTTTGCGTGTGTATTAAGATGGTCTCAAGGGGTTGTAAACCATGATGTTGGACACTGAAGCCCTCACTCCTCTACAGAGCATCCAGTGCTCTGGCCTCTGGTCATCTCTGCAGCCTCAGCCGTCCTATGTCCCTCACTGTCCCACTGCTCCCAATGCAGTGCAGTGAGGAGCATTAACCTTGCACAGATTCCGCCATGGTGGGCCCATAAACAACTAAGATCCTCCTGACGACCTAGAACCTTCTAACCAACACATCTACAACTGTCTCCTGAGCCTCTAAAGTGCCTCCACGATTTTCTTTTATTGTTTGGGTGAGATAATGAGATTTAATTTACAAATATCTGGGGGGATGGGGGGAGTTAGATAGTCTTGGTCTATCCAGTGAAACCATGTGGTCAGTTACCTCACTAGGTGCAAACTAAATGTGATCAATTCAGGGACTGACTCCCCCACTGAAGGTTTTGTGTGTGACAGAACACTACAGTCTATGCCGTAGTTCACAGACCTGGTCTCAAGTAATGAGGTCATATGTGATTCACAGTGAATGCGGATGCTTAGACAGGCAAAGGCTCCACAGGCCTTCTCCACAGAGTCCAGGCGGGGATCCATAAGAGAACAGAAGGGCAAAGTCTTTCCTAAAACAACACTCAATTCCCAGGACCCATCTCCAGGACTCCCCGACACTGTCTAGTACTGTGATCCCACACACCTGAAGACAAGTGTAAGACACAGGCCTGTGCTGTGTGCTGCAGGTTCTTACCATTCCACAATTGCATACACTATCACTAAAAACAGTAGAATACAGGGGCCAACAATGGTAACATATATCTCCACTGATCCTGGTGAGAGAAAGAGAGAGAGAGAGAGAGAGAGAGAGAGAGAGAGAGAGAGAGAGAGAGAAGATATAATGAAGGTTAATACTGTCAACCTGAAAAACTTGACATGACTGAGAGGCACACACCAGACAATGCTCTGCAGGATCTATCATGGGTTATCTACGTTAGGTTAGTGACATAGGAGGACCCACTTCAGCTGTTGATGACACTGTTCTGTGAGTGACATCATGAACTGAACATGAAGGAGAAAGCAAACTGACAGCTCAGACTCCTCCAGGGCCTGACCACACACACTGTGACTACTGCACACACTCTGACCACACATACTGTGACTACTGCACACACTCTGACCACACATACTGTGACTACTGCACACACTCTGACCACACACACTGTGACTACTGCACACACTCTGACCACACACACTGTGACTACTGCACACACTCTGACCACACACACACTGTGACTACTGCACACACTCTGACCAACACACACACTGTGACTACTGCACACACTCTGACCAACACACACACTGTCACTACTGCACACACTCTGACCAACACACACACTGTGACTACTGCACACACTCTGACCACACACACACTGTGACTACTGCACACACTCTGACCAACACACACACTGTGACTACTGCACACACTCTGACCACACACACCCTGTGACTACTGCACACACTCTGACCACACACACACACTGTGGACACCCCCTGTAGCCTCCAACTCTTGGCACACACTCCATAAGACAGAACTACTGACTGGATTTAAACATCAAACACCATCTGAGGGGAAGTATCACCTGGTGAGAAGAAGGAGCTCTTCTCACAAGGTTTGGTCCCTGAGGAGTGTTCATGGGAGGTGAGTAAGGAAAGGGTGCTAGCTTACCTGCCAGAGCTGGCCCCTGGCTAACATTCTCTTACACTCAGAGGATGGTGCTAGTCCTGGGCTCCAAGGAGCTGGCAAGTTCCTCACTCCCTACCACAGGAACACCCAGACTCTGAAGCTGTTCTGAGAGACTAACAACCCTGATGATCCTATACACCGCCATAGGCATCCATCAGCACAGGACCTAAGTGGGGACAGCTGACCCTGGTGTGAGCTGAAGGAGACCCCAGCTTGTTTCCCTTCAGCCTTCAATTTCCTCTCCTTCCTTAGCAAACATCCTAAACTTTTCAAAACCCCAAGCTCCCAACCACATGTTCACAAGTGGGGTGAGCATGGGAGGAAACTCACCATTCTCAAAAATCGTGATATTGCGACTCTGTGGGGTGGGCCAGGATGGGTGCCACACCACACACTGGTACATATGGTCTTCCAGAGCTGGCTTCAGAACCAAGGAGCTGATTACACTGAAGGTGCCATCACCATTCTTCATGGTGGCACCAGTGACCACGCCCTCAGTTATCTCTTGGAAATGGCAATCCTTCAGGACACATCTCATCCACTTTATGTCAATGGCTTCTGGGTAGAATCCATGCAGCTGACATAGGATGAGTTTCTCTTTACGGTTTCTCACTGTAGCTGGTTTCTCAAATATACTCATGTCAGGGTGAGCTGCCAGAGAAGAGAACTACAGTTCAGCCAGAGCCAACCACCCGTTTCTCTCCTCACACCACAGTGGCTTCTACCTCAGCAATGGACTTGGAGACCCCTTACTTTACCAGAGCAGACTGAGGGCTTCCTCAAGTAGACAAAGGAGCTCTTCTCACCAAGTTTGGCCCCTGAGGAGTGTTCACGGGAGGTGAGTGAACACATTGGGTCTCTGATTAATTAAGATGCTTGGGACATGTTGGCAGGGCCAGCAGAGTTCTGACATGCAGTGGTCCCATCTGTGCAGTAATTTTGTCCAGCAAGCTTTATGAAATTATCATCAGACATTTTAAAGATTCTTAAGAATCAGTGAGCACAGCTGTGGTGGACACCACTGCAGGCTCTTAGCATGTTTGTAGTGGAAATGAGCTGTCAGCTTAAAGAGAGGTTGGAGGGAGATGCAGGCATCCCAGGCCACTCAGAAGTGTCAGGAGCACTTCCAGGTCGTACCCTTCAGGGAAACTTCTGTGACACTGATAACACAACAACAAATAAGGCCCGCTGTGGAGGCATCAGCTGTAACACCAACACACAGGAGATGGAGACAGGAGGAAGAGAATTCTAGGCCATCTGCACTACACAGCAGGACCTAGCCAGCCTAGGCTACCTGAGACCATTTTCCAAAAAGCCAAATTAGTACATAATCTGAGACCATGAACGATGAAGGAAAGAATAGTAAGTTGGGATTACTAAGACAATTTAAAAATCAGCACTTCTATATGGAAATGACAAAATAAGAAGATTTAAGAACATAGTTGTAAAATATGCATACAACAAAGATCTTTTATCCAAAACGTACAAAAGACTCAGTAAATGGCAAGTTCAGAGCCAACTTGGGATTCATTAACTCTGTTTTTAAAACGGAGCTGGGGAGCATATTCAAATTAAGAAGCACATGCATTGTGAATTTCAGGAACCCCAAAATAGCACAGACTGTGCCAGTGAGTCTATGGACTTGGGTTGACAGAACTTGGGTTGAATATGGACAGAAACCCATGTCCCCTGATTCCTTCACCCATGTCTAACACTTTGCTCTGCTTGGCCATCCACACACCCACCACTACCCCAGCAGCATCAGAACCACAGGGTACTTCCACAGAGGACTCACCAACAACTTCTAGCCTGGTCGTACCCTCTGCCTTTTCAGGGGTGGCCACAACCTTGCATCTGTATTCTCCTGCTTCCCGAAGCTCGACCCTGGGCAGATAGAGTGAGGCATTTCCATATTCTAGCCCCAGCAAGGACACATCAGCTCTAGGCCGGACTGCTTCTAGGTGATCTCCATAAAACTCAAACACGGAAACCTCGAATTCATCCCCATCCTTCTTCAGTGACCAGATGACTCCCACAATACTGAGGTTCAGGTGTGGGGAGCCAGGGATTTCACAGGGTATGGTGACATCATCATGTAGGAATACCATCTGAATCTTCCCTGCCATCTCCACTTCCAGTCCACCTATGACAATATGAGAACTCAGTTACAGGAGGCTTGTGGTACCCAGTCATGGGGAAGTGATAAATAGCCCTTGTTATACAGCCTTGAACAGCTCAGAAAAACTCTTACCTTGTTGTCCCAGGTAGATCCCTTAGCCCTGTCCTTTCTTTACACAATTACTTTGGCTGTTCGGAGTCTGTATGCATTTTAGAATCAGAAAATGAAATATTTAACTACAAATTTACTTTTATTTTGTATGTTTTTGGGGGGTGTATGAGACAGAGAGAGTCTGAGACAGAGAGAGCACACGTGCCAGCAGCATCTCTGTAGAGGCAGGGGACACTCGTGGAAATAAGATCTTTCCTTAAACTATGAGGGCTCCAGGGACCAATCTCAGGTCATCAGGATTAATTTCTCAAGTCACCACAGCAGCCTCAACTTACCAATTTCTGCAAAGAAGTCTGCTAGGTTCTCACCTGTGAGTCTGTAGACCAATTTGGGCATATTATAAGAATGTTACATTTTCAGACCGTGAACATGTTTGGTGATGTGCTGAGGTGTATAAGCTACAAGAGAGCTCTGTCTGCCATGATGACACAACAGAAAACTACCCTAGAGCTGATGCAGCCAGCCCCTTAACTTAGACTCCCAGGCTATAAAAGCAAGTCCCTTAGAATGTCTGCATGAGAAGAAAACTGTCCCTTCCGGCCTCTACAAAAACATTACTACAGATGCCTGGATGTCATGAAGGTAGTTCTTCTACAAATTTCCCCCTAGTTCTCATATTATGAGAGAAGTGGCAAGGCACCA
This sequence comes from Arvicanthis niloticus, assembly GCF_011762505.2. Taxonomy (NCBI): domain Eukaryota; kingdom Metazoa; phylum Chordata; class Mammalia; order Rodentia; family Muridae; genus Arvicanthis; species Arvicanthis niloticus. Next base: position 19,733,607 of record NC_047658.1, on the reverse strand, counting down.
AAAGGTCTACAATCAAGGCAGATGGCACACTGTAGGTCTTCAAAGCCTGACTGCCCAATCACCCAGCATTCTGCTCTATGTGCAAGAGCACTCAGTGCAGGCGGGGTGAAGGAGCCACAGCCACAGTAAGTGGGAACCCATCGGAGCCCACCAGGGATGGCAGGAGCTACAGCAGCCTCTCCCTCTTCCTTCCCATTCCCTCTGCATCCTACCTGCTGAGGGCAGGCACCACAGAAGCAACAGTAACAAACTCCACAAGCCAGCCAGCCACTCTGCCACCTGTGAGCCCTCCAAGCTGGATTGGACTGGCCTGCTCAGCCATCCACACTTCCTGGGTGGTCCTAGGCTGCTGCCATGTAGTGAAGAGCCAGGGCCGCACACACAGCAGAGAGCAGTACAGTGTAGCCTTTTGACATCCATGTGCGCACTCTCAGGACCCCTCTGGCAGCTCTGTGAAGCCATCTTGTTATGAGCAGCCAGACATGCAACTCCAGCGGTTGAGCAGTGAAGCTGTGGAGGTCTTCTCAGAGCAACGGGGGCCTCACACAGATGCACCTGGACCCTGAAATCTGTCACAAAAAACAAGTTCAGAACCAGTCAGTGTGCTTGTTAAACACAAAGACAAAAGACATTTTGAAGAGACAAGTGTCCAGGCTCAGACAGGCACCTCAGTTATGTCTGTGATGAGGCTTTGGAGGTGTTTGATCAGGAATTAACTTTAGGCTTTCAGAAAAGGATGGGATGTCATACTCCGGTGCCTTCTCTACAACGTGCAACTTTGAAGAGGGCTGAGCTCAGCTGGGAGTGCTTACTTAGTGAGCAGCTCCCTGCACCGGAGGAGGTGATGCAGGCCTCTAATCTTAGCACCAGCAAGAAGGCACAAGAAACAGGACCCAGGTTCCAAGTCAGTAAGACCTTGTGTAAGAAAATATGTTTAAGAAACAAGCTCAGAGCATCAGCGCTTGGAGCCCTGTACTCAAATGTTTGCAGTCCCAGAAAGACACTCATTCTAAGACACTGCTCAGGAAAATAGTGGGATACCCCTCACTATCCAGATTCGGGTCTCAGCCAGACGCCCCACCTAGTAGAAAGTCCATTCTCAGGTAGAATGAGCCTAAGCCAGATTTTCAGCAGTTACAGCTGCCCTTTCCTTCAGGCCTCGGGACCCCTCATCCTGGACCTGAACTCTTAGACAATCTCTGCTCTGCTGCTCCCTCCTCTCTTTCCTTTAGATCTTCTCCCTCTCTTTCCTGTTCTCCTCCTCTCCCAAAATTCTCTTTCTCCTCACCTCTCCTCCTCCTCTTCCCTCCCTCCCTCCCTGAATCTGTCCCTCCCTCTGCCTGTACCTCCTTCCCTCTCTACTGCCCCCCTCTCTCCTTGGGTCCTTCTGTCCTTCCTCCCCAGGCCTCCCCCACTGTTCCCTTCTCCTACCCCTTCCCCCTCCTGCTCCTGTGAAGGAATTTAATGTCGCCCAAAAATCCAGAGCAGTTTGCTGGTTCAGAGTAGCTCTCTGCAGGGGAGACTGTTTGCCTCTGAGGCTAATGACAAGGACACAAGCTGCTGTAACTCAGCTTGGAAGACCAGATGTGCCTCCCCTGGATCTGCCCCACCAGTGCCTCTGTGTCCACTGCCCTAACCCAAGGCTGCAGCACTGCTCAGTGCGCATTTATCTGAAACCTGGTTTCCTGCTGCTGAGAATGCCTATTAACTCACATTGCAAGGAAGGATATTCTTCATTTCCAGATTCCTCCTATGCGCCTTCACAAGCGGCTGTAAATCTGTTTGCTCCCTCAGTTTGTCTTTGAAAAATTCCATTACCTTCCATAAGCCCCCTGCCAACCCAATCAATCAATCAGTCAATCAATCAATCAATAGTTAAGACTATAATGCTAATTTATAACCTTCAGTTACCACAGGGAATTCATGTCAAGGCACAGGGCAGGGGTTTTTTCCCCCTCTGTGGTGGAGTCTCCAAGTTTTAAAAAGAGGCTTTTCCATCTTACTCACAAGAACTTACCAAATCTACATGCTTGGTCACAGAGTGGCAGCCACCCAATGCTCCTGTAGCCAAAGCAGAGGTCTCAGCAGGATCTCAGTGGGTGTCCAGGGAAGTTAAAGTGCCCCCCCCCCATGCCTCCCATGTCTCTGCTTTTCCCCCACCCCGCTGGAGCACCAGTTTTCCACCTGTGTGCTTGCTTTGACCCAATGTGTTAAGCTCAGTCGGCCCTACAGTGAGATGCTACTGTCAGCTGAGCTCTGACCAATGAGCTTCAGTGGGTAGTTCATGACAGAAATAGCTGCAGCTGAGTCACCAGGCAGTGTGCCCTCTTACTGGGAGCAAGGGTGTGGGGTGATCTATATAACCAAGGGTGTATCCTGTACTGAGACCATTCAATAGTCAGTTAGGAAATCAGGAAGCCAGCTGCAGTCAGGATTGGGTTATGGGGACAGACACTGCACACCTGTGTGCTCCCTTACACTGCTAGAGGACAGAGCTCTAACCTAAGGCTTAAGAGGGACAGCAACAGCAAGGACACAGTCCCTTGGTTTTCTCTGCTTCCTGGAAGACTAAGGAAGCCTCTTCCCTGCCTCTCCCTCACTGGGGCAGCCTGGGCCTGCGGGACTCCTGGCTGCATCCTCCAGTCATGTGTCCTCTGGGTCAGTCTCCTTTCTCCCTGTTTTCCTCATGACATCTATCATTGGAAGTAGACCAGTGTGGTGGTTTGGAGAGGTTTGGCCCCCATAGATTCATGTGTTTGAATATGCAAATTGTATTCTCTCAACATCATCCAGCTTGTTTTTCTTCTATACCCCTCCCAAAAAAATTACACAGCTTTATGGATAAAGATTAATGATAGAGCAATTACCTAGCATGGGCAATGCCTGGGTTCCATTCCTAACAGTGCTGGAATATAAAGAAAAGGATGATCTGAGGAGATGCTCAGAGCATCAAGCCTGAGGGACCAGAGTTCAGATCCCCATCACATACATAAAAATCAGGCATGAGTAGAGGCCCACCTATCATGCCAGAATGCTAGACTTGGAGGCAGGATCTCTGGAGACAGCTGGTTTGCCAGACTAGTGGACTTGATGAACTCTGAGATCAGCAAGTGACCCTGCCTCTTCCAATAATGTGGAGAATGACTGAAGAACATAGCAGCCTCTGCTTCCACAGTGCACCACACCACATAGATCTGCACCTCACATGCATGCAGCATGTTCAAACACATGCAAAAAGCAGAAAGTAGAACTAATGCATCTTGTCATTTTAATATAATTATAAATGAACACAGACAAACATTAATGCATATAATATTGTCTGACCAGTCGTATGCTGGGCGAGTTGTAGCATCCTTAGGATGAAGTCATGGCCACAGGAAGGCTGGACAATAAATCCTGCAAAGGGAGAACTTGAGAGCTCAGAGCAGCCAGGAAGGGTAATGGAGGCATAGTTCACCAGGCGCCAAGAATCCACGAGGTCCCCACCTTGGTCTTTCCATGTCAAACATTATTTCTCCTTGTTCACTGTGAGATGTCCTGTGTCTACAGGAGTGCACAAAGTACAACACAATGGCCTGTGCTCTTGTTTTTTATCATGTGAGACATCCCAGGTTTAATCCCCAGCTCTTCATCTAACGGGAGGAGCTCAAGCTGCAGCCTGAGAGAGACTGTCAACACCTTGCACATCTGATTTCGTTCGCCAGGGTAGATGAGGTGAATCTCCCACCCAGAAAATAGTCACTTACAGGCTTCCATTCTAATGTCAATGCTCAGAGAACTGTGTGGGGAGGAAAGGGTTTGTTTCAGCTTACAGCTTTACATCACTGTCCACCCTTGAAGAACATCAGGGTTGGAATCACTGGAAAGCAGGCAGGAGCCAGGGGCAGGTATGATGCCCAGTAACCTACTTCTGCCAGGCAGGCTCCACCTCCTAAGGACTTCACGTTCTCCCAAAATAGTGCCACCACAATAGTGCCACCAGATAGTCACCAATCATTCAAAACCTCAAGCTGCAGGGGACCTTTCAGATTCAGAGTATCACAGTGATCACTTATGACCCCACAGAGGATGCTAGCTGACTCCAGAGAGTATTCCCACCAGTGCTCCACAGTGGGGGACTCACACTCCTTCCAGGGTCAGCTCTCTGAAGAGTTTCACACCACCAGCCCCAGATGGGATCCACACAGCCTGTCAGCCATGAGAAAGAGTCATTTTACTGTGCCCACAGCAATAGATGGCTTCAACACTGGAGGGAGGTCCTTGTGGAATGAGCCAGAAGCAGGGAACAGTGCCTGGTCCCTGGCCAGCTGCAGCAATGGCTCCTTTTGTCAAAGCCACTCACCCAAACCAAAACAGGGACATGATATATGTTAGTCTGGGTTACACCAGGCAAGCAAGCGCCTCACCCAGGGCTCTCTCCTGCACAGGATTTGTCCCAGGTTGTAAAACCAGGGAAAAGCTCAGAGTCCCCTGTGGAAGGGAATTTATAGCAAGCTTCCAGGGACCCACTGCTCTCTCAAGACCATACAGGTGCTTCCCCAAGAAGTAAAGGACATTCAGAAGAAGCCCCACTGACCGTGATCCTGAGCAGCTGTGGAGGAAGTTGTGTCCTCAGATCTGGAACCTTGTCCTGAGTGAATCCAGGAACCTGCCTCAGTCACCTTCCACTTCCGGAGCCCCTCACATGCCCAGGCTCTGGCTAAGGGCAAGAAACAACTAAGAGGGCACAGTGCAGACTCATTTGTCTGCCTGTCTGTTGGTCTTTCATAGACACAAACAGGACCAGATTCCCCAGCATCTCTTGCCTCTAGATGGAGCCTCTGCACTTGTTTTAAATCAGTGCAATAAGATGGAACAATATCCACTTCCTGTTCTAGACCAGAAAACCCTACCACAATGCACCCACAACCTCTGACCTTAGAGTGACCTTAGTAGTCGCCTGGTGAAGGAAGCAAGGAACCCAAAAGCAAGATCATCAAATGACTGCAGGACACAGACATGCCCATCCCTGGAGTTCACTTGGACTTCGCTAAATGGTAATGAGACTAAGTCATAAACCCCATCATGTTGGCTAAGGAGACAGTCTTATCAACTGCACAAGCAGAGGCTGTGAGTTCAGATCCCATGCTAGAGGACAGAGGCAGGCAGGCTCATGGACCTCACAGACAGCTCCACCTGGATGCAAGAGCCGCTGAGAAAGCTGGTCCTGTGTGTCCATGAAAGGCTGGAAATAAAAACAGGCAGACAACAAATCCCATCCTGTGCCTGCCCCATAAGTACTTTGGTTTTTTACCCCCACAGTCCTTATTGGTAAGCTCACGAACTGTAGGTTCAGAGACAGACTCTGCCTTAAACACTAAGGCAGAGAGCCACTGAAGAAGACACATGAGACAGAGCTCCTGCCTCTGTATGCAGTAGATGCACCCACATGAACATGTACATACACACACATAAGTAAATAGTTAATCCCTAGTATGTGTGCACACATACACACACACACACACACACACACACACACACCACCTTGGGGCTGGTTGTTACAGCAGAAGCAGCATAACCGCCCATGACAGATATACTCATACACTGAAATGGAAGCGGGAATGATCATTTCCCACAATGGCTAAGAGCAGACTTGAAGCCAGGTGTGGTGGCTCTCACCTATAGTTTCAGCATTCAGAAGGCTGAGGCAGGAGAATGCCCAAGAGCTGGAAGCCAGGCAGGGTTACATAAAGAGTTCCAGGCCAACCTGGGCTACAGACTGAGACTCTTCTCCCCAACAAAGAAAGAAAAAGTTGAGTCGAGAGTCAGAAGGCCCTGAGTTCTAGTCCTGTTGGTGATGCTGACCATCTTCAGAAAGGTACTTAACTAGTCTAACACTCTGCTTCCTCTCTGTTTTGAGATGGAATGAGAAACTTGGTGAAGCCCTTAGCATCCACATAGAGAGACAGGCTGGGTTGTGGTTCAGGAGATCCCGAGGTGACTTTCCTGACTCACCTTACCTTATGTTCTGAGGTATTTAGCAGGTCTAAGCTTTACTTCTGATGCTTCACAGCCAGAGCAGGAAGTGAACATTGTCCCAAACCTGGGTGCTTTTCCCCAACCATCACCTGAGTGTAAAATTAACTTTTATTCACCAGATGTAATTATCAGCTTACTGCTGAATAAGTGTCAGAAGCCATCTAGGAAAGGCTATGGCAAGCAGGTGAGTTCTGGAGATGGACTACTGTTTGCATGGCTGCGATGGGTGCACTCTGAGAGGCAGAGTCCCCAGACGCTTCATCCCAGGATTGCTTCTTGCTTGTTCTCAGTATTACATAGCCTGATGATTCCTGGGCATCCACCCATTCTACCAGGCAAATTTCTTGCAGATTAATAAGAAGCACTCTTGTATTTAGACAAATCCCACCTAGACAAATTAATGATTTCATAATTCCTGAGAATGAGTTTATAGAACTCCTAAATTGATAAAAGTTATCTCAAGCTTCCTATAAAATAAAAGCTTCATATAGAACTCCGTAAACTTTCATTTGTCACAGGCTAATTGCTCTAGGAAAAGAAAACAGGCTTGGAACAAATTTACTGTTGTAGGAAATATTTTACAAAGCACCATCCTGCGCTAGTATTGGCTACTCTCTGGTCCCGGCAACCTCACCACCTCCATGTCTAACCCCATGCAGCGACCGCCCATCTCACGGTTCTCTTGCCACAGATTCTGCTCACATTCCCAGCTTGTAATTTATCAGTCAGATTTATATTAGTAAATTCTCCACCCACAAAACACCCACACAATGAACTCAAAACTCAACTGATATAAACACAAGCTGTATGCCTAGATGGGGCAGACACACCCTAATTATTATTTAATCATCTATCGAAGAAATCCCCAATACTTATGGCTCCCAGGACTGTGTGGTTCTGGTTCCTCTTCCCTCGTGTAAGTTCCATCTTTTCTCTTTCTCTCCTCTCCTTTTCCTTCTCTGTCCCTCTGTCCCCATCTCTAAAATTCTCAGCCTGCCTTCCTTTTCCACTGCCCAATCACAGGCTCTCATCTTATCTGGTACCTGCCCCCACCTGCATATAGACAGCAATCCACATTTCCTCCTATCTGTCCAGTTAAAAGGCTCTTTTATCTCAGATATAAATTGTGTACAACTATTACCATTTTGTAATTTATAAAGTACAAAATAAACCTAACACCCAGTCCATCATTTTTGTCAATTAAATAGAACACTCTGTCATCTATCCTAACTTAAAAAGACTTATTTTTTATGAAAGATAAATATTTATTCAGAAAAAATCTTAATAATTGATTTTTACATTCCAAGCCACAAGGAAATAGCAAATAGCAAAGAGAAGACAACTGAAGAAAAGCAGTTTACCGACTTTCACTTTAGCTTGGTAACACTTAATTGACCCAGGCCCTGTACTGGCCTGTTTTCCCCAAGAACATTTTCTAGTTTACGGCTCACTCATGATTCTGGGCTAAAACCACCTTCCTCTTGAGGGTCAGATGTTAAAGGTTAAAGGTTAAAGGTTGTGGATGAGCTTCTCTAGGGTCCCTAGTGGCTGAGGCAGAGGTGCATATGTAAACGTCTGGTAAGTTTCTTTACTGAGGGGAACCGATTCTCACTGGTGACAGTGACAGAGGAAGAGGACGGCCCTGGAACATTTAAGATGCACTCCAAGGGTGGAAGCAGGCAGCCTAGAGTGTACTGCTCCTGGTCCCTTCCTTCCCTAGCTCCCAAGCAGTAAGTCAAGCTTTCTCTGCTCTTTCAGGATGATTTCTCAGCCCTGCTGGGATCATCACCATGGACAGCAGACTCCCTCGGCCCACCAGTGTGAGGAGATTGTTGTGTTGTGAAGTGTGAGAGGTAGTGGGATGAGCACCGGGCTTGGGGTCAGGGGACTCTTCTATGGGCTATCTGAGGCACCACGCTGGGTACTTTCTCCCAGTCATTTAACTTCTCTGGGTTCACTTTACCTGCTGGAAAACCAAAGGGAGGCAACGGCAGGAGTTGGGAGTCACTTCAAGTCTGCAGCTGGCCTGTTCAACGAATGCAGCCAGTTCCAAGCCGGCCAAGGGGAGACGCAGTGAGAGGCCCTGTCTCAAAACACAGAACCAAAAGCCATCCCCTTCCCAAACACAACAACAACAAAAAAAAACAAAACAAAACAAACAAACAAACAAAAAAAACACCTCTTGGGTCTTTTCCAGCAGGTAAGCCTAGGCTCCATGATCTTGTAGAAATATGGCTTCTCAGCCACCACACGGAGCGGTCACTATGTAGGTATATATATATTTTTTTGCCACGAGAGGCCCTTGGCCACTATTCAGAGCTTATTCAGAATACACACTTCTAGCAACACTGTTTTCACAAAGTCTGATACCACATAGAAGCAGCAAATGAAAAGGGACCAGCAGAGAGCTGCACAATGTAGGCAAGTCTTGACAGAAGACAGTCAACAACGTTTTGATTCAATAAAACACTTGATAGAGTGTCTATCCCGCGTTGGGCCCTGTACCCTGGGCGGAGGCATGAAGATGAGCAAGGCGGCCCAAAGGGCAAAAATCTAAGGAGACAATGTATGAGGGAGGTAGTAAACCGCAAACCGGGGGGGGGGGGGGGGGGGGGGGGGGGGGGGGGAAGGGGGGTCGACGAAAGTATCAAAAACAAATACAAAACGGGAGAGAAAGAAACAAACAAACAAAAAAAAAAAAAAAAACAGACAGGCGACGTATCTGTAAGCTATGGTTTCGAATAGTCCTTACTGGTAAAATTCACCATTTCAAACGGACCAAAAAAGAGCACATACGGTTTTTAAAAGGCATACAGAGAACGTCTCTGGTAGGTTTTTTAGAAATATTTCCATCCAAAACGATTTTTAAAAATGGTTTAAAGAAAAAAGTTTTGGCACTTAATAGAGGGGTAAGCTGGCTGCCTATTCACCCTGGCAGGCAGACGCGCGTTCAGTGCCCCGGCACGCTGGCGAGCTGAGCTGCCAAGGAACTGTGAACCGCTTTAGGACACTGGGCAAAGGCGCGTCCTCTTTTTACCACCGATGACCTTCCGGCAGTAAGGGCCCAGGTGCACCTGAAACCCCTGTCCTGCGTGCAGGTGCCCGTGCTACGGAAGCACCCACCAGGAAGCCCGGGGTCGGACAGGTCTCCCTAAGAACAGATGCGCAAGAGGAAGCGGTCCTTACCTGGGCTGGCAGCCGGTGGCTCGTCCTGTAGCCGGCGCTCGGTTGCATCTTCGCTCGCTCCGGGCCTGGCGGGGGTCGCGATTGCGCCGTCACCTTGGCACTCTTCCTTCGACTCGGGTCTCCCGCGCCGCTCCGGCCCTTCTTCCTGTAAGCGTCTGCCGCCTCACCCGTAGGGTGTCAGCGGCGGCTCTTCGGGTCCCCGCGAGCGGCCGGTGGGAAGTCGCCTGGATTCAAGGCCGCCACTCGTACTGCTGCCTGCTTCGTCGCGCGCCGCCCTGGAAATAGCCCTTCTCCGCCAGGTTCTTAACCACCTGGGCCCAGCTCTACTTCTCGCGGACGCCCTCGGATTCCTACGCGCCGCAGGCTACAGGACGCCTAGAGGAGCTGGAGCTGGGGGCGGCTCCTCCTCCTCTCCCTCTCCCACTGATGCATAGACCCGCCCACAGGCGGCAGGAGGCGGGACTTTGGCGCTGGAGCACCAATGAGACACTTGGGCCTGCTCAGAGTAGGCTGGCCTGGGGAGCCTGGATCCACCCCCAGAGGGCTGGGACCGCCCTTATAAATATCCACATGTTACATCCTGGTTTAGCTTGTATAGTATCTGAAAACTATCTTCTCAAATATATTTTCTCAATGTTAAATAGCCTGGGTTGACTGTGAAACTATAACTAGTCTTTCAACTGAGAACAACCAACATTATCTGAAAATATAGGAAGGCCTAACACAACTTCCAGAACTGAGACAAATTGTAGAACAGCTGCCTATCTATAAAGCCGCAGTACGTCAGAAAGTCGGAGCATGGTCTTCAGCATTCTGGCCCAGGATACTCTGACAGGCCTTGGAAAAACAGGAATTATTAAGGACCAGCTTATTCTGTCTCGGCAGAACTAAGCTGTCCTAATATAACTTGTGTCCTCTCAAGAACAGTACAGGTCTGCAGCAGAGATTGGCAATTTCTGCCCAGTGGCCACCTAGCCGCAATGTTCGGCCTCACCTGGAGGGATGACGCTCAGAGGCTTCTCTGAATCCACGAATGGGGAGCTCTTAGATTGGTCTCAACAACACGTGAATAAATACCCTTGAATGTCACATTCTGTGGATTTCTAACGATTTTGAAAACCTACTATCCATGTAAAGCAATCTGGACTGTTGTCTGTTAACTACCCTCAGCTATTTATAATTAAAATATCTGAAAACACCCTAACAATAAACTCAAAGCCATGAATTTGGTCTCTGGCCCTAACTCACAGGCTTAAACATCTCAGATCAGTTTGTAATGCCATTTATAGAAGGACTGGGTCCAAGCCTTGTACTTTCAAAAAACTTTTTGTGACAATAGAAGAAATTTATACCAATGAAAACCTTGATTCTAGATCAAAACAAATTCTATACCAATGAAGAAATTATAACTTCAACTGAAAGATGTCTACCAAGTGAGATTATGGCTATACAATCAATTCTAGCTATATCCTCCCTGTCAAATTCTGATCATTTCTAAATTCCCCAGAAAGACAACCTTAGAATAACCATTCCATTCTCTGGCTCTCTGACTCAGAGCAGCCACCTAGTCTCTTTTCACAGCAGGAACCCTCAGAGCCCTCTTTCTTTGTGTCAAGATTCCTGAGATTGAGTCATGTGACTTGACTCTGTTCCACTCACCAAACCTCCAAGTTTCTAACTAAATTTCTAACTCATAAGTAGGCCAAGAATCCCAAATTTCCAGTGGATTCCTGCCCCCACTTTGGGCACCATCTGTTTCGGGAAATATTTTAAAAAGGCACCATCTGCGCTATCATCGCCTACTCTCTGGCTCTGGCAACCTCGATGCCTCCATGGCTAACCTCATGCAGCCACCGCCCATCTCTCAGTTCTCTTGCTGCAGATTCACAGTCCCAGCTTGTAATTTATCAGTCAGATTTAAAACACCCGCACAATGAACTCAAATCTCAACTGATATAAACACAAGCTGTACACTAGATGGGGCAGACACACCCTAATTATTATTTAATCGTCTATCGAAGAAATCCCCAATACTTATGGCTCCCAGGACTGTGTGGTTCTGGCTCCTCTTCCCTCCTGTAAGTTCCATCTTGTCTCTTTCTCTCCTCTCCTTTTCCTTCTCTGTCCCTCTGTCCCCATCTCTAAAATTCTCAGCCTGCCTTCCTTTTCCACTGCCCAATCACAGGCTCTCATCTTACCTGGTACCTGACCCCACCTGCATATAGACAGCAAACCACATTTCTTCTGGGTTAGTAATGAGGCCACTATCTGGTAACTAAAGAACCTAAACTGGGATTGAGCAATTTATTGTAGGAACAAGGACAGAAATAAATAATAGGCTAGTTTATCTATACAAGACTTCAACATAATAAGACACAGGGCATATAATTTGTCTCTTGACAAAGCCATGCTAACTTGTGGCATAAAAACTATTGATTTAAATATATAATGAACTTGTGGAGCTAGAAGATAGACAATGAATGTTTAGTCAGGAACCATTCTTAGTGGAGACATATAAACAATTCTGCTGTAACTCCTTAAGCCTTATCAATCTGGGACATGAACCACTACCTCAAACTTAATATAACTTGTAGAATGTAAAAGTGCTTTACAAATCATGTAATCAATTATCCTGAGAAGGTACAAAAATTAAGAACAACAATAAAGTGGTGGAGTAGCCCTTTTCTGCTTCATCCAGTGTGTTGTGTTTATGAAGAGATAAAGAGAGTGTGTTCTGTGGGTGTGTGGAGAGGTATGGGGGAAGGGAATGTCTCAGCAGGCCCATGCAGCAGCATCTCTTCCCTGAGGGACCAGTCACACACCAGTATAGTATAGAATAGAATTTATTGAGAGAGAGAGAGAGAGAGAGAGAGAGAGAGAGAGAGAGAGAGAAGCAGAGGCCCACCATGACAACGTGGAGAGAGGGGAAAAGGAAGGGGGAGAGGAGAGGAAACAGAGAGAAGCTAGAGGCAAGAGATCAAGAGAGGGAGGAAGGGGCAAGCAGCCCCTTTTATAGTAGGCCAGGCCTACCTGCCTGTTGCTGGGTAACTGTGGAGGTGGAGTTTAGACAGAATACTAACACAGTGTGTGTGTGTGTGTGTGTCTGTGTGTGTCTGTGTGTGTGTCTGTGTGTGTGTCTGTGTGTGTATGTGCCTGACTTACGTTGTTTCTTTTTCTTTTCTCTCTAGTTCACAAGGAGTTAATGAACTCTGAGCCTATTGCCTGGCCAAGGGAGGTCCCTGAGTCAGAGTAAAGAGCCCAAGTAACAAAGTTTCTTTTCTTAAACCTTTGCCAAAGGAGTTAATTGCCAAAAGACATCAACTTTTGGTCTCAGCATAGCAAGTGAGAGTTACATAGCCAAAAGTTATTAGCCTTTGGCCCCAGTAGACGCCACACCTTGCTGTCTTCCCCAGTTTACCTGGATGCCAAGCTGGTCCTTGGCAAATACAATTACCCTTTCTAGTTCTTTCTGAACTCTAGCTGACTGGTTCTACTCAGCTGCTCTGGCTCAAACTCCATTCCAAACTGACTGGTTCAATCTGGCTTCTATTAGCTTCTCACTGAATTGCTCTGTTTGGCCTCAAACTAACTCTAGCTATTTGTTCTAATGTTCTTACACCTTCTTATTCTCTGGCTTCAACTGCCCCTGCTGACCTGCACTGAGCTGCGTGAACTAACGAACTCAGGGATCAACTGGGTTCACCTGAAAGGGGGGCTGGAAATGAAAGGGGGGCCGAGGGTGAGAAAAGATGGAGTCAAGACAATGTATTCTGATCAAGGCTCAAAGTTTAATGTTCAGCTCTCAATTTAAAGGGGAAGCCCACCACTGAACCCCTTCTTGCTCCAGCTGGGGTGGGTGAGGGGAACCCATCCCTAGTCACAGCCAGAGTTGTCTCTAGGCAAGCTCAGAGGGCAGTCTATTCTTCTAAGTTCCTGTAGCAGGCTATGTGTGTAGCCAAGGTGGATAATTCCACCTTGGTCCTATTGTTTGGTCTACTGTGGTAAACAAGGTCTTTCAGGCCTGCTCAAAGCTGGGGGGGAGGGCACAGATCTCAACTCCACTTCACTGCACTCGCTGCACTGACTCCCAACTGACTCTCTGTGCTGCTCTTAAAGACTTCTCTTTCCTGTGCCTGTTTCCTGAGAGTTGGGTCTATCTCTGACTCACTCTGTCAAATCTTTCTCTGACTCGTCACTTTGCTCCTCAATTAGACATCGCTTTCAAACATGGCTGCTTTCCTCAAGGGTGTGTCTGTATTCCAGCCAGAGGAATTAGAGGTATCTCTCATGTTTTCATTCCATCCAGATCACATGGTGTCTTTGGATGTGATTCCTTGCTGGAGTAGCCTTGTTGCTGGATTAAAATCCCTCTATACAGGGTAGCGGTCGTCTGGCCTGAGCAAACCCTGGCAGAGGCTACCTTTCCACTAGTCAGGCTTATGATGAGCCAGTTGAGATGACTAAAATATCCTTCACATCTTAGTGACAGAGCAAGGTCCCGAGACCAGGCTGACCACCACTGAGCCTAAGAGAAGGCCTCACCCACAGCACTGACACAAGTCAGACTGGAATGGAGAAAAAAGCTACAGAGCAACAGACATGGCAGTGAGCTGTGCCCAGACTGAGAACATTCCTCAGACCAGATGGTATCCCTGGCAGGCTCTTACTTTCCTTGGGATGCCCTGAACGTGTTCACACTAAACATCCAATGTCCCCAGTATAAGTACTTACTTATGTAAGTACAATGTCTTTACGGTCTGGCCTAAGAAATAGCTATCCTCACCTCTCTACCATTCTACTGGTCACAGAGGCCATGCACATCCTTGGATGTTATGATGGCTATTCCTAGTTGTCAGCTTGGCTACATCTGGGATGAACTACAATCCAGAAATGGAGGGCCTATCTGTGATCCAGATCTTGAGGCTGGAAGACTCAGGTTTCTGATCCGGATCTTGACATGGAGATCTTGAGGCATAGTGGCCTGGGCAAGGTAGTACACCTCTTTAATCCTAGGAGATTGAGGCAAGCAGATCTCTGTTTAAAGGCCAGCCTGGGAAAAAGCAAGTTCAAAATTCAGGCATACATTAAATCTGTACATACCTTAAATCTGGGCCACATCTTCTGCTGAAAGCCTACGTAAAAAGACATTGGAAGAAGGAAGTCTCACTCTTCTTTACCCGATTGCACTTACTTGCCAGGACATCTGTTGGACCTACTTCTTCAGGATTCCAGCTCATACAGAAGACCAGCTGAAACAACTAGCCTCGTGGGACTGAGCAATTACTAGATTTTTGGACTTCCCCTTCACAGCTGCCCATTTTTGGGTTAGTTGGCCTACAGACTGTATGTAAGTCATTACAATAAATTCCCTTAATATATAGAAACATTCCACAAGTTCTGTCACTCCAGAGGCCTGAATAATATAGAAGTGGAGAATATCTGGGGCAGTGTGGATTCTAGGAGACTCCTTCTGAACCTGGTCTACCTCCAGTACCTACTGCAGCCAAGAGGCTACAAACATTCAAATGTTTCTATCTATTTTGGTATCAAATGTACCAAAAACAAACAAACTTAATAGAAAACACTTTATAAAGGTATGTATTTAAGCTCAGTGTTCCACAGGATACACAGTCCCAAGGAGAAAAGGCATAGCAGGAGGATGTGGCAGCTGGTCCCGTCATATCCCCAGTCAGGTGGCAGAGAGATGGACTCTACTCAGATCATGTTCTCCAATCCTAAACCATGGACTGGGACCACCCACATTTAAGGTTCCTCTCTCCACTTGGATAACCTAATCTAGAAAATCCCTCACAGACGTGCCAAAGATTTGTTTCCATGATGATTCTAAATCCCATCAAGCTGACGATCAACACTAACAATCACACTGACAAAGCAGCCTTGTCCCCTGAACTTGACCAACTCTTCTCTCAGGCTACTCTGGCCTGTAGGGACTGGCTTCTTCCTGGCTTTGGGTGCCCACTCACATCAAAGGAAAGACCAGGGGGAGAGCATGCAGCTTGGCTTTGAAGGGCTCTGTCTGGAAGTGTTCCTTGTTCAGGCATTAGGCTTGTTTGTAGCATTTTCTCTTGTAGCCCAAGCTGGCCTTAAACTCATTATGTAGCTGAGGATGGCCCTGAATTTCTTATCCTCCTCCACCTGCTAAGTACTGGATTACAGGGTGTACACCCACTTTGGGCGGTGCTAGAGGTAAAACTAAGCCTTGTAAAACTGCTAAGCCAGCACATTCACACTCACTAGCAGCTGAGCTGCATTCCCCGGCCTCTAAAAGCCTAAGTCTCTGGACAGTTCAGTGTCTCCTGAATGGTGTATTGTAGAACCTTTGCATCATTCACAATCTACCAGACAGAAAGTTTACTTCCCACAAGCCCCAGTGCTCTGACCCATGGAGCAAAGGCAGGAACCTGGCCAGAACAGGACAACCAGCCCTTTCAAATGCCCTCAGAAAGGGGTTGAGCCAACACCCAGGCTGACCCTTGAACAACAGTGATGCTGCCACATGGCCACCTTTGCAGCGGGACAGAGCCCACTGACATTTTGTTGTCTCTCACAAGCCCCATTAACATTTGGGTGGGGGGTTGTTCATTGCAGTGTCACTTGAAGAGTTAGAATGGATATCCATATCCACACACCGTATGGTGATTGTGTCTCATCTGTTCCAGAGGCTCACGAGGCTCACCATCCCTGTGCAGCCAGCAAACCCACATGATGGTCAGTGTCACGTGGCCACTTGACACAGACACACATAGACAGACAGACAACCCTCCCCAAGAAGTGAAATACTTTTAAAGCCCAGCACAACAAAAATCCTTCTGGCTTCTCTAGGAGACAGAACATACATCCCAGGGACCACAGTAAGCTGAGCTTAGCCACAGGTCGACTGTGTTGCAGTCCCCACAGCTTCCGGCACTGGGGCTAAATGCCCATCCACTCTGTATGCACCCTGCACTTCACCAAGCCCCTGAAGAAATGTATCTGAGAGAAGCTACAACTCAAACGAGTGGCTGACTTTATTCATCCAGCTCTTGACAGATCCTTCTGGTATGGACAGATGTTGCTGCAGCTTCCAGCACTGGCCGAGGCAGAGGGTAGTTTGGGGAAAGTCCAGAAGGCATGGCAGACAAATTCCATGTTTACTGGACTCTTCTTGAAAACGAATGTGGAAGATTAGACTTACGTTCTCACGCCACCAGCTCAGCTTAAATACTTCTCTGACAAAAATAATAATAATAAATTATCTTCAACTCAGAAAATAAATTGTGTTCAGCAGGGTGACAGGAGGGTCCATTCGTTGCATTGCACCACAGGGCTACAGGAGAGGACAGACAGGCAGGACACCAACACAGGGGTCACAGGGCCCAGGGCCTGCCTGAAGTGAGTGAACATGTGCCTTTGTCCCCAGGCAGGTGGCAGCCCTGGCTGTGTCACCCGCAGGAAACGGGCCTCCTTCCTCCTCACGTGCGCCTGGTCTTCTGTTTCTTGGTTTGTCTCTTCATGTCTTCTGGGCCGCTGCTGTCAGAGGCCACCTGGCCAAGGGCTCTGACTCCCTGAAGACGACTCGTCAGCTGCAGCAGCAAAGGAATGATCTGGAATGAGAGAGACCATGAGCACCTGGAAGGCACTGTGCATCTCCTTATGGAAACCCAAATGCCTGCAGAAGGCTGGCAGGGAGGTTTTACACGGAGCCTGTAACTCTCTATAGCCAACACCTCCCTAAGGATTAGAAATGGTGTCACTGGAGTTAACACTGGAAGAAGATGTAGGAAGCTGCCTGGTCCCCTCCAACCTTAACCTTCTATAGCTTCTGTGACACAGGGCACCCTGACCCCCGCCTTCCCATGAGGCCTTGGCTTCCCTACCTTGTCATGGTTGTAGCCCGCCAACAGGAGCAGCAGCGTCAGGGGCAGGGCAATGTAGGACCCTTGCGCAATGTCTTGTTCGGGCAGCTTCCTCTGTAACAACACAGCCATGACTCCCTTTAAGTTCTCACTCATCGACCACTGTCATCCAGAGCTTCATCCCAGTCAGTCACCCACACTGGCCCCCAAGGTTACCCAGAATCCCTTGATATCCAAAAAGAAACTAACTAGGGTGCGGGTGTGAATCACCTGAGTCCTCCAAACCCTCAAGACTCAGATCTGGAACTCAGGCACGAGAAAACTCCAGTGGCCAAGAACTCTCCCTTACTATCACAAATAAACTCACTCAGGCTGAGGATGACCTTGAACCTGTGACCCTCATGTCCCTACCTCCTGAGTGCTGAGAGTAAAGGTAAGTACCACCATGCCTGGCTGATGCATGCTGGGGATACAGCTCAGAGCTCTGTGTGTCTAGACAAGGGCTCTACCACCAGCGCTCCACTCCGCACATCCTTGATTCAGCAACTCCCCTGTCAGTTCCAAAGACAGACTGACAAACACTCAAAAGCTTGCATGCCAGAGGAAAAAAACAAGCAGCTAGCTGCCTGTTCACCACCTGGGAATGAACTGGATATACTGCGCTGCTGTGGTTATGAACACTGTCTTCCCCAAATTCCTCTGTTGAGACCTGTCATATTTGAAATCAAGAGGACACACTGACAGAAGGGTCTGGGGACACCTGTGAATGGTGTCAGCGCCCTTTTAAGTCAGGCTGGGAGGAACTGGTTCAGCCACCGGTGGTGCGAGGCACAGCTATGGGCATCACTGATGGAATAGAGTGGAGCTGGGCACTCACTCACCGTGAAATCTCCAATCCAAGGCGCCTGAACTGTGCGGAGCAGTTGCTGCTTATAAGTGGCCTGCTCTAAGGTGGATCTCTTAGCAGCCTGAACAGTCTGAGACACACAGTGCCTCCACACAAGAACAGTGCAACTCTGAAGTCTAGTGCTCCACAGACATCTCAAAGAAACATGTATTAAACTCTTACTTTTCCCAGAAGCAATGAACAACTGTAAGGCCTTTCTTTTTCTAAAAGAATTTTTTACAGTGTGCGTGTGCACACATGCACACGCGTACATGCACATGCAGATGTCTGCACATGCCACGCACATGTGTGGTCAGAGGATAACCTGTGGGAGTTCCAGGTCTGAACTCAGGTCATCAGGCTTGTTGGTGAGTGCCCTTACCTGATGAGCAACCTCAATGGCACGGCTTCTCTTTTGTAAGACAGTCTCTGGGGCTCCACTCTCAGCCCCGACCATGTTCAGAGTCAATGATCCTAAGCTTGGACCTGGAACCTGCCTCTCCCCCCAGAGACATCTGTTAAGTTTACAGTGGTTCCACCACACACAAGCTTCCAGAAAAAAGTAAAATGATCTTCTGAATGTGGAACCCACTGGTTTTGGTGGGAGCAGTGAAGGGGCCTACTACAGGGGCTGATAAATTGACCTGGTTGGTTCTTTACCCAAGGCCATCTTGTCAACCTGCTTCCTGTTTTCCTGTTTTCCCTTCCAATGCACTGGTCAAATTATTCAGGCTGCACCGCTGTGCCCACGCCTGCTGAGATGTACACGCTCCCGTGTCTTCTGCATCGCCATGACGCTGCAGTTACTGCTACATGTTGGAGTCCTCATGAAGGAATGTAATGCCACCGGTCAAAGGGACACAGTGTACCTCTTCCTCAAATCCCAAGCCAGTGAATGACCTAAGCGATTCTGCTCGCACATGACTAGTTGCCTGACAGCGGGCATCAGTGCACAGAGGAAGAGGGAAGTGGTGCGGCAGGAGCAGATGCTGTGATCACAGCCCCCACCTAGGGTTTCCTTAACTTCCCACTCTTACTTACCGTGGGACTGAAAACCAGAGTGATGTGTTTGTGGTACCCTGCTGCAGTGAAAGATACTTGCGGCAGGACATAGTCGTATTGGGATCTGGGGAGTGTGGAGTCCAGCATCACAACGTAGTTCTGTGGATGTAGGACAGACAGCTCAGGCAAAGCAGGGGACAGGTGGCAGCCATGCACAGCAGTTCACATTTTGTAAAGAACCCATCCCCAGGCCCCAAGTCTGTGCATCCAGCCCAAGGTCACCAACTTTCAGGCTGTAAGAGACACGGCTTTCCGGTGGCTCTGGGCCTGCATCTTCTGGGCAGACTGTCAGGGCTGTGGCACATCTCTTTGAGCATATTAGGCCTGGGTGATTACAGTCCTTAAGGACCAGCTTCAAGAAACACAAGTTCTGACGAAAGAGGGTGTGATGGGCTGTGGGAGGCATCACTAACAGACAACGAGGCTGAGTGCTTGGGGTGTGACCTCACTAGCTCCTACGACGGCAAGTTCTAGAAAAGCAGCGTCTCTACAATGGTCATGGAGAAGATGGAGGTCTGTGTCAGATTCTGGCACCCTGGCTGTGACCATGGAAGCCTGCGGTGATCACCTCCATCTCACAGATAAGGAGTAACCATTATAAAACAGCATGTGGACACAGTGGGCAGCAACCTCAAGTTCCGTGGCAGCCTCCGCTAGTGACACATCGGGGTACCGTGCAGTAGCCCCAGGGTGGCAGGGAGCTCCAGGAGAGAGTACCATACCCTAGATTCATAGAGAACAGCCCCACTATAAAGCCATCAAAACCAAGTTCTCTGGCACGCCTGTCAAGTGAACAGTCAATAGCTGACATTGACAACAGTGGCTGGAAACCATCCGACTCTGGGGTGGAGGACAGACACCCAGACCAAAGCTCAGAAAATGCCAAGCAGGAGAACTCAGAGACACACTGTGATTGGATGCCGCTCAGTGTGACAGAGCTTGCCAGACATAGGTGAGACCCTGGTCCTATCCTTAGCAAAGGGGAAAAACAGAGTGGCAAGAGACTTGCTACACAAGAGAAAGAAGCACATCATGACACCAAGGAAGTCCAAGAAAAAGGTGGACAGCGGTCAGGAGAGCTAAGAGTCAGGGATGCCCGGTTCAGTCACACTTCCCTACACGGAGCCACAAGCAACAATTGGGCAGCATGTATTGAAAGAGCTGATGACAGGAAGCAGGTGAAGGACAGAACCATCCCTGAACAGCACTGATTGCAAACAGTGGACAGAACCGAGGCAGCTTTAAATCTGCACGATAACTGCACTTCTTAATACACACATGCACACACACAAATACATACATACACAGACACACTACATACACACAGAGACACAAACACACACCCTACACACACAAACACATATACAGACACACTACACACACACACACAAAGGCATACAAACACTACACACTGCACACACACATGCATACACATAACATATACATACACATGCACGCACACACATGTACACACACATTGAAAAAGACCCAAAGGAAGCCAATCAACATCCTCCCACTCCTTAGTTTGGATGCTGGCATTCTGTCTGACGGTTTTCATTTTTTTCACAAGTGTCCTGCTAGAAATATGCACTGCTTTGCAAACAGAAAGACAGTGAACTGAGAGACTCACCCTGCCCCCACTCTCCTTTGACTGACAGGCACTCACTTCTGGAGCTGTATTTAGCCTAAGGAGTGAGTCATTTGCAAAGCCAGCATGCCCCCAGCCTGCCTTACCTCGCCATCTCGGAGCAGCGGTGGGAAATGGAAGAAGAGAGACTGGCCCAGAGACACCGTCTGGATGGGGTTGTCGAGACTCTCGCTTTTGTACAGCTTCACCTGGGTGCAGAAAGGAAAGGGCCCAGCTTACCACACTGAGGTGACTTCATTGCACATGGGGCAGCCTCTCATGGTCAGAATTGGAGGATGTGACTGATGAGAAAGCAGCTGTTCCCTCCCAGCAGGCCTCAGGACACAGGCCTCACCCCAAGACTCCAGTGTGAGCAAGGCCAGCAGTCCATAATGTCTTGGTGGCAAAGAGGGAAAAGAACAGCTTCTGTGTGCCAAGCGTGCAGTAAGCACTTTCTCAACAATGTCACCCATCCTAAGGACATCACAGAGCTCCAGAGAGCTGAACACACCTGGGGTCACACAGACTCATCCTGAGGTAGCATACCCATGTGACCTAACTCACTGGGCCCTGAATTCGTGTGTGCTATAGCCTTTGAATCAGCAGCAGCTTCCGACAAGCTCCAGGTCTGCACTGATCTGCAGGAATAGTGGCCATCCTCTCCACCATGCACCGGGGCGCAGAAGGGAGCCACAGTCCCAGACCACATCAGAGGTTATGAGCCCATGGGACAGCTGCTCCTTATGCCTTAACCTGCAGCAGGCAGCTGTCCGGCCAGCTCGTCTTGTAGCAAGCTAAAGCCAGAGCCAGGTGGGACAAACATCTCTCCCGCCGACTCTGGGTCTTTTTCAGGACTCTTACCCACAAAGTAGACAGATATTCGGAGGACGTGATTACATTTCCACTCAAGTCAAACTGATTGATCTGCCGGAAAACTATGATGTTCACATCATCCACGTCATTGTTCCCAACCTGAAGAGAGAGGTGCACACTGAGCAGAGTGCAGGCTGCTTCCAAATGGGTCTGTCCCAGGCACACTCAGCAAGCAATGGGCAATAGCCCAGACACAGCATTATGTGAGGGTATTTGTTTTCTAAGTTTTCACTGCTTGCCGAAAACTCGTCTGGCAGCCCCAGCAAGGCAGAGCCCTGGCTGTCTGTGCCCACATCCCATGGGGACACCAGAGGGCTCACTGCTCTTTCAGACCTGCTTGACTACAGTCTACACTGTTGCCCAAGAACCTGGCCTGAGCATGAAAAGTAAAATCAAGAAAACTCTCTGGTGTGAGCAGCAGCTCAGCTATTTAAAATGGCAGAGACCATTGATCCAGCTCCCAGGTCAGCAAGCCGCACAGAGCCCACTACTCTGCTCCAAATGTCCCATTCTTCAGGCCTTGACAGGCAGTTCTGCACTCTGAAACCCTCCAGGCAAACCGGAAAGAACACTACTTTAGTGGTGTCTGGGCCAATTGCTGTGAATGGCATGGGCCACAAGCCCAAAGCTGAGAGGCTACAGGCCCTCGAGGGGAACTCACTATTGCTCTAAATGCGTATGTTTAGATACCACAGGTCTGTGCTACTCAGTGTGGCCAGGGCTTATTTTGCAGCGGACAATGGTCAGCACAGAGACGCACAGTCTCCCACTGCTGAGAACAGTGACTGTGAGGGCTCATGTCTAAATGGGACATCTGCATCAAGTCACCACCTCAGAGACCCAGAGGACACTGGAAAGAGGGGAAGAGAGTAGGAGGGGTCTGTGAAAGCTGCCTTCTGGACACTCAATGGCTGATGCTCTCACGAACTCACAGGAGCTGCAGTTACCCCAACATAACAAGCCAGTCAGAGCTGTTGCATAGATGAGGGGACAAGACCTAGCTCGGGAGTTACTGGCAGTGATGGCTCCTGGGGGAGGAAGAGTCGTTTTTCCTTTGAGGGTGTGGCCACCGGCAGGCAGCCCACGCTCCAGCAGATGGCCACACCCCACGCGTGTATAGACAGCACTGACTCAGTGGGTCACTGAAATAAAAAGGAGACATGATTTTGGGAGGGGCGTTGAGAAAGATTTGGAGGGAATCCATATGTACGTGACTAAAGTACATTGTACATATGTATGAAATTCTCAAAGAATAAATACAAAATGTTAAATAATTGGATTTTTGTGTTTCAAGGCAGAGTTTCTCTGTGTAGCCCTGGCTGTTCTAGAACTAGTTTTGCAGACCAGGCTGACTTTGAACTCAGAGATCCACCTACCTCTGCCTCCCGAGTGCTGGGCTTCAAAACATGCACTACTACCACCCATCTAAATAATTAGTTTTTTCAAAAGAACCTCTCCTAAGGGTTGTGGAGATGGCTTACTGGATAAACACTTGCTACACGAGTGTCAAAACTAACGTTTAGATCCCCAGAACCCATGTAAAAGGCAGGTGGGCACAATGGCCAGCCTATAATGCCAGCACTCAGGAAGTAGAGACAAGGGTTCCCCAGGATAAGCTGGCTGGCCGCGCTAGCTGAATCTGTGAGTTCCAGGTTCTGCAAGAGGCCATACCTCAGTAAGTAGAGGGCAATCAAAGAAGATGCCTGGCATCAACCTGTGGCTTCCACACACATCTTCACAAGTGTACACACCCATACACATACACATTACCACACATGTACACAAAAAAGACCACACCAAGAAAAAGCCCCTCTTCAGACACCACTCGCAAGGATGCGGAATTAGGATTTACAGCCCTACCCCGGAGAACACTAAGCGGAAGCCACAGCCCAGCCATGGCAGGAATGATGCTTACTTACCTCGATCACCCGATGGTGGGGCAGCGCCCGCTCGATGTGGTCATTGCCTTCTGCCTTCAGCTGCACGTGGTACATGCACCCTGGCTACGAAGATACCCGTTGTTACTTCTCTAAAGTCTGTCACATGTGACCTGAGAGTGACTTTGCTACAAGTGGTCACCCCCCCTTTTCCCAATCTGCACCATCCACTTTCCAAGGAGACCCTTTTAGAAGTGCACTGGTGACAAGACGCTGCCAGTGCTATAACCCTTTCTACCGCACTACACTCTCATTTCCTGAGAACAAGAATTTCCCTTATTCTTGTAGACTCTTCCTCCCTCCGCTCACCCCATCCTTGACCTGTTACAACTGACACATCCAGTTACAACTGGAACCACAATGACGATCCTTACAATGGACAGGATTTGAGGCTGTTTGTCTTTAAAAAAAAAAAGAAAGAAAGAAAAAAGAAAAGAAAAAAATCCTTAAATGTCCTTATTTATGTCTTTGTCTTATTACTCAAATTTAAAGGATTATTATTATGTACACTAAAAATACTATGGAAAAAACTCCGGTATCGACTCCCAGCCACCAACAGCACAGCTGTAAGGTCACGTTCTGAAGTACTGGGTTAAGGTCCCAGGTGTCTGTGTGCCTTTAGGAGAAGACCCCAGGGTGAAGAGTATTTTCCAGCCAGCACAGACTGGATAGCAGAGCTCTGATCTGCTGCTGCTGTGCAGCTCTGAGCATTGCCGCATGCCACGGGCAGAACGAGGGGCCTCAAGCATGGAAGGCGGTCCATGGGCCACGTTCCCTTTCAGGGTCATGTTACTTTTTATATGTTTCCTGGATTCTACAAAGGAGACACGAGATCTTTACAAGGACAATACATCTTTTACTTAAAAAAATAAAAATAAAAATATTGTGCCAAAGATGTCCCATAGACTTCCAAACCTTACAACATGGTCCCAGTGCTACTGGTCCCTGTCCACAGTTGATGGCAGTGCCTATTGCGAAGATTCCTCTTATGTCACAAAGCGGGGAGAAACACTGGTACTCGCCTGGAAGCGTCACTCTTGCTGCCTGGCTTATTAGAGCTGGAAGGTACCGTGCACAGTACCAGAGAGAAAAGCACTTACAAGCCTCACCTAACTGCAGAGCCTGCAAGCTGCAGGCTCAGCCTGTGTGCACGATGTGCCCGTTAGTGGGAGGTGGAGCAATGTCACAGGAGTAACCCATCACCGTTTTATCTTCTATAGTTTTGGATTTAGGGCCTGCTCCACAGAATGGAACCCATATCTGACACTGCTGCCGCTGCTAAGAATGTAAGTGTAGACGGTCGTGGGCCTGCAGGAAAGCCTACTACCACTATCATGATGGCACGTGAACACAGCAATACAATGACACAGAAATCCACAAGTGGACCACATGCAGACAGTAAGAGACTTGGGGTGCCCAGCCCTAAGGGAGTGTCTGTTGTCACACCCTTCCCTTACTGCCCAGGCGCCTGTGCAGAAAAGGTGTAGAAAGGCAGTAAGAGCCAGAGGCAGGAGATGATGTCAAGGAAACTGTTTTCTACATACAACCCTGCAGATGCACGTATGAACTCACAGAGTGTGACAGTGCCCACGGACCTTCAGCTTAAGCCAGACAAAAAGCTCAGCATGGAGGCATGGGCACAGAGACCCACCAGACCCAAGAAGCTACCTGTACCTGATGGTCTCTAGGAGAGAGAAGAATTAGTTTTCTTCAATTAAGTGACACTGAGGACCATCAACCACTCTAGAGCAGGCCCTTGCTCAGGAGCAGTCGGCCGGCACACACCCACTCCCACGCTGTACTTCAGCTCCCTTGTCCTTGTTTCTGTTTGCTTGTTTGTTTGTTTGTTTGTTTGAAGAAAGAAAAAGAACAGCGTTGGGCAAGTAAGAAGGTGGAGAGAATCTGGGAGAAGTTGAAGAGGGGAAAGGATATCAAAATATAGTGTGTGAAGCTCTCAAAGAATAAAACATTATTAAGAATAAGTAAAACACTGTGTCGCCTGTTAAAGGTGAGGCCACAATTAGACACATGTCCAGTGAGCCTGGACATTCCAGTTAAACAGTTGTTTGCTCCTTGAGGGGAAGTCTCTCAAAGAGAGGAGATGGTACAACTAACTCTGGAAATGGTGGCTACTGCCACTCATCCCAGTGCCAGGGCCAGCAGGCTACATCCTTGAGGAACCTTCTCAACTCTTAGCCAGCCGTGCCGAGGATTTACCTACAGCCGTTGGCAGCTGTGCTGGCCAGCTCTGCCAGCAACACAAGCTAGAATCATTTTGGAGGAGAAAATGCCTTTATCAGATTTGGTTGTGAGTCTGTAGGACATCTTCTTAATCAGTGGTTGATATGGAAGAAACTCACCCACTGTGGGACTGGTGGTCTTGGGTTCTATAAGAGAGCAGGCCGAGCAAGCCAGTAAGCAGCTCCCCTCCACGGCCTCTGCATCAGCTCCTGCCCTGTTTTTCTTGCCCTGTCGTCCTTTGAGGATAAGCAGGGATGTGAAATAAAGCCTTTCCTCTCCAACTGGATTTTGGTCATGAAACAACCATAACTGAGAGGGCAGTCATGCCTTGTCAGAGATGTCTCCACAGGCACCCCTGGCTAGCTAAGTGAATGGAGCAAAGGCAGCCAGGGCTCACTAAAGTGGATCGGAGATCTTTAATCTAAGAAGGCATCTGCAGCTGTGGTGGTTTGAATATGCTTGGCCCAGGGAGTAGCACTATTAGGTGTGGCCTTGTTGATGTGTCAGTGTCGGGGTGGGCTTTGAGACCTTCCTCCTAGCTGCCTGGGAGTCAGTCTTCTCCTGTTTGCCTTCAGAACAAGATGTAGAACTCCTCTCAGCTCCTCCAGCACCATGCCTGCCTGCACACTGCCAAGCTTCCTACCTTAATGATAATGGACTGAACCTCTGAACCTGTAAGCCAGCCCCAATCAAATGTCCTTTATAAGACTTGTCTTGGTCATGGTGTGTCTTTACAGCAATGGAAATCCTAAGACAAGTTGGTACCAGGGACTGGAATTGCTATGATAGGCTTGACCATGCTTTTGTTTGGAAGAATGTGGACTTGGGGACTTTGGATTTGGAAAGTGATGGAATGCTTTAAGTGGGGCCTAATGGGCCATCCTAGTAGGAATATGGGAGACGTTGGTGCTGAGGGTGATTTGAACTACAGATGCCTGCTGGTTCAAGAGATTTCAGCACTAGGCAAAGCTCTGCCAATCCCTCTTTAGGGGCCTTATTTTCCCACAGAACAAAAAAGGCATATTGGCTAAACATACATCCTGTCAGCCAAAATAGGGACATGGGAATTCCAGAGTCTCATCTCCAGCCTGTTGGCTCAGGCTATCCCACAAGGACACCACTGACAGCAAGAGGGAAATACCCAACAAATCGCACAGCCTCACCAGAAGTCCACGTAACCGGAACTTTCCCTCCTCGTCTGTCACGGTGTCTTCTCCATAGATGCTACAGTCCTTCTGCCCCACAGCTTCCACTGCGACACCCTGCTCTGGCTCTCCGTTTAACGAGGACACTGTGCCGTAGCAGCTGGTGTGACAAGAGAAGAAAGGGACTATGACACCTTCAGTCCTCTGAAGCACAGGGTGCTTGTTTACCAGCGGTTCCAAACCTGCTTGAAGGAATACTTCCACCGCTGGTACTTTGCAACTATGAAACACTGGATAAAGTAAATAACTCATGAGGATTTTCATCCCACAGAGTCAGTTGAAATGATCCCCTTTTCTACACCTAAGCTGATTATCTTCCATCCACAGTGCTTTGTAAACCCACACAAGCATTCATGTGTGTGTGCCTGCCCATAAGCACAGCTTAGTGGCCATCACTCAACTGTCTCTGAGAGTACTCTGAAGAAATGGAAATTCTGGACACCTCCTGGAAGGGGAGCTGGGGGGGGAGGGTCAAGGAGGCAAGAATAGAAAAGCTATCTATCTATCTATCTATCTATCTATCTATCTATCTATCTATCTAACTATCTACTTACCTATCATCTATCCATCAGTCTATGTATGTATGTATGTATGTATGTATGTATGTATGTATCTATCTATCTATCTGTCTATCTACCTACCTACCTATTTGGTGGAGTTTTGTTGTTGTTTTGGATTCCATTTAATTTGTTTGGTTTTTGTTTTTTTAAACAGGATCTCTCTGTGTAGCCCTGTCAGTCCTAGAACTCACTATGTAAATCAGGCCTGGCCTCAAACTCACAACCATGCCTGCCTGTGTCTTGGATTAACGGTGTGCACCACCACATCCAGCCAGAAAGCTAACTTTCCATTATCAACACCTGCAAGTTCTGTTCGTTATTATGTTTCCTCCTCTTAAAAATGTAATCATATTTCAAACATTTTTAAAACATACATTTTTTTCTTAGCAAGGCACTAGGCTGCCACAGACACGTTTTCAGAGCGAATGCTGGTGAGTGGGCAGCAGGTGACATACTGGAAGGAGGGCAGGAAGTGGGGGGAGGAACAGTGGAAGGAAGGTAGTAGTTACCATCGCAAGAAAGAGCAGAGTCACCTTTCTGCCCTCTACCTTACCTCAAATTCCCACCCCCAAATTCAGTCAACATGTAACCTTGGGGCACATTTCTACATCAGAGTCCCAGTGTGGCCCACCAGCAGCCTGTGGGAGGGCACACACCTGCAGCCTGTGGGAGGGCACACACCTGCAGCCTGTAGGAGGGCACACACCTGCAGCCTGGGGGAGGGCACGCACCTGCAGCCTGAGGGAGGGCACACACCTGCAGCCTGGGGGAGGGCACACACCTGCAGCCTGGGGGAGGGTACACACCTGTACGCAGTTCGGAAGCCAGTGATGGTGATCCTCAGGTTCTGCCCCTCCTGCACTTCTATCATCTGCGAGGATGGCTCAAAGCGGAACTCCTTCATCATGGGTTTAAAGTAGTACTGACCAGGACTCTGCCAAGAAACAGGCACAACTGAGATGGCTGCCACACTTCGAATGCCTACAGTCAGGTTACAGAGCAGCAGAGCCTCTCAGACACACAGAAATGGCGGCTCTGTTCCTACATATCGTAAACAGGGAGTTGTTACCACCTTTAACACAGTGGAACAGAAGCCACGCCTCTTTTAAGAAGAATCAGAACCAGCATAAACAGCGGGAAAGGACTCAGCAACAAATAGCAGGGGTGAGCAGACGCTGGGCGTGTGAAAGCTGTGCCTTCTATGTGCAGCAGGCCTATGTCAGCTCAGGAGTGAGCAACTGTCAACGCATGTTCCTGCACTTCTGAACCCCACTGCTGTGGCCTTGGATGCCACATCAGATGAAAACTTTGCACCTCACCCCCTTTATACATGGAGTGGACCTTGGCAAAGAAACACAAGTAAGCCAGCCTCTGCTGTACTCCCCTACACACAAACACACACACACACACACACACACACACACACACACATACATACACACCAACAACCCCAAAAACAGGGTCTGTGGAAAACAAAGGGCTGCCTAAGGGAGGAGCTGCTGTGGTCAGGCAATTAATTATACTGCCTTGGTGTAAAAGAAAGCATAGGTCAGAAGCATCAAGTCCTGAGTAAGAGCCATGCTGTGACAGGTGCATCCCTAGAGCCTCGGCATGGTTAACTGTTCTTACACTGTCTAGCTACACATCCAGTCACCCGTGCTGTGTCCCCACTGGGGACTTGTAGAACATGGCCTTACCAGGTTTGAGAACGTCAGAATGCCATTGTCTTGGGTCAGGAGGTTGGACCGAAACACGCCACCACTGAGAGATAAGAGGACCCCAGGGAGTGGCTGGTCATCTTCAGCTTTAATCTGGAAGAAAGAAACTGATCAGAACATTCTAGGACTGAGACCAGCAATCCACAGCAGGCTGGCCAGCTGCACACTTCTGTAGTACAAAAGGGGAGACGAGCAGAATGTCCCCAAACATGTGGATCTTTCCTTGAGCAATCAGCCACTAGGACTTGCTGTACCATTTAGTCTGGTATGGTCTGAATGTAAACGTTGTCCACAAGCTCACAGGCCTGAACACTTGGTCCCCAGCAGGCAGGTGACGTTTTAGGAGGATGAGCAAACTTTGGGAGGAGCCTTGCTGGAGGGAATGGGTCCGGATGGAGGATGGACAGGACTTGCCTGCCTTTCCTCTGCCTCCTGCTCTATGCAGTGTGAGCACATGGCCCCCTGCTCTATGCAGTGTGAGCACGTGGCCCCCTGCTCCAGCTGCTACAGTGGCTCCCACCAACATGGACTTGAACCCTCAAATAATGAACCTAAAGCAACCCTTTCTTCCTTAATGGCTTGCACTAGGTAGGCATTTTGTCACAACAGTACCATAAATTATCTTTGCATGGCCAAATAGGTTCACCCCACAAATATCTCCCTGGCGCTTCCTTAATGGCTGCGGAATCAAGAGTGTGTCCATCTTCCATCTTCCTAGCCATTGAATTGCTTCCACGAATGGCCGTCCATCTGTGCTGTGTTCTCAGTGATCTAGGGGTATCTTATAAACCACGGTATCATCTGTGGTGCACACAGTTCTTCCATGTCTGCACCTCCTCTGGTCTAACACACGCTCAGCAGTGACATCTCCATCTGCATGTGAAGTGCTCAATAGAGTCACTCACTGCTGTACCACACCCCACACAGAAGACAAGAGGGACACTAGGCACCACCATGGGGACACAGAGCAAGTGAGAGTGACAGCCTAGGACATAGGGAGGGCGCTCAATTGCTTGAGTGCCTGCCCAGCACACACAACGCCCTGGGCTCCATCCCCAGTACTGCGTATACTGAGACTGTGTTTTGGAATTTGGTAGAGAGAGAAAGGAGGATTAGGAGTTCAAGACTACACTCTGTACTACACAGGGAGTTAGAAGCTTGGAGGCCAGTCTGGGCTAAACACCCTCCTTCCAAAGTCAGGGGAAGACAACTGACATTCAAATCCACAGGAAAGTCGGTATCTCTCCAAGGGTTACCCAAATAAAGGAAGCCAGCTCCATTTACACAATAAATGCTCTGGGACATGGAAAGAGGAGGAAAAAGAGTCCTTCAGTGTGAAGGACTATGCTATTTTGACTACGCTGTATGGTGTTCAGCCATGTGTAAAACTGACTGTGTACTTCCTGTGTGCTTCCTCATCATGTGCATTACCTCAGGGAAGTGGCCTTTCAAACACCTTACCTCGAAGCTCACACCGGCCAAGGCATAAGCCTTGAAGTCTCCCACAGTTCCTTCCACAGCAGTCAGCACATAGCCCTCCTTCTGTGAGGTCACAGTGTACTCCAGGTCACTGTGTAGGGGACCAACACTGCGGGAAAGAGAGCCAAACGCTACAAATGGCTGTGTCCCACTTTGAAGGAAACAAAGCCCTCCCCCAGGAAGCCCAACCTGCCTCAGGAGGTTCCCTGAAGCCAGCAAGTGGTTTCCCTTTGGAGACATACCTGTAGGCACCTTTGTCGTCAGTGAAGACAGTGATCAAGGGTGAACTTGCTCCCTTCTCACTGATGACAATCTCGACTCCCTCCAGCTCTGGATGGATCTGGCCTTCCAGGAACAAGCCCGCCTTCCCATGGATTTCAATCAACTTCCCTGGGCAGCTTTCTGAGAAGGAGAACAAGAGGGAAGAGAGGCATCCAGCTGGAGTTTTCTGATCAAAGAGAGACCTAAGATTACTGATGAGGAGCTCAGGCTGGAGAGATGGTTCTGTTCTGCAAGCATGAGGACCTGAGCTTGAAGCCCAGTACACATGTAAAAAGCCAAGTTTAGCCATGTGCCTGTTGCCTTGGCCCTGGGGGATGGAGGCAAAAGCATGGCTGTGGCTTGCTGGCTGCCAGTCTAGCTTAGGTTCAGTGAGAGACCCTGTCTCAAGAGTAAAAGCAAGCCACATGAAATCTTCTCAGGGAGTGCTGTTCCACCTCAGACCCAGTGTGAAGATGGCAAGGGGAGGGGAAGACACAGCAGAAACTCACTCTTCCAACATACTCAACTCTAAACACGCCATACAAATGTTCCCCAGGCAAATCACTGACAGCCCGTTCCTGGAAAAGACTTTCCCTCCACACCCGAGAACAGGAAGACCTCAACCATCAGAAGCAACTAGCTCAAGCAAGTTTGGCAGCCGATGGTGGGGCTCTTCCTCTGCTTTCTGGACTAACAAAATCAAAAGAAGACTAGTCCTCCAGAAAACACCACTGTAGCTGTCTGCTGCTTTGTGGGTTCTTGTTTCTTCCACCCCTTCAACCTCCCAACACTAGATCAAAGAAAAGAAAGGATAGAGAGGAAAGGAAAGAGATCCCTGAATAAAGTCAGGCCAAGTTAACACTGGACTATTCCCTGCTGACTGAGGGCAAGTTTGATCTTCACCTTCATGATATCCAATTTCTTCTTGTTGTTTCTGCTTTGTGCATAACTATTTAACAAACTATGACCAACAGCAACCAACAACCAACCAACAACCAACCAACAACCCACTACTACGGGCCCTAGCATTTATATACCCCCACAAAAGTCCCCAGAATTTCAAATGTCACACGATCACAGAAACTATCTGCAGTTGGCAAAACCATGCCTCTGTTAGAGCACGAGGCAAATCATAGTCATCTGCTGTGGACAGTCTGAAGCAGCCCCATATCCCATACCTGGGATTAAAACAAAAACATTCTTATAGTATTTCTGTGGGTTTTTTTAAAAAAGAAACCAAAACTCCAAAATTCTCAGTACACACCACCACACCTATATACAGACGTTACCTGTACTTAGACCATTCATTTATCCATCCATGCACTCGTCCATCCGTCCATTCATCCATCCATGCACCCATCCATCCATGCACACATCCATCCATGCACACATCCATCCATCATCCATGCATGCACACGTCCATCCATCCATCCATCCATCCATCCATCCATGCATGCACACATTCATCCATCCATCTATACATATATACATGCATCTATCTACTGGTGACATCAAGCACCAAAAGGCTTTTGGGTAGCTTACAGACATGGCTGCACAAATATAACACAAAACCCATCTAAACACAAAGAGAAAAACAAAGGCATGATAGCCGTTCATGGAGTAGACACGTACCTCCGCTGACTGTGGCTTCCATGGATGGCGGGTAAAAGAGGAGCTCTTTGGACGAGGGTGTAACAGTGATTTTCTCTCCAGACCTGAAGGAGTGAGAATGGTTCAGCTGGGCTGGTTGGCTCTGTCCCGGGAAGACAGAACACAATGGAGAGCCCAAGCGCTTACCGGGCCCAGTAGGAGAAATCGTAGGAGAAGGGGCCCTGTAACTCGTCCACCATCTCTTGCCCAGGAGGTCGGGCCCTGCCATCTTGGCCCTCTTCTTGGCCATTCTTCTCCCTCTCCTGCCTGCGCATCTCGATCTCTGCCAGCTGCTGTTCCCTCCGCAGCTCCTGTGCAGACTTCAGAGGTCCCAAGACCAAGGCTGGCTCGCTGTCGATGGAAGACCTGGAGGACACAGGGTAGGCTATGGGACGTGGTGCTCATTCTGCGTTAGATGGGAACCTGACATTTCCATCTGGGGACTCATGAGCAAAAGCCAGACACCTTAACAACGACATCACAGTGGCATAATCTTTTGTTCTAGAAACACAAATTAGGGAGCTGGAGAGATGGCTCAACAGCTGGTTGCTCTTCCAGAGAACCTAGGTTTGATTCCAGGACCTCTTCTGGCCTCTGCATACACATAGTACAGACATAACATGTAACATGAGGATCTTAACATGTAACATGAGGATCTTAACACATAAACATGAGGATCTTAACACGTAAACATGTCCCCAAACCCACATTTTAATCAAAGCCAGTTTTGGTGGCAGTGTGTTTATAATCCCAGTGCTGGGAGGCAGAGACAGGTGGACTCCTGGGGCTCCCACCAGACAGCATAATCTGAGCAGCAAGTTCCAGGCCAGTCAGAGCTCCTGACTCAGACAAAGTGTCTTGGAACAACACCCAAGACTGGCTGCTGATCTCTACACACACTTGCCGCTGCACATACATGTGTGCACATACATGTGTGCACATACAAATTTTAAAATAAATAAAAACTGAACATCAGCTGCAACATAGCAGCAGATGCAAAGAAGGCCAGAATAAAAGACCCTGCAACTTGATGGAAAGCCGCCAGCATGCACACGGTTCCTGGATGCGTGGTCCAGTCCTCTGCCCTTTCACACCACCTTTTACGAATCTGAAGAAGCAGGGAGCTTGGCAATAGTGGAGCACACCTTTAATCCTAGCACTCGGGAGGCAGAGGCAGGCGGATCTCTGAGTTTGAGGCCAGCCTGGTGCACAGATCAAGTTCAAGGATAGCCAGGGCTATACAGAGAAACCCTGTCTCAAAAACAAAAAAGAAGGAAGGAAGGAAGGAAGGAAGGAAGGAAGGGAGGGAGGGAGGAAGAAAGGGAGGGAGGGAGGGAGGGAAGGAGGGAGAGAGAGAAGGAAGGAATGAAGGAATGAAGGAATGAAGGAAGGAAGGAAGGAAGGAAGACAGGGAGGGAGGGAGGGAAGGAGGGAGAGAGAGAAGGAAGGAATGAAGGAAGGAAGGAAGGAAGGAAGGAAGGAAGGAAGGAAGGAAGACAGGGAGGGAGGGAAGGAAGGAGGGAGAGAGAGAAGGAAGGAAGGAAGGAAGGAAGGAAGGAAGGAAGGAAGGCAGGCAGGCAGGCAGGCAGGCATGCATGCACGCAGGCAGCAGCTGTGGGCACAGTGAGCAGAGTGCCACAGTGCTTGGTCAAGGTCCTTCTGGGACAGTGACACTGGCAAAGACCTGGCCTAGCTAGGAGTCAGGGTAGAGAGAGGCCTCAGGAAAGTGGATCATGGTGGGGTGATGTCCTCCAGGGGAAAATTCACTGGGTGTTCAAGAGACAGCAAGATCAGAAAACCAGGGGCAGAGGACTCATCGGAGTGCTGACAGGTCAGAAGGGGCCAGACAGGAAGCAGGGTCACACACCCTTCAAAGTCCTGTGTGGGCTCTAGGTGTGTCTGGAGTTTTCAGTGGAGCAGGACTGACCTCCACAGCAGCAGAATCTGGCCACTGTGGAGAGCACTGAGTCATGAGGCACAGGCAAGGCAGGGAAGAGGGACAGGGGGCTGCTGCAAAGGACCAAAACCACAGTGAGGGGAACGGTGCAGACAGTCAAGCACTGGACCGGGAAGAGATCTGAACGTATTTTTACTGTAAACACTGTAAAGCCTTGGTTGGGTTGGCTGGACCAGGGGGAGCAGAGGACAATGACCAAGGGGCAGGAAAAGGATGGGAGCTGCCATTTCTGAACAAAGGGAGACTACAGAGCAGGTCTACTGGTACAAGAGCCAGCAGCTGGGATAAAGCCTAGTGCGGTCAGTGTCCCCCAGAGGATACAAGAGGTAATGTCCAGCCAGAAACACAGCTCATAGCATCTGTCAGCACAAGCCCGTGACAGGAAGACACCTCCATCCCACTCCCAAAGCTGTACAAGTGAATAAGGAAGACGCACACTGGTGCCCCAGAGTCACTGTGGCCAATGATGACTGCTGAGCAAGCAGGACAAAGCCAGGGCACCTGCAGAGCCTGCACCCAGAGAATCAGCAAGGGACCCTCCCCACACACAACCTTGTTCCCACCCATCCAGCCCTGCAGTCAAACCGCTGGCAGCCTTCCTGTCACAGGCTCAAAGGTCAGACTCAAACACAGACACGGTCATACACTTAAGAGTTGTGTGTTTGCTTCCCCGTGAGATTGTCAGTACCATAGAGACATTTACAGCCTATGAAACCCGGGCTGCAACCCCAACAATGCTCAATGCTATTTTCTGGGTGCGAAGTCACAGGCTGGGCATTTCAGCTACAAACAATGCTGAGAGAGAAGGATCGATCACACAGCAAGTTCAAGGCCCGCTTGGACAACCTGACGGAAAATGAATAAGGACTGTGGGTGTGGCTTGGTGTAGAGTTTGCCTAGCATGTGTTAGGTCCTGCATTCTGGGTTCAATCCCTAGGACCAATTAATAAACACTACTGTGTTTGTGTTTGGATATGTGTGTGGAACGTGTATACATGAATGTATCTGTATATATGTGTTTATCTGTGTGTGTGTCTGTACATATCTGTGGGTATGTATGTGCACATGTATGTGTCTGAGTGGTGTTTTCAGCATCCGTGACATTGGGGCAGGAATCCGGCTGGAGACAAAGCCAACTTAACCAGAGGAGTGGGGTGAGTCCCTCAGAGTTCCTCTGTCAGACAGCCATGCCACCCAAAACTCTGTCACTTCCTAGAACACTGGGGTGTCAGACACACCTCACCAGCAGGGAACATCCCTTAGAAGGCCTGCCTCTCAAGGACCTTCTCCAACCTATACAGGAGCCATCTCTACCCTCAAGACCTCAAGAAAAGAGCTAAAAAAAAAAGAAACAATTTTTAAGTCACTAAAGCACTCGAAGTACAGCAAACAAACCCTGGAAGAGTTTTGTTTCCCCTGACGCCAGCTGTCAGAAAGCCCCTCCTCATGCAGTGGTGGCCGGGACCCTGCTGCTGTGTTTACCCCACTGTGTCACCAGAGTGAAAGAGAAGGAGGCCACTGTCGTATACACTTAGAGCAACCCCCACTTCCCACCCACACAGGACACTCATCTTACTTGATAGTCACTGTGACATCCATCATCTTGTCAGTGATGATAGTTCCAAGAACATGGTGACGAATGGCTGTCAGCGTCAGGATACTGGGTGAAGACCTATAAATCAAACAGAGAAGCCACTAGCAGCGACCCCCAAACAGACTCCAAGGGGTCGCATTACTGCCTTGGACCCTCCCAGACACACTGAGAAAACAGCCCACAGGTTGGGGTGGGTAAACTCAGGGTGCCTCACAGCACAATGCCCTAATTAGATTTTTGTCGCTTGACACAAGATGAAGCCATTTGGCAAGAGGGAACTTGAGTTGAGAAAATGCTCCCACCGGACTGGCTTGTGGGCAAGCCTGCGGTTCATTTTCTTGATTGATGACTGACATGGGAGGGCCCAGCTCACTGAGGGCGGAGCCACACCTGGGCATGTGATCTGGCGTGTGTAAGGAGGCAGGCTGAGCAAGCCAAAGGAAGCAAGCCAGTCAACAACACTCCTCCACGGCCTTGGCCACGGCTCCTCCAGGTTCTTCCTTCAGTCCTGCCCTGGCTTCCTTCCCTTCATGATGGACTGGGATTGAAACATGCAAGCCAAATAACCCTTTCCTCCCCAAACTGGCTTTGGTCATGGTGTTAACAACAGCAACAGAAACCTAAATAAGACATCCACCAAAGACGCCACACCTCCGAGCCCTCACTGATGGGAAGGAATGCTGGCTCTGGCCACCATGTTTTATACTTTTACAAGCGTATGTGGGATCCACTGAGGATAAGGGTATGATATTTTGAGAGTGGAATTAGTTCAGACTGTGTAAAGCATTTTGCAGCATGGCCTTCCAGAACTCTATTATTATCATTATCGTCGTGATTCTTATCAGGAGGGTGGAAGCTACAGAGAGGACAGCTGTGTGACTCCATTCTCTCCTTTCCCCTTGACACGGTTTCCAGGTTTGGAACTCTGGTCTCCAGGCTGGCTCAGCAGACACCTTTACTCAATGAGCCCTCTTGCCGGCCCGTGAATTACAGAATCCTCAGAAAGAAAAGTCTGCCTCCATTTCCTCGCTAACATCTTAGGATAACATAAAACCTATATTGAGAATTTCACTCAAAGGCCTAATCTTACCTCTTCCAAAAGAAAACAAGCAAACAAAACCCAACAGAAATATATGGTGTGTTCAGAAACAAATGAAGAGACAAAAGAGGAAAGCACACGCCCACACAAAGCACTGTCCCCAAGCTTACGTGTCATAGGTGTAAAAGGCTTGCTCAAACCGGTGGCAGGAGCGAGGAGTCACTTTGTACACACCTACAGAGAGAAAACCAAATGAACTGTCTGAGACTAGAAGGCACTTCCAACACGTGTGCCCGGGAGGCAGCACGCCTCATTTGAAAACTCAAACTCATCACAGACCGGAGGTAATGGGACTGAGAACACCAGGCAGGCTGCTCTCCGGTGCCACAGACCCCTCCCTTCACCCCCACTCAAGAGCGTTCTACCATCGTCGGGAACTTAATGATTCCCGGTGGCTGCACCTGCTCAGATGCAGCTAACATGCAAATGGTTACACACAGAGAATGTGCTTCGTACACACAACGGAATATAACTCGCAACAACAACAACAAAAAAGCACTGTTATACTGCAATGTGGCTCAACTCCAAAACCATGCCAAGTGTAAGAAGCCAAAGGCTGGGATCAGGCCACGGCACAAAACGTAACTAAGCTGCGGCCAGGGCTGGGTCTGTGGCAATGACTGAACACCCCGGTAAGCTTGCTAGCAATCATGTATCATATGTCTTAAGCGCCTGAACGTTGTTGTTTGTGTGGTTCTGGGGATAAGCCCAGGCTCTCCGTGTTCCACCACTAAGCCCTGAAGCAGGTGAGCTTCATGCTGTGTAAACTGTATCTCAATAGAGCTAGAGCGAGGCCGTGGAGAACGAGAGGCAAGGCAGGACATAGCTGCGAGGACAGGCCACTGGCAAGCAACATCATCTGAAGGTGAAAGGACCCTCAGGCCCAGGCTGGTGCCACACTCCCACCTCCCAGGCTCACCAGGCTTGGACAGGCAGAAGCGGTTGACTCCCCTGGAGAGATTGTAAATCCCCACATTCTCAGGGCCATTTCCATCCTGATGGAACTCCTGTGGGGCCATAGACAACACAATTCAGATTTTAATGTAGAGACAGCGTACTACAGGGCTTAGGGAGAGGGATGTCTAGTAGCTTATTCTTGACTGCATAGCAACCCAGCCCTGAAATAAAACGGGTGCTTCAGGGTTTGTAGCAGCTGAGGCAGCAGCCTGGCCTTGGAGACACCAGCTCAGGTCATACCAGTGTCACAAGCAGCCACACTGTGATCATTTGCCCAACTCTCTGCTGGGATCCAACAGTGACATTTGCTACTGCCCCTAAGAAAACTACAGAGAGAATCCTTTCCCCGAAGACTGCGGCCAAGCAGGCAGGCACTAGCCTACATTCCAATGACTTGGGAGGGAAGCAGGGCGACAGAAAGTGCGAGGCCAGCCTGGCCAACTCAGCAAACCTCAGCCTCAAAAATAGAAAGTAAAAAGGTGGGGGGTAAGGGGGGTGGAGAGATGGCTGGGCAGTTAAGAACACTGGCTGTCCTTCCAGAGAACCTGGTTCTGATTCCTACATGGAGACTCACACCCATTTGGAACTCCAGCCCTAGAGGGATCCATGCCCACTTCTGGTTTCTATGAACACTGCACACAGGCAATATAGACATACACACAGGCAAAACGCCCATATACACCAAAGAAAATAATAATACTCTAGGCTGGCCGTGGTACTGGCATCTTTAATCCCAGAACTAGGGAGGGATGTGAGTTTGAGGACAGCCTGATCTACATGGTGAGTTCCAGGACAATCAGGGCTACATAATAGAGAAAGCTGATCTCAAAAAATAAAATAATAAAAAATGGTTTAAGGACCAGGCATACAACACCCAGCATGTCTGAAACCCTGGATTTAGTCCCCAGAACTACAAAAAGAAAATAAAAGCAAAACAAGAGTAAGCGTGTGAGTGGGCTCTGCCCACAGGACGCAGCCTAGAGAATTCAGCTGCACCAATAAACAGCGTAACTGTGCACACCAAGAAAATGTCACATACAGCACAGCTTGCTGGGCCTCCCCACAGCCTGAGAAGTGGGCAATGTGATCCCAACACTGCAGGAAAACGCAAGGGAGCTTCTCAAACAGCACCACACGCACCGCACGCACCACACCACCCCAGAGCTGCCCAGCTGCCCTCGGGCTGAGGAAGGCCTGGAACACTGCAGGTATGAGGATGCCTTCCCTGGCAGGTGGAGCTCAGGGTAGAGAAGGGAACTGGGCTTAACTGTCATTACAAACTCTTGCTGTACCAGGGTCCAGCAATTGCGATAAGCCATTTATTTTCATCTGTGTGTGTGTGTGTGTGTGTGTGTGTGTGTGTGTGTGTGTGTGTATGTGTGTATGTGTCCATGTCTTTGGGGGAAGGGCACGTGTGCATTGCATGTATGTGTAGGTCAGAGGATAATTGCAAGATTTGGTTCTTTCCTTCCAATGTGTGGGTCTAGGAAGCTAACGCAGATCCGCAGCTTGGTAGCAAGCTCCTTCCTGAGCTGAGCCGTCCTGCCAGCCCCGTTGGGCACTGTCTCTGAGACCCTTCAGAAGCAGCACGTACCAGAGTGATGGCGTGTGAGAGCGCGCAGCGCAGCATGTAGCCGGTCTGCCTGAACTCCACCGCAGACACGTCGTCCTCCAGCACTTCCACTTCCAGACTCTTGTTCCTCCAGCACCAGTCCTCGTGCACGATGCTAACTGCAAAG
Source organism: Arvicanthis niloticus (assembly GCF_011762505.2). Taxonomy (NCBI): domain Eukaryota; kingdom Metazoa; phylum Chordata; class Mammalia; order Rodentia; family Muridae; genus Arvicanthis; species Arvicanthis niloticus. The sequence continues at coordinate 19,693,702 of NC_047658.1, read as the reverse complement.
CCAACACAAGGGGCTCAGGCCTTGCAGCACAGAGCAACTGGGGACCTGCTAGCTAACTGCAGAAGAGTACATGTGCTGAACACAAAAGTGTGCACTTGTAATCCCAGCACTCCGAAGGCTGCAGTACAAGGATTAAGAGTTCAAAGCCAGCCTGCGCTGTAGAGTGAGACCCTGTCTAAAAAGAAAATACACTTTTCATAAAAATACCTAATCAGGCAGCAATGTTCAGGACAGGTCACTGCCAAAGAAAAACTGACACCAGTGGCCACTGTCACTACCAATAAAGAAATCCGTCTAGGCCAAAGATGCCAGGTTACAAGATAGCCACGGGCCACTAGACTCTTTGCAGTTACTTTTCACTGTCTGTCTGATTTTTGTTGTTGTTTTGAAATGCTGCTTTGGCAGGTCTCGAACTCCTTGGCTCAAAAGCTTCTCCCTCCTCAGCCTTCCTGGGCTTCCAGTCAGCTTTGCGGGTCTGGGCTTCTGGACTCTACAGTGAGCTGTGAGCAGCAACAGTCAGTGTGTGCTCACGGGCGTGACAGGACTCCAGAAACTACAGAACAAGCCGGCGCTCTGCCAGCTTTCTGAGTCAGAAAGACACAAGCCCTCAAGAGAGGAGTCTACTTTCCATTAGGTACAAGTCTAGTCCCTGCCTCCAGCTATAAGCTGCTCCTCAAAACGGAGTCTAGAGCTGGCTTACCGAGGGCAGGAAGGGCACCAGCGTGGGGCACTGCCCTGCCCACCAGGCCTGTGCTTTGCTTCTTAGTCTCTCTTTGAGAAAGGCTATTGTACCATTTCACAGGTGACGTAACAGTCAGGGGAGGGGAACAATGACTGGCCAAGGTCACTCTAGCTAGACCTAAGTGACAGACATGAGAACAGAACAATCATGCTCTCTCTGGCATTTAGAAATAAAATTATTTGTGCCAGGGAACCCTCCCAGAGCAGATGCAGAGTGGGACCTTTGTGACAAAGGGATCTAACTTCGCAGGTCAAGGTCCCGGAACAGAGTTCCCTGGGAAAGGCCTACAATAAGCACAAAGTGGGGTGGAAGGAGAGGGGAGGCTTGGGATAGCTCACGAGAATATCATGCCCCATCTTACTTTTGTATTTCCCAGGCAGAACTCTGTCAAAGGTGAAAGTCATGGAGTTGACCTTGCCAGAGAGCTGGAGGCTACGCTTCTCACCCTGGCGGCTCAGGGACTGCAGGGTCACCAACAGGTCACCACAGGTGTCTGTAGAAGAGAGACAGGAGGACTTCACATGACTGCCGTCACAAACCCTGACAAGCTTCTGAGTGCTTAGCCTGAGCATCAAGTCCTGGAGGGAAGTTCAGAAGAAAGCCTGGAGGCCCCACTCCTTATGGTCAGTATAGTGAGTGACCCAGTTCCCAGCACCCGGGCTGTGGGCAGCAGCAGACAATGACACTCTGGCAGGGAATCAGGCCCCACCTCTGCTCGGCCCCTGTAGCCTCCCTACCAAGACAGGATAGGATAGACCACCTTTACCCCCACCCCATTCAGAACCGCCTGGTCCCAGCTCCTCCCACTGCGCACTCTGGCCATTGATACCTTACCCAGACAGGAGACTTTTCCTGAAACAGACGCCAAAAACTGCACGAAGGCCACATCCATCACAGGCCTGTTGGTCACAGTGAGAGGAAACGCCTGTGGCTTCAGCATCAGCCCGGCTCTGGTCTCGGCCTCGGGCACCACCACCTGCGAGCACACGAGATGCTGCAGCAGCGGTTCTCAGCCCTCCCAACACTGCGACCCTTTAATGCAGTTCCTCACGGTGTGGCGGCCCCAGCCGCAAACTCACTCTCATTGCTGCTCCGTAACTGTAATGTGCTGCTGTTAGGAGTCATAATTCAAGTCTCTGTGTTTTCCAATGGTCTTAGGTGACTCCTGTGAGAGGGTCATTCAATACCCAAAGGCATCCTGACCCACAGGTTGAGAACACTACACCAGAGATTGCAGGGAGCAGCTCTCCCCTGCCTATGAGGTACTAGAAGCTTCATCTGGGCCTCAAGCTAAGCAGGGTAAAGGTGTTCTTCCAGCCCAGATGTGTGATCACAGCAAACCTAAGAAGTAATATTTTTAGAGTAACACAGTCCTAGTCAGGCACAGCAGCACCAGCCTGTAACACCACACTCAGGAGGCTGAGGCACAAGGAACACCCAAGGTCTGAGTCAACCTGGGATGTGTAAAACCAAGTCTCAAAGAGAGAGGCTGTGTCTGATGTCCCTCAGAAGTGCCTGTAGAATTAGGTCATTCTCTTTTTCCATGTACTTTTCTTTTTCTTTCTCTTTGTTTTAAAGATGCTATTTATTTTATGTATATGAATACACCGTCACTCTCTTCGGACACACCAGAAGAGGGCATGGATCCCATTATAGATGGTTGTGAGCCACCATGTGGTTGCTGGGAATTGAACTCAGGACCTCTGGAAGAGCAGTCAGTGCTCTTAACCACTGAGACATCTCTCTCTAGCCTGTACTTATTTTCTTGTGTGCTACTTTAAGACAGAGACTATGTAGCCCAGGCTAGCCTGAAATTCACGGTCCTCCTGTTTCAGCCTCCCCAGTGCTGGGATTGCTGGTGTGTGCCATCACACTTGGCTCCTTTTTCTGTGTGTGTGCCTTTCCCAAACTCGGAAACAGACGCAGATTACTCCCAGTATGGAACTGCCCAACTCCAACCGTCTGACAGAATCTCAGAAGGGTGCTGCTGTGGCATCTGTCCTTCAGACTAACAATGGCAGCTGTCATCACAGCCCATCTCCACTTGTTCCTACAGAAGGAAGGACCCGCTCTAGAAGACCCAGGCTTAGGGAATGCTCCTTGGTCTCCCTGAAGAGAGTTAGGAGCAAGGGATGATTTGATTGGCAAGCCCTGCCAGCTACAGATACTCAGTCTTTCCCAAGTGCATAGGGCCGCTGCACCAGAAGGTGAACAGGGCAAACCTCTGGTTGTGTTGTCTCTCAGCCCAGCTGTGCTCGGGCCAACTCCCTTGTAGCGAAACTCCAGGCCAGGGGCTTCCCTGCTTCTCCACCTGATTGGGCAAGCTCCCTGGGGCCTGTTAGCTGTTGTGGAGTCAGGGTAGGGAAGCTCTTCCCTGGTCAGGCTCTCAGAAGCCGGCACCAGGACATTCTCAACTGCTTGAAGAGCTGGCTTTGCTCTGCTCTTGACCTCGTGGAAGTCCTAGAGCAGCCAGAGCCCAAGAAGGTACAAGAGGGCCTAAGCTCACTCCCAACCCTGCACACACACCCAGTAAGAAAGAACAGGCCTCTGTCTGTTCACGGCATCTACAGGCAGGAATGAGAACAGGTCGACATCAGGAGCCAGAAAATGAAAGGCTCCTTCTTGTGCCCTGCTATTGCTCCTAACACTCTGGAAAACCCTTGCTTTTTCAGTTTGGGGGCGGGCATGCGAGTGTGTGGAGACCAGAGATCACCTTGGGTGTTGTTTGCTCAGAAGCTACCCAGCTTGTTCTTTTAGATGGAATTTCTCACTGGCCTGGAGCTTACTCCAGTGACCCCAGGGGTCAGCCCGTCTGCTCCCAGCACCAGAATGATGAGCTCCTGCCAGCACATCTGGCTTTCTATATGGACTGTGGGGATGGAGGAGCCTTATCTGCAGCCGTCCTATTGCCCAAGCCACCTTCCCAGCCTTCCGACACTTTAAACCAAACACACCATGTACCTGGACTTTGTAGATCCCTGGTTTTGCTTTAAAGCAAAATGATCCATGAGCGTCAGTCTCCACAGTGACCAAAGCCTTGTCCTTGTCTTGAGAGGACAGGACTACTTTGTATTTACTCATCTGCTTGACGGTGTCGGGGGCGCGGATGATGGCTATCTGACCACAGATGCTGAACCTGTAAGGAGAAGCCTGGTCATTCCAGCAAGACTCAAATGTAGCAACCCTGAGACAAGTGCCCTTTGCACCCGCTGCAGACTTTGTGACATTCACTTTAGAGAACCACCTGCAAAAGTCTGTGCCTGGGCCCAGGGCAGGGCGGTGGGTGTACTGGATAATATACACCCCCTTCCCAGCTTCTGCAGAAGCCATGTGCAGGAAATCTGCAGGTAAAAGAAATGTTTTGGGTAATCAGATCACTAGGGTAACTTGGGTTAACTCTCAAAAAGGAAAGAGTTGTTAGCTGTTTGCAAAAATTGTGCCATTAACAGACCATAAAACTACCAAAGAGTCTTCCTTATTTATGGTTAGGTGCCCTGTGTGGTAAGACCAAATGCAAAGTTGAAACTAAACTCCTTAGGAGTTGAGAGCCACAAATGCCTCTCATAAAGGCAGAAGAACCCCACAAATGGAATGACTTGGATTGCAGCTTCTGGATGAATAGTCCCTCCGAGAAACACCGCAGGCCATGCTGCTTCGGACAGAATGATACTGAAGAACTTTCTCCTCTGACAGCCATGGGCCAGACTAAATGCTGGAGAAGCATGTCTGTCCCAACTGGCTAATCAGGGAAAAGATAAAGAAATGGTTTCGGTGCTGGAGAGATGCTCAGTGGTTATGAGTAGAGGACACCCGGCCTGAAACTTCTTTTGGTCCCAAAGAAACTCAGGACAAACAGCTGAAGGCAGATGCTGACGGCCAGGCTCTCGGCCAGGCTCTCCCAGCTATCCCATAGTCCTGGCTCCTCTCAGCACTCCCACCCTCCCCTATCCTGAGCTTTTTGGCTCCTCCAAACCCCAACTTCTCTTTCCTATAACCCAGCCATTTGGTTAGATGAGAGCCCAGACTCTCTTGGTTCTCTTGGCCCCTTTCTATTCTCTCTTCCCTCCCTCTTCCCCACCATGGCCTGATCTATTCTGCTGCCTATGTTCAGTCTGGTCTCTTCCAGATTCCCCTGACTGCTCTCTCCCTCATATCTACAATAAAACCTTCCATTTAACCAAACGTAGGGGTGGTCATGTCTTCATTTTCATTCAAGTCCAACTCCAGGAGGCCCGGTACCCTTTTCTGCCCTCCACGGGCACCATTTGCATATGTGCATACATGTGTGCATGTACACACACACACACACACACACACACACACACGGAAAGAGGGAAACGAGGAGAGAGAGAGAGAGAGAGAGAGAGAGAGAGAGAGAGACTGACTCATGCATAAATGAGTAAATGTAATAAAATTTAGAAAAAAATAAAACAGGGGCTGGGGAGATGGCTCAGCAGTTAAGAGCACTACCTGCTCTTGCAGAGGACCTGCAATTCCTGGCACCCACAAGGCAGCTCAAACTGCCACTCCTGTTCCATGGGACAGATGCCCTCTTCTGGCCTCTGCGGGCATGGCACAAACATGGTGTATAGACATACATGCAAGCAAGATATACTCACACGTATAAATAAATGTTAAGTATTTTTAAAATGTTTTTATAAATAATTTAAAAATAAATAAAAAAACACCAATGCATTAAGGAGGTGCATCTGAAGCTCAGAGATAGGACATCTGCCTGTACACAAAGGTCTAGGTTTGATTCCCCAACATCATCCAAAAATAAACGTAAATGTGCTTGGTTGGTCCCTGGGTCCCTCTAAAATGTAACGAGCTCTTCCAAACATACTCAAATGTCTTTTTTTCTTAACTTTGGTTCAAATACTACACTTTAAATAAGAAAATTAACAGATACACACACACAGGTGCACACATGCATGCACACAAACACACACACATATCAGTTATTGAACTGAGAGGCTGAGGCCTGACAGTACATGCTGATTGGCTCTCTGCATCTGATCATATATCAAATCCATCTGTTTCTCCTCTCCTCCCCTGCCAGCCCCTGGCTCTAAGGGTACCCCCGACTCTCATCTTCCAGATAACTGCCATGAGCTCCTATCTGCACCTCTGCCAACACCCTGGCTTCCCACCAATTCCTACTCACCCTCCCAGCAGCTAGAAAGGAAAAAAAGATTTTAAACGCCACATCTCCATCTCGCCCTTGCTGACCCAATCGTCAAGTGGGAAAGATTGTCCCTGCACCACAGGTACATGGTCAAAGGCTTCCTGCCCTTAGCAGCAGCCTCTGCCACACTGGCTCAGCTCCTCCTAACAGCCCCCTCCCATCTGAACTGCTGCCTTCCTGCCTGGGAAGCCCTGCACTTCCTCCCCTGGTCCTCCAAAGGCCTCAGAGTCACCACCCCCACCCCACTCGACCTAAGGTCTTCAGAGCTCCAATCTCTTCCTGGCACAATTCAAACTTGCGGGCCTTTCTCTTCAGCCATCCTCCCGGGGCTGACAGCCCTGTCCTTACTATTTTGTTCGATTGCTTGTTACACCTCTGTAGCCTTTGACACAGTGACCCAAAGCACCCACAGAGAACCGCTCATGGGAGTCCACAGGTAGCTCAGTGGTTCAGCTGCTTGCTTACCTAGCGTGGATTTTCCAGCACACAAGTAGTGAAGGGAAAGGAAAAGGACTTAAACCCAAGAATTAAGCTGACTGGCACAGCGGATCCCTGGTGACAGGTGGACTGAGTCTGCTGGGGCTCCGCTCCCTAACTCTGGTGTTGGTAGCCACCTTGTCACACAGTGTCTTAGTTCCTGTGCCCTTACCCACTTATGTTCCCCAGGCCTGCCCTGCAATGCTGGCAGGCCACTCTCAGTTGACAGGACACCTATGTGCCAATCATCTGGATGTACACAGACCCAAACATCTGGGAGAATGTGTGCTACCTAGTGGTCATGTGACACCAAACTTGAACCCTCATCACCTATCTGTAACACCACCTCTCACAGGCTGGGAGCCCTACATGTCTGTCCATTCTGTCCTTGATGTGCGTATCAGTGACTAAGTGATGAACTCTATCAATGACCAGAAATGCCTCCCAGCACACCCCACATCCACCACCGTCAGTGCACCCCACAAAGCCTTCCAGGGTCAGACAAGGAAAGTACTCACAAGGAGGGCTAACTTGAAAGATCTTTTGCCAACATAGACAGACAGACAGACAGACAGACATGTTTATTATGTTTGTACATGTGTGAAAGTCTGGGACAACTTGTCTGAGTCTGTTCTCATCTTCCACCCCGTGTCCTCCAAGAATCAAATTTAAGTCGCCAGGCCTGGCAGAAAGCACACTCACCATCTCCCTGCCTCTTCTCTTTCTACTTTAACAAATCCATTTTAACTTGAAAGCAAGAGAAAACAATTTTGTGTCTGACATGTAAGTGCCTGCAGTTATTAAGGCTCACCGCTCATCTTTCCAAACGGAAGCCAGCCCGACTCTCCACTGCCTTCTCAACGTGACTCCTGGGCAGAGACAGTCAGACCAAAGCTCACTTTCTTCTCCACAGCTGCCAAGGGAGCTGGGACGGACCCACGGCTGGCTAGTTTTATGTCCACTTGACACATGCTGGAGTCATTTGAGAAGAGGAAACCTCAACTGAGAAAATGCCACTACAAGAATGGCCTGTAGGTAAGCCAGTGGTTCATTTTCTTAAGTGACTGATGCGAGGGGGCCCAGCTCACTGAGGGCAGTGCCACCACCCACGAAGGTGGTCCTGGGTTGTGTAAGAAAAGAGGCTGAGCGAGCCTACCATGGCCTCTGCTTCAGTTCCTGCCGCCACATCCCTGCCCTGCCTTCACTCAGTGATGGGCTGTGATATGGATGTGTCTCAGTCCTAGTCACCAGGGATCCGCTGCGCCAGTCAGCTTTTAAAGACCAGCAAGTAAGTCATCCTTAGAAGATAATTCTTGGGTTCAAGTCCTTTTCCTTTCCCCTCTCTACTTATGTGTGCGGAAAATCCACACTAGGTAAGCAAATAAACCCTTTCCTCCCCAACTTGCTTTTGGTCACAGGGCTCCATCACAGCAATAGAAAGCCTTGGGCGGCATACTTACCCTGTAGCGATGAGGTCGGCCAGCTGTGGGGTGTTGGGTGCAATTTTGATGGTGACCATCTCAAAGTAGAGGTGCTCCTTCTGAGCATGGATGGTGTATGTCCCTGTTGTTATGTTCTCCAGGCGAAAGGAGCCATCAGCTTTCGTTTTGACTGTGAAACCAAAGCACGTGAACAAAAGATGAGCTGCCAAAGCTTGCACCCAGCAGGCACGTGAGGACACAGCGGTTGTATAAGGCCACTGAGCTTGTCCCTTGTGTCTATATCCTTCCATGAGGCAAAACAAGCCCTTTGAGCAAACTCAGGACCACCGTGCCGGCCCACCTTTTTTTTTTTTTTTTTTTGGTTTCTCGAAAAACCAGGGTTTCTCTGTAGTCCTGGCTGTCCTGGAACTCACTCTGTAGACCAGGCTGGCCTTGAACTCAGAAATCCGCCTGCCTCTGCCTCCCAAGTGCTGGGATTAAAGGCGTGGGCCACCACCGCCCAGCGTGCCGGCCCACCTTTAATCTGGTTGTTCAGGGTGACCACAGCTTCCGGGACACCTTCTCCATCAGGTCCATTCAAGACTCTCCCAGTGACAGAGAAGCCCATGACATGAAACACAGGCTGCAAAGTGAAAAGCAGGTGTTCACATGAGCATGCCACCAAGACCCCCTCCTGCCCAGCACCATGGCTCCATGTGTTGGCCCTGCCCCCTCTCACTGCCACTAACCTCTTGGCTGCATTTCCCCTGCATGAATGATCAGAGCTGAATTAAAAACAGCCTGCAGACTCACTTCCCAACTCACACAGGTCACTGCCTCTGGCTTGGGGGGTCTCCCCGGCAAAGGGCCCTCTCCTGCACCCTGTCCCCTGCCTCACTTATATATCCCCACTTGTCTCTAGCATCTCAAACACAAACTGCATGGCCTAGGACACCTGACCTGGCCCCGGCATCTCCTGGGAACCCAATCTGTCCCCTAGCATCTCCTGGGACCCCTCACTTGTCACCCCCAACATTATTTGGGACCTATGGCTTTTCCCTTCATCCGCAGCATGTTCCTCCAAGCATCACCTGAAACTCCTAACCCACCAATATCACCTAAGACCAATGGCCTGCCCTTTCCTTACAAAGTTCAAGAGCCCACGCCTAACAGTCAGAACCCAGGCCTAGACAGGTTCCTTCCAACCCACCCTTCCTCTTAAAAGTCGCTCACAACACAGCCTGGTGCCTTGTCTGTGTGTGCCCTGCTCGCTGAAAGCATCAAGCCTGGGCTCTCCCAGGAGGCACTGGGCTCCAATCTCCCTGAACTTTGGCTCCTCAACTGAAACACCACTAACTTAATTTCATATCTTCATCAAACTCCTCAGGGTCTGAAATGCCATTTGATTTCCTATACGTTATTCCTGTTTCATTAAAATGTAGATTTGGTAAGCTCAGTGAAGCCTATCCTGCCTCAGCTACCTGCTACACAGCAGGTACTCGGTAAGTGCTCCTGGATGAACAAATGCAGGCACTATGAAAGAGAGCTTGAAAGTGGTAAAATTTTAGCCTGGCATGATAAGACATTCACACTCTTATAATACAAACATCAGGTGTGACTGTGCAGGGCATGGTGATACACACCTGTGATCTCAGACTCAGGAGACACACATCTGTTATCTCAACACTCACAGGCACACACCTGTGATCTCAGCACTCAGGAGACACACATCTGTGATCTCAGCACTCAGGAGACACACATCTGTGATCTCAGCACTCAGGAGACACACATCTGTGATCTCAGCACTCAGGAGACACACATCTGTGATCTCAGCACTCAGCAGAAACACATCTGTTATCTCAGCGCTCAGGAGACACACATCTGTGATCTCAGCACTCAGCAGAAACACATCTGTTATCTCAGCGCTCAGGCAGCACACAGGAGGATCATAAGTTTAAGGCCATCCTGGGACACACAGTAGAACTGTCTCAAAACAAGAAAGGGAGCGTGTAGAGGAGAGACGAGGAGGAATAAGAAAGTGTATTCCTTTTTATTTAGGAATAATCCTTCTGAGAATAAGTGGTAAACCAGCTAAGGGTCCCCTTATTAACTCACATATCCAACAAACATTGTTCTTAGGCACTTACTATGTGCCAAGTGCTAAAGCACACAGGTGAGACAAGGATGCTTCCTGGCCTGATGGAGCGCTCCAGGCCCTCACTTGAAACTCCATGCTTTACTGGTTAAGACCTGCACTTGACCTCCATCTGGGTACTTTGCCCCCCAAGTCCCTGCCACACCCTTCCTGCAATGTTGTACAGGCAATAAAGGCTCAAGGCTCGTCCTGTTCCCACAGTCGGATGCCCTCTGCAAGCCTGGGAGGAGGGGCCAGCTCCTTTGACTCTGCACTATTTTAGCAGATTGCTTTTCAGTATGGTATGAACAAAGAGTGACTTTTCACTAACGCTATGCCAGGTGCCCCTGGGTGCTTCCTCCATATTGCAAGCTGCCAGCAGGGACCACTTGTCATCTGTTCTTAAAGACCCAGCAGGATGATGAAAACACATTTTACTGTGTTCTGAAGATCCCGCCACCCCTTCCTATCACATGGTCCATGCTCTCCTGTGTTCATGTGGCTATTACTACCCTGGCCTTGTAACTGGCTCCCCGATTCCACACTGGCCCAGGCCAGCTCTCCTCATCTCACCTCTCCTCAGTAGTTCCCAATACTCAGCAGTGTTAGAGGAAAGTGGCCACCAGGCTCTGCGTCATCACTTCTCCAAACCTCTGTGCCCTTCTCCTCCCTTCTCTTCTCCTCTCCCTCCTCACCTCCCTTCTCCCTTCTACTCCAGTCTCCCTGGCCTCCTCAGTGCCTCAGACTCTCCAGGCACACTCCTGCCTTGAGACCTTTGCATTCACCACAGTTTAGGTATAATTCACCTGCTCCCCTTCAGACTATAACTCAGTCACCTTCAGAGAGAACCTATATGAGATGCGGCCCTGCGGCCCCACCCTGAGCTGCAAAGCACTTCTTCTGTCCCAGAGAGCACTTACCACCTTCTAACACACTTGCTAACTTGCTCATCTCAACAGGCACTGGCTCCTCCCATCACTAAATCATAACTTCCAGGAAGACTGTTGCCTCCTTAAGCCCCTACTGCACAGACAATGTGGAACAGAACTCAAGACATCTCACTGAAAGAGCAGCCCTGACCAGGATCCCAGCCAGCTCCGCAAGATGAAGATGCGGTGTAAGAGGGAGTTTATCTATGGTACCCCATGCTACGGCACAGACTCCCACTTCCTCTGATAGCCATTCTGAACAGGCATTGATGTGGACATGTCTGCAACATCTGTGCCCTGGGCTGGGAACCCAAACACCTGTATAGAGCACTGGGAGGTCTCACCTCGATCCTCAGGCTGTCGTGCTCCACGGTGAAGTCAAGCCTGGAAGGCGCCACATCGAAGGTGATCCTTTCCCCTCTGTAGAACGGCACCTAGAAGGAGCAGCCTGGTGAGTAGGAAACATCTACACCACAATGTGGCAATCAGTGTTCGCCAGTCCTACTGTGACAGAGGAGCCCACATCTTGTCTTCAGTACGGGCTGTGACCCCCAGTGTAAACACGCTTGCAACCATAAGTATTTCTTACTTCAGAGCTGTTCAGGTGCCGGAGTACCTGCACAGTCATCGTGAGACACTTTATGAACAGGTCTAAGTCTGAATCCAAGATCCAGTACATTTCATACACACCTTATAGAGACACAGGCTGACAGCAAACTTAACAGTGTCCTTAGATTTTGGTGTCTCTTAGGTCTGGGGTTTTTAGTTTTAGGGATTCTTAATCTATCCTTGCTAGGCCGAGTGTTCATGGATGGCTGGCCCAACATTTGGTCATTCAGTATGTATTACTGATTAGGACTTTAATCCCCACAAAGTCCATGTTGCAGGAGAGCTATGGACGTGCCCCAAGACATCTGGGGACAGCAGGGTCATGCTGCAATGTCAAAAGGCTAGCCATTCCTGGGCTACAGGCAGGCTTATCAGCACTGCTGGGAGGTGCTGGCACCTTCAGGAACCAGGGCCTGACTGAAGGAGGTCACACCACTGGCAGCATGCCCTTGATGGCACGTCAAAATCCCAGCCCATCTGCTGTCCCCAGTCCTGTGCACTCCAGCCTCCATGAAGTGAAGAGGTTTCCCTACCAGTCAGGAACTGAAGCTAAGATCCAAGATAAGCTCTGCTCCTGTTTGTTTACTTCATCATACGCGTCCTCACTGGAAAGCTGACTCCCACCGCACCCAAAAGGCTGCCTCTTATCAAGCCACGGTGTCCCGAACAGACAGAGACCTGCCTACTCACCACAGTGTAGCCCCCGCTCGGCAAGGAATAGAAAGAAAAGGAGCCATCTTCTTTGGAGACCACATAGCACAGATAAACCAGGCTCTCATCTGGGGGCTGGAACCCGGACACTGGGGACACATTGCAGCCCAGGACATCCTATGGAAGGGAAGAAGAGATTTCCATTTCCATGTTCTGATCGCCACAAGCAAGGCCAGGCCAACTTGTAGAGATCAACGAACGGCTGGGTTTCTCAGGCCAGGTGACCCATGCAGGCAAACGGAACACAACTCTTTACACCCAGCTTCAGAAGTTAGAAATGAGCAGTCTTCTTAGGGACAGCAGTGAGGCTCCTCCCAACAGTAAGAAAACTGGCCAAGGACAGGAAATGATGCACCCAAGATGCCACAGAGCAAGGGTGTTCGTTAGAACACGATACTGTGTGAGCCTCCCCAAAGCCTGAGCATCCAAACCTCCATGGCTTCAGGGCGCCATCACTGGAGAAACCAACCACCATTGGTTTGATCAATGGCGGCCCTGCCTGCCGCTCCCCAACCTGATCCTGGTTCTTGACTTTTGTATGCTTACCTCCTTATTCACCAAAGAAGAAAAAAGAATAAACTTCACCCCTTTCATGGGCTCCCCGTCACTGCGCACAGAGCCGGACACATTATAGCCAGCCACTATGAGGGGACCAGCCGCGTTAGCATTGGAGTTTGTCACACGCACCGTTGTGCTTGCCTAGAAAAGAAAAAGGTCTTAGCTTTAATAGCACTAAATCCTGCCGGGCGGTGGTGGCGCATGCCTTTAATCCCAGCACTTGGGAGGCAGAGGCAGGGCAGGCGGATTTCTGAGTTCGAGGCCAGCCTGGTCTACAGAGTGAGTTCCAGGACAGCCAGGGCTACACAGATGAAACCCTGTCTAAAAAAAAAAAAAAAAAAAAAAAAAATAAATCCTGACAGCCCAACATAGTGGCTTACACCAGCAATCCCAGCACTATGAAGCTGGAGTGGGAAGATTATTGTGACTTAGAGGCTAGCCTGGGCTACATTGTGACAGTCTCAAAGAGAACTAGAAATCAAACTTTATATGATAGTTCAAACACTTAAAATCTTTTAAATATTCTTTGGGCTGTTTATTTGTTTGTTTGTTTGTTTGTAGACAGGGGCTCACTCTATAGCCAAGGCTGGTCTAGAACTCACTATACATAGCCCAGAGTAGCCAAGAAACTTACAACAATCCTCCTGCTTCAGCATTCCAAGTACTAGAATTATAGGTATGCACCATCACTCCCTGCTGCTAACATCTCAGCCACTTTTGATTAAAAGTTCAGATACAAAGCAGAAAAAAGTTGAAATTTTAAACCAAAAAGGAAATCACTGCTTTTTCTTTCCTTGAAATAAAAGGTTTTCTCTGGCTCACACACCAGCCTGACAGTCAGGGTGTGGCGGCTCACAGCCCATCCCCCTTCTCCTCCCCTAGGGTGTGTGGATAACAGGCCTTTAGAATATTTAGCACATTTATAGATTTTTGGTTTTGACAGGAAAACAACAAAAATTCACTGAGATCTTCTGATGTTGCCTTTACTCAAAGCAGTGACAGCGGTTTATAAAAAACCGCCACCCACAAAAGGCAAACACAGCAGCGGCACCACTGCAGCAGGGGAGTTTCCACTGGTAACACCGGCAGCTTCAGCACCCTGGTTCTTCCAAGACATCAGGAGAAACTGTGACTTCATCTCATGTCCTAAATCTTTCCCCATATTTGGTCCCAAACTGGCAGGCATGGGTCAAAGGTTACCTCCTTCAGCGCCCAGGTTGGGTGAGTTGCAAGGATTTCATAATCTCCGGGAAGAACTTTGAAAAACGCAAACCTGAGAAACACAAAACAGCACTCACTTAGCCCAAGTTTTTGACGGGGATGGGTGAGGATTACTGAAAGTCTCTAAGAGCTACTCAATCCAGTTCCGTCCAAACCCACTCACTGAACACTCCCCATGTGGCGGGAAGAAGGAAAGCTGCTGTGTGTACTCAGAGGGCCAACACTCTGGTGTCTCCTGGCACAGGCTCGCATCAGCAGGTTTGATTGACATGGACAGGAAGGAAAGAGGAGAGGGAGAGAAAAACAGCTAAAAGCTGAGAAGTCGGAGGAGGAGGAGGAGCTGCATGGCAGGAATCGAGCAAACCCCAGGCAGAGAGCTAGCACAGCTGACACCATGCCAGACATGGTGACGTCCACCTGGAATTCCTGTATTCAGGAGGCTGAGGCAGGAGAGCTGAAAATTCAAGGATGGGCATTAAGAGGTGTCTCAGCCGCTAAGAGTACTGACTATTCCTCCTGGGGACCTGGGTTTGGTTCCTTAACTGTAGGTGACTTCAGTTCCAGGAGATCCAATGCCCTCTTCTGCCTTCCATGTGCACCAGGCAAGCAAGTGCTGCACAGCCAGACACGCAGCAGAGGCACCCATACACATAAATTAAAAAAAAAAAAAAAAAAAAATCAAGGCTAGCCTGTACTACACTGTGATGCTGTCTCCCAAAACAAAACAAAAGCCAAATTAAATAAAAAACAAAAGGCCGCTGTTGAGGTAACAGGCTCTGGCTCCCTTATAAAAGGGTGAGATCTGCAGCCACCTGTTGCTGAACAAGCCATCAGTGGATAAGCAGAATTCTAGACACTCCAGGTAAAATAAGGCCACAGCTGGCTGAACTGGCAAAGCAAACACTACAGCCAGAGAGAGTCCTAGCAGGCTCAATCTGAACAAGGCCCCTGCCAATCTGAAGCTAATTCCAGCACAAGGCACTTACTACAGGGAGCATGTGTGTTCTCCCATGGTCTGCCAGATGCTGGTTGCACAGAGCTTGGGAACCACTGGCTTCTGGGATTATTAAGATTTAGCCTTTCTACTCCCTGTGTCCACACATGTGCTCTAAGCACGGCTTAAGACAGACCAGTGCAAAGGAGCTCAGAATGATTACGGTGACTCCAGTAAGGTCTGCAACAAACCACAGCTGGGACATCCCTCATTGTTAACATCAGAACTCCAAAACCCAGAACTTTTTGAGTACCAATATTATGCTACAAAAGTGGAAAACTCTAGACCATAAAATGGTTTCATGTAATACTGATGTAAAATTCAGCCTGCATACTTAAGATGTGCACCAGACATAAATGAAGTTCATGTTCAGACATGAGTCCCATCCCTGAAGGCTCAGGTGTTGAAGTCTTGGTTCTCCAGGGCAGAGTTCAGAGGTGAAGCCCTGGGAAGTGAGTGTGTCAGAAGGGCTTTGGCCTAACCAACAGATCAGCCTGCCGATGGACAGAGGACTGAATAAACTATTGGGAGGTAGTGGGGACCATGGTGGGAGGCGCCTCACTGCAGAAAGTGTGTCACGTGGGCCAGGGACCCAGAAAGATGATGGCTAAGTGACCATGGCCTGAAACCAAGAGCCAGATAGAGTACCAATTGTGCATATCAGCACTGAGAAACTAAGACAGTGCATGTATGAAAACATACCAAATTCTAGAAAACCTACATCAGAGGTCCTTCTGGTCCCAAGAACCTGGCTGAGGGACACTTGGCCTAGGCTCCGATCAAGGAGAAGCCATCAACAACAGTAGTTTTTAGGTTGGCTAAGACACCAAAGCTGACTAGGAACTTCAGCTACGGCTTTGGGTGGATTTTGTGAACTTAAGTAAACACGATCTGAACGGTTCCAACAGTCCCAGCTCTAATGTGCTAGGACGAATCCTGACACATCTCCCCACCTCACAGCTCAACTAAACAGCCCTTCACATTTCACTCCACATGGTTAGCTAAATAACCGTCAGGTCCAACTATAAATGGTTTCTGTGTAGATAACAAAATGTTCTCTTTAAATCCGAACCGTGTTAACCTGTGGTCAGCAACCGTCCAGTAAGCAGCAGGCTGGAACCTCTACATTATCTTCATCAACAACTTAGAGAAACAATGCACACAGAGGTGACTTGTCCCAAGTCCAAGAACGAACAGAGGCGCCCCGATTCAACCCTGGCAATTGGGCCCCAAAGCCAACCCCGGGTAAGCGTACCCCGGGTCTGGAGCATGGCCTTTACAGTCAGTAGCTGATAATCAATCGCCCACCTCCTGCACACCCGACACATGACCCCACTTCAAGAGGAACTCAGGTTCAGAAAGCATGAACTTTCTAAGAGGTCAGATGAGGGTCCGAGCCCAGAATCCCTCAACCCAAACCTCCCCACACACCTCCACAGCCCGGTCCAGCTGCTACTCACTTTCCGCCAGGCTGTGTGACCGTGGACTGGATCTTCGAGTCTGCGCCGGTGCTTCTCAGGGATACCTGAACTCCTGCGGGGCCCAGGGGCTGCCCTTTGCTGAGGACCTGTGAGGAGGAGGAGGACATTAGGACCCAGCGGGCAATTCAGCCAGCCAAGGCCCCTCCTCAGGAAGAAGTTGAATGCATGCTTCTGCTCCCCAAGAGGCACCTAAAACATTTTTCTATCAGTCAAGGGCCTATCTGAAGTGGAAGTAGTCAGGGAACCTTTGTGGGAGGCTGGGTGGAGAGGGGACAGTGACAGTGAAATACTGCCCCACTGAGTCTGAGATGGGGTTGGAGGCTGCTCAGGTGCACTCTCTGCAAAGGCCTGGCGTTAGGTTCCCAGCACCTTTATCAGGCAGCTTGTAACTATGGTAACTAACTCCAGCTCCAGGGGGATCCCATGCCTCTGGTCTCTAAGGACACACACTCATACACACATATCCACACATAGTTTAAAATAAATCTTGAAAAAAAAAAAAGTATCACTATTTTACAAATCTCTAAGAAAACATACCCAAGATCCCCTCTTCCAGTAAGAAACCCACACATGAAACAGAGCTGAGGGCCTCCTCACTCTCAACATAACGGAGGACCTGTAAGTCTACACATTGGTACCCACATTGGTACCTACTTGGCACCTGGGTGGAAGGAAGAAGGTGAGCGCTAGGGAAGCTGGAACGGGAGCAGACACTCATACAGCAGCACACACTCCAGTACCTCAGGGAGCTCTCCCCGGACTGGTTCTAGGGAAGGAGGTAGAAGACAGAGCCTGGGGAGGAACCACCTCTGGCAGGAACCTCCCCAGGAGCTAAGGCTAGCTCTAACATAGCAAGCATAACAACTCAGATCCTGGGCACGCGGCACCCCCACCATAAGACATTCTCCACATTCAAGCTGACTCCCACATACCACAGACCCCTGAAGCTCCCTGTGGGTGACCTATGGGCACAAGAGCCCCCCACCCCCACCCCTACAAGGCTGAGAGGAGACAAGGTAGAGCTATGGGGACCAGCAGAGAGCCTGGAGCCAAACCTTTCCATTCACAGAGAAGCCAGTGAACACAAAGTTGATGTCCCCGCCCTTTGTGCAGATGTCGCTCACACCGTCCACGTGCAGCTCCACGTTGGTTGGCTCTGGAGGAAAATCGGGAAAGGAGAGGTAGGGACAAGGGACAAGACAACATGTGTGCTGGGAACACACATCCCAGTCAGACTCTTCTACGTATTTCTACACGTAATGCCCTCATATGGCCAGAACTACAATAAAGGCAGAAGCTCAACAGGAGTCTCCTGCCACCCTGCCCAGCCACCTGGCGTCCATCACTGAGGGTTCACTGAGAACCACACTGCTGTGCTGTTGGTGTACGTGTGTGCTTGTGGTACATGTTCCTGTGGGTGTATGCTCATGCACGTGGAGGCTAGCTGCCAATGTTGGTTGTCTTCTCTATAGCTTGTTTTGGAGCAGGGTCTCTCACTGGACCTGGAGTGCATCCACCTGCCTTGGTTGAGTGGCCAGCAGCACAGAACCCTCTCCTCTGACCCTAGCTCTAGGTTACAGATACAAGCCACTATGCTTGGTGCTGGCATGAATCTGAACTCAGACCCTCAGCCCTACACAAGAAACACTTTACCAGCTGAGCCATTCCCCAGCCCCAAAGCATCCACTGTGTACAAGGAACCAATGCCAGTGCATCCAACTCTTCGAGAGATTCAAAATTTTACTCAGGCATGAGCTGAGTCATGAAAAGATGGGAAGATCTTTTCCATAGAGCACGTGACCCAGGTCTGATGTGATCACACACACTGGCTCCATATGGGGAGGACTTGAGCAGAGCAGGGTAAGGAGACAATGACAAACGGAAGAGGTGGCCCTGACTCAATCTTGTCACATGTGTACACACACACACACACACACACACACACACACACTTGATAGAAACCCAGACATATCTGGAAAGAGGGAATCTTAACTGAAAAGATGCCTCCATCAGGTTGGCCTATAAGCCAGTCTGTAGAGCATTTTCTTAATTAATGATTGATGTAGGGGTGGTCCGGCCCCCTGTGGGTGATGTCATCCCTGGGAGGATGTAAAAGAAAAACTGTATAAAAAAAAAAAAAAAAACTGGCAAATAAGCCAGAGAGAACAAGCTACTATGTCTCTGCTTTAGTTCCAGCCCTAACTTCCTTCAGTGATGGAGTGTTGACCAGAGAGAGTGAGCTGAAATTAATCCTTTTCCCTGTCAAGTTGCTTTCGGTTACAGTGCTTTATCACAGCAACAGAAACCTTAACTAAGACGCGCACGTGCACACACCCCAGGAATGCTAGACAGTGAAGGAGATGACTGAGAACCACACACAATACAGATGAGCATCAGAAACAAGACTGGAAGAAACCAGACACAGAAAGCAGCCTGTAGGATTTCACTTAGTTCAAGTTCAAAACAAACTGCACCTATACAGAGCATGGTGGCTCAGGCTCTATTCAGCTATGTAGGAGGCTGGGGCAGAAGGGTCATAGGATCAAGGCCAGCCTGGACAACTTAACAACACCCTGTATCAAATGAAGAAAATCCAAAAGCAAACATGTTAAGAGGGCCGGAGACATCACATGCACAAGACCAGAGGGTCAGTCCTTAACACAGAAAGAAAACCAGCCAGTCATCTGTGCGCGCTACAGGAGTTGAATGAGCACAGTGGTGGGCTTCCGTGTTGCTAACAGTTCTACCACATTATCTGCCAGTTAGCCAGGTGTGTACACTTTGTAAAAATTAGCTTCATTAAAAGATCTGCATGACTCTGTTACATTCACTGCTTGTATCCAGAAGTTTAGTTCAATGAGAAGGGCTGGCTGCAGGGAGCGGAAACAAGAGGCCAGGCAGGCCAGAAAAGTGACCCATGCTCCCAGGGGGTCAGTCAGGCTGGCCCCTTCCAGCATCTTGGGTCCCAACCTTGCTGAAATAGGGCTTCTCTGGAGAAAAAAGCTGCAGGGGCACTTTTGTCATGGTAAGGAATCCATCTTGTATCCAGGCTACAGACAGGATAAGTCTTCCCTCCACAGAGCCACCATCTCCAGCCCCCCATAGATCAGAACTCTACTACCAAAGCTTACAGTGTTCAAACGCTTAGCTTAGAGGTGGGCGGAGCCAGACATAGTAGCACACATTTGCTCAACAGCGAGAGGTTGACACAAGAAAACATGGAGTCTGAGGCTAGCTTGGACTACACATGAGACCCAAAACCACAAACAGCCCTGGTCCTGGTACCAGAACCAGAAGAAGGCCCCGGGTCTTGTGTTTAGCTTACCCAATGAACCGTGGTCCCCTGAAAGAGCCCCATTACTCAGCTCACTTACCAAAACTCCAGCCTAGAGGAGGCTCAATCTTCAGGATGAAATCCCCCTACAAGGAAAGCCGGAAAGGTGAAGGCAGGAGACCAGAAGGCCCTGGGTAGACAGTGTAGTGTAGTTCACTACCCAAAATAGCCCCGCCAGAAATAAAATCCTACACCAGGCTCTTCTAAATGGTGGTGGCTGGATTCCAGGGGCTGAAGCTGGGCACCCAGAAACTTCCATCTAGCAGCAAGGAGATGGCCGTGTGGAAGCCCACTTGTGAGTGCTAAAGCCATGGGTTGGCGACACATCACAGTGGATAGAGGGCTTGCTTTGCAAGCATGGTGACCTGCATGCCATCCCTGGAACCCACAAAAAGGAAGGAGAGAACTGGCTCCCAAAGGTTGCTTTCTGTCTGTCTGTTCCTCTTTCTCCCTCGTCCCTCACCCTATACACATGTACACGCACCCATGCACACACGCACCCTGTGGCAGGCAAGCTGTACCCACTCCCACTCTTCAAACAATAAATAAATAAATAAATAAATAAATAAATAAATAAGTGCTTTTGAAATATTTCTTAAAAGAAAACATGAGATTCTATGGAATGCGAGTCTTTCAATGGTGGCACACGTGACATCTGCAGCAAACGGTGCAGTGCTGAGAGCATCTGGCTCACCCCGGCTTCCTCTTGCTAAACTGCCTGCCTGTAGCATCCCCTCTGAGGCTGTGATGGGGAAATGTTTGGAGACACTGCCTAACGTGCCAGAGACATGCAGCCCCACGGAGCCCACTCAACCATTGGAGATCTGCATTCCACTGATCTTTACAAGAAAATGTTTGCACATGGGAGAAAGGCCAAGCTCCTGGCCACCACTGTCACGTGGGCATGCTAATTATTTCCTATCATAAAAGTCACTCACAGAGACTGAAGTCCCTCCGCCTCTTACCTTATCATACAAGGGGATCATAAAGTAGCCGTTGTTAGGAGCACAGTCCGTCTGATATTTCAAAGTCCCATGCTTGGTGTACAACTTTATCTGGAAAGTAAGGAGAGAAAAAACTCTAAAGTTTTAACACTGACTTAGAGAATAAGTTACCACGTGACACCTGCATGCAGGTGGCCATGTTAGCTGAGCACCTATTACGGACTAGCTGCTAAAACAGATTTGGGGACATGGGGAAAGAAGACAGAGTACCCCAGAAAAATGTTATTTATGTTTTTCTTATTGAAACCACCTTCAACCTACCCCTAAAGTCTTGTTCTTTGAAGCTTTTCGGTTTGCTTCAGTAGTTGTCTCTATTTTGCTTATGTAAATTTCTGAGTCTAAAACTTTCTAATTTTGCTATTAGCAAGGCACTTGTGAAAATCCAGATTCCCAGACCAACAGGAAGCTAAGGCACTTGCTGCACAAGCCTAGAGACCTAAGCTCAAGTTCCAGAGCCACCATCAGGATGGGAGGAAAGAACTGAGTTCACACAGTCATCCTGTGGCCTCACGCAGAGCGTGCCCCAACACACACAGCAATATGGTTCTAAATCCGTGATTCCCGTCCCTCAGCTCCACACCAGCACAGTTTAGGGGCAAGAACAAGTCAGGAGGCAGATTCCTGAGCGGGTCTGGATGAGCACTGGAGGCTGCATCATTAGCACCAAATGACTCTAGATGCTTAGAGAAATATTCACCTAAAACCCTTCACTGCCATCCTCGGAACAAAGACTGATGTGAAAGACACTCAATGCCTCCGCTCTCCCTAAGGCCTGTATCCTGCAACTGCTGCATCTGGAGCCCCTGAAGGCATAAACTGCTCAGCAGAAAGGCACAAAGCCATACCAGGGTCTCCCCTACAAAGGTGAACTTGACAAAGCCATGATACCTTCAGGTGCTGGGCTTCTCTGTGGTAAAAATGGAGACACCTTGCTTCAGCATGGTGGTAAGCGCCAGGCCCAGAGTTCAGACTCCAAAAGAAGCATCTTCTATTTAATCTCTCTCTGAAGGAAAAAGCTACCTCACACCATCAGCCAGAGGGTTACAGGCTGACTCCCTAAGCTGTCCTGAGTGGCTCAATGACTCCGAGTCTCAGTTTCCCAATCTGTAAAGACACATGCGGGTCAGATTACATCAAAGAACCTGACCTCTAAAATATGAATGTTGGGGCTGGAGAGCAGACAACAGTTAAGAGCACTGGCAGCTCTTACAGAGGACCAGAGTTCATTTCCAGCTCTAGGGGACCCAGTGCCCACTTCCAGCCTCTAAGGGCACGGCCCTCATGTGCACACAGCTACACACACAGCTACAGATACACATAAACACATGTTTTAAAAAGTGATGTTCTGTGGCAAAAATAGAGATATGATCCAAAGGCGTCTTAGGAAACACATAAGCATCCAGGCCCAGTGCGCACTCTGGAAGAGCATCATGAGGCAGGCCATGCACTGCAACGTTCATGGGCAATAACTACGGCTTACACTCCACAGCCCAGACAGCCACTTATTTGCTTTAGTACCCAGCTATTCAGTTAAGCGTAAAAACGAATTTGCTCTAGGCCATAAAGAAATTCAGATGCATGGCTGCAGATGCCCGGCACAGAGGACCAGAAGGCTGCACCCAAGGCAGTCACTGGCTCCCTGCTCCCAAGCCACGCCCTGAAGCTTAAAGATGGCTGCTTATCAGGAGAAATACTGTGTCTGTGTGTGTGTGTGTGTGTGTGTGTGTGTGTGTGTGTGTGTGTGTGTCTGTGTCTGTGTCTGTGTCTGTGTGTCTGTATCTCTGTGTGTGTGTGTGTGTGTGTGTGTCTGTGTGTGTGTGTGGCTGTATGTGTCTGTGTGTATCTGTGTCTGTGTGTATCTGTGTCTGTGTGTGTGTCTGTGTGTGTCTGTGTCTGTGTGTGTCTGTGTCTGTGTGTCTCTCTGTGTATCTGTGTGTGTGTGTCTGTGTGTGTGTGTGTGTGTGTATGTGTGTGTATGTGTGTTAAACCACAGGACAACTTCAGGTGCCACTCCTTAGAAGCTATCCACCTTATCTGTTGAAACAGGATCTCTCAAAGGCCTGGAATTCACCAAGTAGGCTAGGCTAGCCTTTTCTTTTTAATCCCATGGGCTCTAGGGATGGGCCTTGAGCCCTCATCCTGCACAGCAAGCTCACCAAACCATCCCCCAAATCCAAGAACCCAGTCTTGATATGAATTCTGACTGTTACACCACTGGGACCTGTAATTCTTTTTTAAGAGTTATTTACTTTTATGTAAATGAGCATTTTGCATAGGTGTCTGTGCACCATGTGGTTGCCTGATACCTGCAGAAGTCAGAAGAGGGTGTCGGATGCAGACGGTTGTAGTTACAGATGGTTGTAGACCATCATGTGGGTACCGAGAACTGACCCCAGTCTTCTGCAAGAGCAGCATGTACTTTTAACCACTGAGCCAAGCCACCTCTCCAGCCCCTAAATTCTTCTTTTTAGCTATACAGGCTACTATTAAAGGACAAGACGTCAAAGCCCAGAGCTTTGTCTGGTCCTTTTACTGCACCTAAAATCCCCTATCTGGGACAAGTCTTCAGTGTGTGCCGGTACATAGTTGTTGAAGGAAGGCACCTCGGGCAGAAACAGGGAAGACGGCTAAAGAGTGATGTAATGGGCTAGAGAGATGGCTCAGTGGTTAAGAGCACTGACTGCTCTTCCAGAGGTCCTAAGTTCAATTCCCAGCAACCATATGGTGGCTCACATTCCATCTGTAATGGGATCCAATGTCCTCTTCCTGTGTCTGAAGACAGAAACAGTATACTCATATACATAAAATAAATAAATCTTTAAAAAAAAAAAAATTGCTGCCACAACCTTTCAGGCCTGGCACCTGGGAGGCCAGGCAGGAGGATCACAAGTTCCAGACTGCCTGGGCAGCATGTCTCAAAAGAAAAACAAAAAAAGAAGAGAAAGAAGATGAGGAAGAGGAGACGGAAAAGGAGGAAGAGGAAAGACTGTGAAATACCCATATTATTTACATGTTATAGAATACACTATATTGGTAAATTGTCACATGATGTTTGAGCTCACTGAGAAGCTGCCTCTGGGAACAGTGATGTCCCTTCTCCATGTCAGACCTAAGCAAGCTTGTTTTAAAGAGTCTTCCAAGAACTGGCTGGCCCCATCCCTGTGACAGGGAGGAAAGAGAACAGCAAAATACCCCAAAAGTAAAACATCACTGAGCACAGCTGGAAGGTGGACCATTCCCAACAGATGTTACTACTGTTCATTCCATGATATAAAAGTACCTGGGGAAGCTACAAGTTCAGGGGTGGGATAATCAAACATGGAGAGAAAGCTCAATCAGGGCTCTTCAATTTCCCCACTCAGTCTTTGCTAGATGTTGTAGGCAGCTGGTTTGATGGCATCATCTCCATACATTGTTACTTGTTTGTGAGGGGACAACCTGCTCTATCCAGGGCTCTCTGTATTGAGGAGTCCAGCTGACTTCTTCAGTCAAAGGATGTTTTGAACACTCAATTTGAGGATGCACTGTCACCTGTGTATCTGTTAGTTGCTATTTATTCTTTTACTTTAGGTTGTTACATTGTAACCATACCTTTGGCTACTTTGTGGGTTCTTTTTCTCCCAGCCTTTTCCACCCCTTTCCCTCCCTCCTTTCAACCCCTAACACTAGATAGGAGAAAAAAAACTGAGAGGGGAAAGAGGGCAAAGTCCTTGTTGGACTACTTCCTGCTGATGAGGGGTGACCAACCAGTTCCTTGGGGCAAGTTTGATCTTCACTGTCAGGATATCTAAAACAACCAAACAACAACTCACCTCTCATGGCCCTAGCATTTATACACCCTCGGGAGAGTCTCCAGAATTCCAAATGTCACACACTCACAGAAACTATCTGCAGCTGGCAAAGTTTTCCCTGTTAGCACATGGGGCACATCAGTCAGATAGTGGGGACAATTTGAAGCTGCCCCATAGCCCACATCTGGGATTAAAATAAAAGCATATACTTTTTGTGTTTTTTTTTTAAAACCAAAATTCTCACTATACTGTATATTTAAGAAGCCCACTCGTTCAAAATCAAAAGCATGGCTACCATGCTTCTCTCTGGGCCATATAGTACCAGTCTTTGGTAAAGTACAGATCAGAACAGGACAGCATAACTCTGTGTGGAGATTACATGCATGAAATGTCTGATGTTGTAAATAGAGATTACAAAAGGATGCGTTGCTTCAGAGAGGAGGACAAGGAGCCCTAGGGCTGGAGCAACACAGTTCACAATGAACCACAAAGCCAACTCTCTGCGCTCTTAATCCCTGCCAGTGCTTTGGGGTGAGCGCTCCCCTCATTAGGGGTGAGAGCTCCCCTCACCACCCTCTCCTTCCTCCCAAAGCTGCATGAAGCTCAAGCTGAAAAACCTTCCAAGGCAGCTTCTGAGATGCCCAATGCTGCCAAGCCAGTTGGTGGCATGGCACCTGGTGACATGTCCCCAGCAGTTCCCAGGGTCCCTTAAGAGAAAAAAAAAAAAAAAAAAACAGGTAGAAGGAACCAGGGCATCCTCCTGAAATCCAGCACTGTGGGAAAAGGAGGCAAGAGTGTCCAGAGATTACAGCCAGCCTATATTGTGAATTTGAGGCTAAACCTTGTCTCAAAAAAATTAGAAAATAAAATATCAATCAGTCAACGAGGTAGAGGGGCAGTACACAGAAAGCCTGGAAGACGACACGATTCTCTACGTTGGGACTCATGCTTCTGGGTTCTACTACCTCTAACACCATCTTACAGGTACAGACTAGGCTTTGGAGAAAGGCTAAGTCCACAGGAATTCAGGGTAAGGACGGCTTCTCACCTTTTCCCCCAATCACAAGTGACATGCTAAAGGTGGCTCCTGGGACAGCTCAAAGGGACCTCGGGTGCCCTTCTCTTTGGCACCCCCACATTTCTCCTCCTTGAGCACCTGTCTTAACCTCTTCCCATCTCCCTCCCTTCTCTGGCGTCACTATCACCCTCCTTGGGAAAATCTGGCCTAGCGCTCTCTCCAGTCCCCCGTGTCTACTTCTGCCCACCCCCCACTTCTCTCAGGCTTTCTGGGTCAGAATCCCACCGGGCTGATAACCATTTCACATTAACTTTCGACTCAGTCAAAAATAGCTTCACAAATCTCTAGTGTAATTCCAACAACCATGCAAGGTGTCTGGCAACTTTAAAAAGGAGAGGTGGGGAAGGGGAGGCAGCTTCGCAGCCCCAGAGGTTGTTACACTGTTCCATGTCAGGACTTAACAATGGGAATCCATCCTCTTTAAATGCATCCCAGAAAGGATGGAGGAGCTATGAGTCCGAACCTTGGGGTTTGGAATACGGAGAGTGACACGTGTGGTTTCCAAGTTCTGCAATATGGTTTGGGCAGATTAGAGTTTCAGGAGTCCTGGTATGGGGGGAGCCGGGATCGGGCATACCCTCTCGGCCCCCGGCTCCTCGGCGGGGCTGGGGAAGGGTGCAGAGCAGCCGAGAGCCTGGCCAAGGGTCACACAGCCCACCCGGCCACGCGCAGCAGCTCACCTCGATGAGCGAGTAGTTGATCTCCACGTCCGACTTCACGAAACCCCCGCAGCCTACCACGATGTCTTCGGAGCCGATCGCCCGTCCCGCGCCGCTCAGCAGCAGCAGCAGCAGCGCCGCGGCACACCGGCCCGCACGCATGGCCCGGCCTCCGCGTGCCGACCCTCCGCAACCCGCCCGGTCCCGCCCCTCACACCCCACGCAGCCGGCTCCTTCCTCCTCCTCGCTGGGCTGACAAGCCCAGGACACGCCCCGGAGCTGCTCTGCGCAGGCGCGCCGCGGCCCTGCGCCCACGCCCCCAAGAAAGACCGACGTGACACGCGCTCCGCTGGGAATGACAGCCGCTTGCGCCTCTGGCGTCCTGGAGGACTCTGCGCAGCCTCTAGAAGAAACAACCCAGGCAGGCTTCCACTTCAGATTCAGTGTCAAGGCTAAGAGCCTTTTTGTTGATAATATATTCAACAAGTCCCAAGTCTCTTTGACTTACATATTTCATGCCAGATGTAATTTCAAAAAGCCCTTTAGAAACGTGTTATTTAGTTCTTCCCAGGGCTCCATCCCCGTCTCTCACCAGTGCTTGCCTGTATATTAAAATCTCGTTTTAGCCAGACAAGGCTAAGGCTTGCCTGAACTACAGAGCAAATTTAAAACCAACCTGGACAACTTTAGACACTGTCTGAAAATAAGATGTAAAATATTTTAAAGGCTTCGTCAATAGCTCAGTGCTTGTCTAGCAAGGCCCTAAATTTGCTCCCCAGCATGGGCACACATGTAAGTTGCATGTGACTTATAATCATCCAGCAGGCTGAGGCAGGGGGACTTCCATGAGTCCTAAGCCTGCTTGGGTTACACAGGGAGTGCTAGGGTAACCAGAGAGTAAGGGTGGGGCTGTCTCGGGTTGATGGCAGTCAGTCAAGTGTTTGTCTCACAAACATAAGAATTTGAGTTTGGCCCCCAGAACCATGCCAGACATGGTGGCCAGCAGCGGCAGCCTCAACACTGGAGCCTGCAGGACCGGTGGGCTCACTGTCTAGTCTAAGGGGAGAACAAAGATGTGGATCACCTTCCTTCCTGACAATACTCCAAGCGTCCTCTGAGCTTGACATGCACGTATCACTGTGAAGGAAAACTCCGGAGGAGACTGCGTGGCTGTGAGCCAGGCCGTGTGTGCCTGTGACTGAGGCTGTGTGTGCCTGGGAGGAGTCTGCTTCGTAAGGGATTGGCTGGTTAGAATCGCAATACTGCGGGAAATCTGGAATGCTGCAGGTCCAGAAGCTAATCACCTTATCTTGGGCTAAATTCTGGCCTTCTGAAATAGCCACCCCACCCTCTGTGTTGAAACCTCTTGAATGAATGAAAGAATGAATGAATGAATAAAAGGGAACATGACTAGTCCTAGGGTTTGGCACCAAATGAAAGAAAGAAGGAACCGGGCGGTGGTGGCGCACGCCTTTAATCCCAGCACTTAGGAGGCAGAGGCAGGCGGATTTCTGAGTTTGAGGCCAGCCTGGTCTACAGAGTGAAGAGAAACATAGAGAAACCCTGTCTCAAAAAACAAAAAAAAAAAAAGAAAAGAAAGAAAGAAAGAAAGAAAGAAAGAAAGAAAGAAAGAAAGAGGAGAGAGAGAGAGAGAGAGAGAGAGAGAGAGAGAGAGAGAGAGAAGAAAGGAAAGGAAAGGAAAGGAAAGGAAAGGAAAGGAAAGGAAAGGAAAGGAAAGGAAAGAAAAGGAAAGGAAAGGAAACTTGACTGCTCCTAGGTGTGGAGGAGGAGAAGTTTATTTCAGATATCTGGTAGAGCACAGGCAGGGGCAGGGAAACCAGGTGCAACAGCCTGGAGGCCCAGAGGCCCAAAGGTACAGCCCTGGAGAGTTCAGGGTATGGGATGGGGTATGCCAGCCAGGAAGGCTCCCTAAGAGGTATGGGCTGAGGGATGCTGAGAGAACCTGGGGGCTTTGATATGTTAAATAGGCACCTCAGTCATTCAACCGGCCTCACTTCCATGTTGGAAGACAGAATTTGAGGTAACCTGAATCTGTGTTCCTGCGCCATGGCTCAAAATGGCTCCAGAGTAAACTGTCTCTTATTCCCTTGACACACACACACAAACACACAGGCACATAAAGAAGTTACATCTGTGATTTGGCTTCTTTATTACCAAGATGTATTTCTGTTAGCATGGTTTTTCATTACTTGTTTTTGAGACAATGTCTCACTAGGTAGCCCTGGCTGGCCTCAAATTCACTGAGATCCCCCTACCTTTGCCTCCTGAGTGCTGGCTAAAACATATTAATTCTTCAGCAAAACATATTAATTAAATTCATAATTATATTTTAAAAGATATTTACATTTTATTTTGATCCCAACTCTAACTTGTATAGAAACACTTTGAGGGTTTTTTTTCCTCTTAAGCCTGAAATTCATCCAGTTAAATTTCCTTTCAATTCATTCTCTCAAATGAATTCACACACTTGAATAAATATTTTTTTTAATGCCAGGAAATAAAGCTGCTGCAGGCTAGAGCAGTCAATGCCAGGAGCAGGGTGGGGGAGAGAGCTAGCCGGCACTTACAGGAAGAAGGGCCATGGTTTCTCTGTCCTTGCCACCACCTCCCACCAAAACTGACCCAAATAAACAGAGAGGACGTGGACGTTCCACTGACACCAGGCTTGCCGCACACAGCTTTCAGACACATTTGGAAGTCTTCGAGAGTTCACTCCTGCCAAAAACTCAGAAGAAGACAGCTGAAAGAACACTGCACATCATGCTGCAGGCACAGGCACCCCAAAAGATGGGGCAGAGCCAAGCTGGAGAACCCATCCCACCTGGGCCCTGCCAGAGAGGCTGGGGGAGGGGGGGAGGGGGAGACCAGAGAAGTGACAGGGTGGGGACAGGGTAAAAGTCTGCCTTCCTCCCTCACTGGAGCAGAGCACTTGGGTTGGACTGTCTGGGGGCATTTTTTCTTCTCTACCTTGGAAGGAGTACAAACCCGTTACACAAAGAGAAAAGTGGTAAGGAAAATGGGGTTCCCTGCAACCTTGACTTTAGTACAACTCTCACTGTGTATCTATGCAAACAGGATGCTACAGCTCGGAGTCACTTGTCTGCCAGCCTGCCTGCCTGCCTGCCTGCCTGCCTGTCTGTCTGTCTGTCTGTCTGTATTGCATCGCTGGGGCACAACCCATGCTACCCTTAGCCACACTCCTTGCTTTAAGACTTCTGCGACACTCCTTTTCCGGGGACGGTGCTTAGAGGCACTCAAGATGGTCCAGCATTTGACCTACCGTCCGTAGGCTTTCTTACAACACAGCCTCTAACAAAACTAGGCTGTCTCGAACCCCTGGCAACAGGATTATTTACCTTTACACCAAGAAGGTTGGGAAAGCTCCTAAATCCGCATGTGGTGTGTGCCCAGGCAGACTGCGAGGGGTCCGTACTGCAAGACCCAAAGTCCTTATGAGATTGTCTAAGACAAAGAAGCATGTCAGCAGGGCCTATGGTGGGTCCATGTGTGCCAAGTGTGTCCGAGACAGGATCAAGCGGGCTTTCCTTATTGAGGAGCAGAAAATCGTTGTGAAAGTGTTGAAGGCACAAGCACAGAGTCAGAAAGCAAAATAAATATGCAAATTTTTTTTAAATAATAAAAATCAAGGCTTGGGTCTAAAAAAGAAAAAAAAAAGACTTCTGCGACAGAAAAGAAAATGACCTTCTTCTCCACTCCCCTCACACCCTGTTGGTGCTGTAATCTATTTCATAGCACTGAGAGGCCATATGTCCATAGTATTGGTTTTTGTGGGAGCATCTTAAGCTGCTTCTTGCTCGGTAGCTTATGGACTGAGTGGAGAAAGCAATGCTAATAACTAACTTACCGAGCCATCACTGTGTGACTTGCACTGCTTAAAACCACTCCAAGGGTCGTTTTAGTTTTCATCATTTGTACGTGGGTGGGGGTGCATGCACGTGCATGTGGAGGCCCAGGAGAGGGTGTTGAATCCCCTGGAGCTGTCATTACAGATGCTTGTGAGCAGCTGGAAGAGAGTCATGGCAACCCAACCCCAGTCCTTTGCAAAAGCAGTGGGAGTTTTGAGCGCCTGAGTCACCTCTCCAGCTCATGCTAAGGTCTTTATTAAGATGGTTCTTAATAAAGCACACAGAAGACTGAGGCAGCAGGGGCTTGAGTTATAGGCTAGCCTGGTCTTCATAGTGAGACCCTTTCTCAAAAACTAATAGATAAATAGAAGGACAAATACACACAAAAACAAATATTTTTCAAAGTAAGGCACCTCTCACTCTTCCCAGCGCCTGCATTTAGACAACGTCTGTCCCACGTTGCTGGAGGCCTAAGTTACTAAGTCTCCTCGTTCTTTCCACAGGATACCTTCCTGGGGTTGCTAGGTCCAAAGCGTGCAGAGAGGAAGCATGGAAGTGTCCCTGCACTTTTCAGAAATTCCAGAATCACCTTCCCAAGCACCCGCTCCACCTCTGTGTGCAGCTGGACCTTGCCCTGAAGCCTCTGCTTTCCAGCTCCAATCCCAGTCAAACCTGCTTGGTCCCGCCTCTTCCTCAGCTTGGAGCTGGGCTCTGAAGGCTGCTCTGTGACAGACAGACTCAGACTGACCAACGGAGGGCACTCAATGGCCACGCCTGGAGAGCCCTGCACTGGCCTGAGGGTGAGTCCTATCTGCCCCACTCCTTTCTCTGGTCCCGAGCTGCTGGGAAAAGCAGTAGCCGACTTCAAATTCTTGACCTCAGGAAGCAGTAAGGCCAGTGAGCAGCCCGGTGACAGATCAAACCCCTCTCACCAAACCAGGGCACTTGCAGAACCCCTGCCAGCCACTGGGGACTTTGTTATTTGCATAAAGCTAGTGGACTGGACCTCAAACCTTCCCATTTTTACGTTTCTTCTGTCCCCACCTTACATTATTCTATGGCCTGGAGTCCAGCAGGTCAGGGCCAGATTAGCAGTAAAGAGATGGTGTTCACAGAGAGCCGGTTCTGTGTTTAGCACCGCACTCCAGCATAACTGTTTAGGTGACTTCAGGCAGCACTCGGAGGAGATTCTATTATTCCTCCTTGACAGAAAAGGGCACAGAATTGACTCTGTCACTTCCTGTTTGTATGGGTGCAAATGGGGCAGTTCCCTCTTGGTACCTCAGTCTACTGGTCTGTGAAATGGGGACAGTAGCACCAGCGGTCTTATAATGAGTAACAGCCAAGCCAGATGTGGTGTCACTCATCTGTAAGCCTAGCACTTGGGAAACTAAGGCCAGAGAATCACAAGTTCAAAGCCAGCCCCAGGACCACTGCTTCCCAGCTGAGCAGCATTAGGCAAGTTTCTTACCTTCTCTGGGCCTCTACTTCCCCATAAGCTAAGTCAGGATAACTTCATCTGCCTTATGGAGTTGATGTTAGACTGAAAAGCATTAGGAATTAAAAGACACCAGGGCTTGGAATGTTTTCATGCAGTCTGTCCCCATGGACAGGTAAGATTAGGACTCAGGTGGCTAACATCCTAAAGGTGTCCCCATGTTCTTTTCAGGTCTGGAACCAGACAGAGCAGGAACCTGTGGCCTATCACTTTCTCAGCCTGTGCTTCCTGCGAACTGCTGGGAGCTGGGTGCCCCCCATGTACCTCTGGGTCCTCGGTCCCATCTACCTTTTCTACATCCATCGCCATGGCCAGTGCTACCTCCGGATGTCCCACCTCTTCAAAATTAAAATGGTAGCCATGGGGAGCCTGAACCAGGGAGTGGGGAGGGTAGCAGGGTCGGGGGCAGACTAGAACCTGGCAGAGACCCCATGCCTCCCATCAGCAAGAGGCAAGAAGGGAAGGGGTTAACCAAACAGATCAATAGTGAAGAGGGGACAGAGATAAACCCATGGGTCAAAGTTCTCACAAACAGATGTTGTGATTGTGCAAATCCACACTCACTTTCACACACAAAGAAACACATAGCTATAAGTGGCCTGGCATTTCTCAATTGCTGTGGGAACTTTGGGGGTACAAATGGTAACTTTAGAGCCACACAAGAATGGTGGGTGGGTTGCGGGGGGGGGGGTGTGTTTGTTTGCTTGTAACTTACTTTAGCAGGTATTTTGTTTGTGTGTTTTGGCTTTTTTTTTTTTTTTTTTTTTGACAAGGTCTCATGTGGCCCAGGCTGGCTTCTAACTCACTCTGTAGCTAAGGATGACCTTGAGCTCTTGGTCCTCCTGCCTCCTCTTCCAGTTTCTGGGATTACAGGCATGACCACAATATTCTGCTCCTTACTGTCTTACTCCATTTTATACTGGGGGTAGATCGCAGAGCCTACACTACAGACGCTCACTGCTGAGCCACACTTCCAACCAGTCCCATGCATGTTTTCATGTCTTCTGCCTGATAGTCCCCACTGAACATTTTCAAAGTTGCTCTACACTTGTTTTACTGTTTGATAAACACTGACATCACAAGCACAAGCCTTTGCATGCCTTCATCGAATCCCCCACTGAACCATCCCACAGCCCTGCCCTCTCCTGGACCTACGACTATTAGAGACTACAGCTGACCCTGCTTATGAGCGTGCATTGCCCATAGCCATTACCACAGGAAAACATGCAGAAGTAGAGTTTACTGGATAAGCTGTAGTCCGGCCACAGCAGAGAGTCAGGAATCTTAGGGGCA
The DNA here is from genome assembly GCF_011762505.2 of Arvicanthis niloticus. NCBI lineage: Eukaryota > Metazoa > Chordata > Mammalia > Rodentia > Muridae > Arvicanthis > Arvicanthis niloticus. The sequence goes on along the minus strand of NC_047658.1, from coordinate 19,660,693 downwards.
GCTTCCCTTGGGGGAGGTCTGCAGAGACAATCAGACCAAACTGTAGTATCTCGGAGCTGGTGGTCGGCAACAATTTGTCCTTGAGCCCGTGATGGTCATTGTGACAATGGCTCACTGTTTCCACCCACCCCAAACTGGCATCTACACTTCACCCTCCACACATGGGGCCATGTCAAACCATAAACATTGGGGCGAATGTCCCATCTTAAGTGGCTTCTTCAAGCTGAGCAGAGGTGATGTGGCCCTGGCTATTGTTGGTCAGACATGAGAGGGACAGAGCTGAGGATGGCCCATTCTGAGGGACAAGGTGGTGAAGGCTCCTCGGGGAGGGCTTGGAGACTCTGAAAATCACTTCCTATAGGTGATGTTGTGGATCTCATGGGTGCAATCGCCTGCCATGTGTTTTGGTGGGATATTAAGGCTGATTAGGTTGGGGATGTGAGTCTGTCAGTGTAAGCAACAATCAGTTTACTGACAACAGGTCATCTGGAAGATTTGTTCAGTTTGATCCAGTATAAAAGTTGGAGTTGGACAATGGTAGCTAGCACACACCTTTAATCCCAGCACTCAGGAGGCAGAAGCAGGTAGATCTCTGTGAGTTCAAGGCCAGCCTGGTCTACAGAGTGAGTTCCAAGACAGCCAGGGCTACACAAAGAAACCTTGTCTTGAAAAACAAAACCAAAAAATGAAGAAGGAGGAGGAGGAAGAAGAAGAGGAGGAGGGGGGAGAGGAGGAGGAGGAAGAAGGGGGAGGATGAGGAAGAAGAGGGGGAGGAGGAGGAAGAAGAGGAGGAGGAGGAAGAAGGGGGAGGAGGAGGAAGAAGAGGGGGAGGAGGAGGAAGAAGAGGGGGAGGAGGAGGAAGAAGAGGAGGAGGAGGAGGAAGAAGAGGAGGAGGAAGAAGAGGAGGAGGAAGAGGAAGAGGAGGGGGAGGAGGAGGAAGAAGAGGAGGAGGAGGAGGAAGAAGAGGAGGAGGAGGAGGAAGAAGAGGAGGAGGAAGAGGAAGAAGAAGAAGAAGAAGAAGAAGAAGAAGAAGAAGAAGAAGAAGAAGAAGAAGAAGAACAACAACAACAACAACAACAACAACAACAACAACAACAACAACAACAACAACTTGGCACTTCAGAATCCAGTCCAGAAAAGATAGGCTAATATCTTTGTTATACAACTTTTCTTTTCCTTGAAACAGGTTCTTTTTCTCACTATGTAGCCCTAGCTGAACTAGAACTTGCTATGTGGATCAATCTGGCCTCGAACTCACAGAGATCCACTCACCTCTACCTTCCCAGTGCTTAGATCAAGAGCACACACCACCATACCCAGCATGTACAACTATATAAAGTCAGATCTGTTGCATTTGGAAAAACACAAACTTGATTGGCCTTTGGAAGACTGAAAATACAAAGCAGTGTTTGAAACCTGCTAGAGGAACAAGAGGCTGGCATGGCTGCTCTCACCTAAGAGTGGGGGAAAGAATACAGTGGTCAGGGAAGGCAACCAGGAGGGATTAAAGGCATGTGCCACCACTGCCTGGCTCTTTTTTAAAATTACATTTTTAAAATTTATTGTGTGTGGGCTCACAAAGCAGGAGTCCCTTTCAGGAGTCTGTCCTTCCCTTCCTGGGTCCTGGGCTCAATTCATTAGGCTTGGCTGAGCCACCTCACTGGCCCAAGGGATATGTTTAAAAGTCTGGGGTAAAGTATGGGCTGTCTAGGTTAAGCCTGGAAATACATATAACAGATCCAGCAGGAATGGAAGAATTATTTTTTTTAACTTAGATACTTTTTTTTTCAGTAATAGAAGGCACCCTAAACAGAGGACCCTAGATTTTAATTTATTCAGAGCCAAACAGATTTGTTTTGACTAAAGAACAGAACATCCCAAGAAGATCTCCATGGCAGTTAAGAAAGGGTCTGTTTGATAGGACACTTGGGAGGCAGAGGCAGGAGAATCATTTCAAGTTTGAGACCAATCTGGTCTACCTAGTAGGTTCTAAGATGATTAGGTCTACATAATGAGACCTCTCTCCAATTTAAAAGGGAGAGCAGGCAAGATGCATCATGGGTAAAGGCACTTGTCACCACGCCTGACTATCTGAGTTCAAGCCTCAGAGCTCACACAGGGGGAGGAGAGAAATGACTCTCCCATAGGTTGCCCTCTGACCTCCACACATCTGCTGTGGCATGTGGCACCTATACACACACACACACACACACACACACACACACACAAATAAGTATGATAGAAGTGTTAATGCTTTCTGTTTCCCCCTTGAGTGACTTTAAAACAGGAGCTGTGTATCACAGACCCACAGATTTACTTCTCTGAAGTTGGCTGGCCTACAAGATCTCTTTGGCCTTGTAATAGTGTAAACCCTTTTATGTGTGAGCCCTCAGTTGGCTTGTCATTCCAGCATGGCCTCTCATCTGGAAGGCTTTTTGAAAAATAGGGTGAAGTGGAAACTTAAGGGTTCTTTGGAAAGTCAGTTGGATGGTGTTTTTCTGGGGCAAACAGGTGAAGGAATACTTAGCTGAAGTGGACACAGGTGAAAGACTAAGGCAGACTTGTGAAGGAATGTTTGACTGAAGCAGACACAGGAGAGAGGATGTTCTGCTAAAGCAAGCATGTGAAGAACACGTGATGAAGGAAGGATTCTTTGCTAAAACACACATGAATTGGTCCACCTTACATTACATAGTTGAGCTGCATTTGTCGGGACCCCATAGAGAGAAACACACCAAAAAACTTCCGCAGACTCAGGCTGATTGGCAGAGTGGTGTCAGCTGAGACAGACACATGTGCTGATACATGATGTTTGGAGGCATAGAAGTAGGACCCGACAGTGATGGAGGCTGAGCTTGCCTGCTTATAGAGCTAGCTGTGCAATGCTTGTCCCGCTCTTCTCTGAGATAGGCACAGCTGAGAACTTCTCCTGGCATCCTTCCTGGTCCCTCCTGTTGACTTGTGCCAAGGCTGAGGCCTGGCTGTCTCTGATAGGTCGAGTCACCAGTGCTGATTCATGTTTGCTATCCCGACTCTATCTAACTGGTATATCTATCTAGCTGGTATATCAGTGAAGTGTTTGTGAGTAGGATAGATCGAGCTGCCACTGCTAACCTATAAACTGAACTGCCGGTTTCCAGACAACACAGACAAGAGTTACTTCAAAGAACATTTCTAAACAGGCCCACCCACCCCCATATCCTGTCTTTTCCACTGCCTCTAGTGGGCGGTGGGCTAAAAGGGAGGTTAAAGTGTTTAAAGAACCATTAAAAATAAAATTTGAAAAAATTCAAGTTACAATAGGGCTTTGTCTCCCTGGGACTCATGTACTCAATAAGACCCTGGACCTGAAGCCCAAGCCCTTGGGTGGCTCTTTTAAAACCCTTGAGAGTACCAGATCCCTAGCTAAACTGGATTTGGATAGGAATTCTGGTCAGGATCTGGTGGAATTGTTTTATATCATTATGTCATTAATGATGGGGACCACACATTAACCCTTTAATGTTTGCTGTTAAGGTCATCCAAAGGCTCATGGGGGCTGCTCTTACTTTTCTCTATACTGGTCACGTCACCTGTGGATGGAACATAGTTCTGCTCACCATGTGCCTTCTCTTAGACGCGCAGCGGACATCTCTCCCCTAATCATTTGCCTCTTTGCAGAGTGTTCCCTGGTTTGAGCCCAACCTCTTGCATCCGTGGCCTGGCTGCTCAGGAGGAGAAAGTGGCTCCCAGAGTTCCTGGGCCTTGTTAGAGGAGGGATTTCCATCCCCGTGTCCTAGCTGACCTTGCGTTGGTACTTCCTGCCTGTCTTGATCCTTATTGGCTCTGGTCTCTAAACGCTGGTTTATGACTCAGGAGAGTTTTCCCAGGACTGTTGAGGAAACAATAGGTTTTATTTTTAACTTTTGTTTACTATTTAGGCAATGTGGACACCAAAACAAACAGCTTTCTAATAAACTTTTTTGTTTGTTTCGTTTTGGGTTTTTTTTTTTTTTTTTGGTTTTTTGAGACAGGGTTTCTCTGTGTAGCCTTGGCTGTCCTGGAACTCACTCTGTAGACCAGGCTGGCCTCGAACTCAGAAATCTGCCTGCCTCTGCCTCCCAAGTGCTGGGATTAAAGTCGTGCACCACCACCGCCCGGCTCTAATAACTTTTATAAGACCATTTTTTCAAGTAGTTAAAAGCCAGGTAAGAAAGTTCCTACAAAACGTAAGATTCTCGAGCAAACATTTGTTCTTTAAGTTCGTTTTCTGTAAGGTCGCCAAGAGCAGTTCAGTTCTGAAGAGCCCCTCTCAGCTCTGCCAAGCAGTGTGTTTCAGCTGTATGCCCGTGTCCTGGAATTTGACGGTGTTTCACCATCATCCTCCCTCCATCTTGAAGGCTCACCCTTGTGACTCACCCTGCCCTTCTGCAGAATGCTTAAGCTGTTCGGTTTGTCCTCAGCTTTCACTTTTTATTTTGGAAGCAACAAATCATTTTTACCTCAGGGGAAAAAAATCTAATTTTATCACACACAAGGCTTCCTGATCCAAAGCTAATATTCGTTCTTTAACCTTCCTTACCCAAAACATATCCTCACACTTAGATTCTCTCTCACATCTTCTTCTCTTCTGCCTATTGGTTTTCTTTTTTATTGCTTTATTCCTCTTATTCATATCATAATTAGAGCATCTTAAGACATTTACTAACTTACTAAAAGGAGGTTGAATTTAAATTACATTTGTGACATAATATAACAAATTAAGATTACCTACTTATACTTTTTGCTTTGTTGGGTTTTTTGGTTTTGTTTGTTTGTTTGTTTGTTTGTTTGAGACAGGTGTGTAGCTCATGTAGCCCCGGCTGGCCTGGAAGTTGCTAGGTAGCTCAGGCTGACATTCAACTTCTGATCTGTCTGCCTCCACCTCTCCAGCGCTGATATTGCAGTCAAACCACCCCTAACCCTCAGCCCCGACACCCCACCCCTGCCATTTCCACAGTGCTAAACTCTAAGGTTCTTGCTTGTTGTGGTTCTCAGGAGGACTTTATTGTTGCTTAAATTTTTTAAAGTCTTTCTTTTTCAGCCAAATGGTGGTGGCACACGCTTTTAATCCCAGAACTTGGGAGGCAGAGGCAGGTGGATCTGTGAGTTCAAGGCCAGTTTAATGTCTTCTCTGTAGAGTCTGAGTGTAAAATTTGCTGTTAAGCACACAGCACAGTGGGGAGTCGGGAGGAACAGAAGATGACTGTCCTTGATGGGTCTGCCTGTGAATGGGTACTTCTATGAGGTGTCCTCTGTGGTAAACGAACCATTCTGCTCACCCACAGAACTGGGGCACCCCTCTGTAGTGACACCCCTCCTACACAGGGCCATTAACACATGGTCAAACTGTCTACAGTCATCAGGCTAGTCTACAGCCCAGGGCCAAATTATCCAGATGAGCAGTCTGGGTTCACATCAGGAAAGGAGAGATTCCACTTACTGAATGGGAGGGAGGCAGAAGATTTAGCAGGGGCAGTCTCAGGATGGAACAGGACAGCAAGCCTTAAGAGTACTGCCACAGGGTGTGCAGACTAGCCTAGGAGGACCTGCTGCCGCCAGCCAGACACACATCACGTCACGCTGGGAGTCAAGAACTGGAAGATAGCCAGGCGTGGGCAGTAGTGGTGCACACCTTTAATCCCAGCACTCGGGAAGCAGAGGCAGCAGATCTCTGAGTTCAAAGCCAGCCTGGTCTACAGATGAGGTTCCAGGACAGCCAGGGCTACACAGAGAAACCCTGTGTCAAAAACAAACAAACAATAACAAAAAAAAAAAAAACAAAAACAAAAACAAAAACAAAAAAACAAGAACTGGAAGATAAGAAAGAGAAGTGTGCCTGGAAGCCTGGCCAGGAATAGGAAAACGTGGGCTCAGGCACTGTCAGCCCTGTATCCTGTCCCCTCTCCTCCCTGAAGAGCAGCAGTAGCTAAGAGGACAGGGAGGAGAGAGAGGGGTTCTCACAATACCTGTGGGTTTATCAAGTCCAGTTACTGCTGCCCACCCACCATGACATACACGGAGTCAGGAGAGGTGACATCTGGAAGGAGGGGGAGTAACCACCACCCTCTCAGATTCCAGCTGGCCACCCTCCTTTTCCTGCCCCTTCAGTTTCTATCAAAGTGTAGCCTTGACCAGGGTCCATCCATTGCAAACAGGAAATAAGGCTTTTCACGGGGTAAGGTAGGGGGGTGGGGAGGCAGAAGGAACTTCTCAGTTTGTACCATGATGGGTGGTGGTGGTGTGGAATTGCAGCCTGCAGACCTTCAGTCTCACTGGAAAACTGACCTAGCCAGAGACCTTTAGCTGCTGGTGGGTTGGTTGGTCGGCTGAATGCCACAAATATGCCCCAAAGAAGCCAAGTCAAGAGAGGAGAAAGAGCCCCATAGAGGCCACCAAAATACCATGCCAGGGGAGACAGTACAAATCTGGGTGCTGAAAGAATTCACCAAAAAGACAGAAGCAGAGAGCTAATAGCTGCACCATGGCACAGCTGTAGCTGGCTAGCCCGGGAAAGTATCCCCAGAGAGCATGCTTTAATCAGTGACTGTCTACTGGGGCAGTCGGGTGGCTTTCGATATCACCTTCCCAAGAGCAATTGAAACAGAGGCTTGTGTTTAGCAACAACCTGGCATTTAGGTAGTGTGGATCTCCTGCCTCAAGGCAGAAACGGCCCAGCAGGACCATTCATCCCACAGGGACATCCATGGGAAACTTCTTCACCTAGCTAGAATCTCTCACCTCACATCCTAACTCACCCCAACACACACACTTCCAGCTTCCCTGTGGCCTGGGAAACACTGGATCAACTCAAGCTACCGAAGAGTGTTTTGACGTGAGAGTTGAAGGTCAGGATGGGTCTCAATGCCTCCCAAGCCGGGATAACAGCACATCAGTGATGTCACCGACAGAGCCCCCCAATCAGGCAAATGAGGCCTTCTCCAGTCTGCCTTCACTTTTGCTTTCCCTGCAGGTGCTTGGCTTTGCCCTCATCCTTCTGTACACCTTCAACGCGGCCATCCCTCTGTGGAGGATCCACCAGGGCCTGTCCCAGGCCCCAGAGCTTCTCATTCACCCTACTGTGTGGCTCGCCACCATGGTAACCAGTGCCTCTGCAGGAGCCTGGCTTGCTCCCAGGAGCTGCTCTTCCCAGCGGTGTGGGAGTGTGAGGGAGGTGGGAACCTGCCCTTCTGCCCACCACCCTTTCTTGTCTAGAGCTTTGCCACCTTCCTGATCCACATGGAGAGAAAGAAGGGAGTCCGGGCATCCGGGGTGTTGTTCGGGTACTGGCTGCTCTGTTGTCTCTTGCCAGTTATCAACACTGTCCAGCAGGCCTCTGCAGGGGTGAGTGTGACCTGGAGAAAGGTATATGGCAGTGTCAGGCCTTTTTCCACACGTAACACCCTCCCCTATAAGTACTGCCAGTCCCATGTACCTGATTTTGTTTTGAACTGATACATGATTATTATACCCATTTGTTGGATGCAGTATGCTTAGTGTGTGCTATGTGGGTGTGCATGGCTGTGTGCAGAGGCCAGGGGAGGATGCACTGTGTCTAGATCTGCCACCCTCTGCCTTATTCTCTTGAGTCGGTGTCCCTCAGTGACCCTGGAGCTAGACTGGCAGCCAGCAATCTGAACTTATCCGGTCTCTCCACTCCACAGGACTGGAGCCACACCCACATTTTCTGTGGTTGCAGGGATTTGAACTTGCAGGCTCATGCTTTTCAGCAAGCACTGCTGAGCAGTCTCCCAGCCCCCGCAGCGTGATATTTTCGTTTTGTTTTGTTTTGTTTTGTTTTGTTTGTTTGTTTTGGTTTTGGTTTTTCGAGACAGGGTTTCTCTGTGTAGCCCTGGCTGTCCTGGAACTCACTCTGTAGACCAGGCTGGCCTCGAACTCAGAAATCTGCCTACCTTTGCCTCCCAAGTGCTGGGATTAAAGGCGTGCACCACCACCGCCCAGTTAAGTTGTTGGGTTTTTTGGGGGTTTTTTGTTTTTTGTTTGTTTGTTTGTTTTTTTAGTGTGATATTTTCATGTGTGGGTAAACTGAATAATAATCAAATAATGGCTGCCAGTCCCCCATCACCTGGGCAGTGCTAATTCCTTTGTGGTTTAAAACATTAAAAAACCTTTCTCCCAGCTCTTTTGAAATAGTCAATCCAATACTGTAATTTTTTTCAAGACAGTGTCTCAGATGGCCCAGGCTAGCCTCAAATTCACTCTGTAAAGGAAGGTGATATTGAACTTCTGATCTTCCTGCCTCACCCTCCCGCTTGCTGAGATTAGAAGCACCACTGTGCTTGGCATTCTATTATCGTTAATGACAGTCACCCTCCTGTATGACAGGACCACAGGACAGGGTTCTTTTTACACAGGTGGTTGACCAGTGCCTCCTTGCCCTTCCTGCCTGCATCCCCTCTTCATTTTCCAGTAAGACCCCTTCCACCTTCTGCGTCTAGAAGGTACTGTCTCTAGAGTCCACCTGTGAGTGAGGTCATGTCACAGCTATCTTTCTGTGCCTAGCTTATGTCACACAACGGAAGGACAGCATCCACATTGTCAAATGTACATAGGTTAGCAACACAAATTTCCATGATCTTACATCCCCATATGGACACACACACTCTGATGAACACATCAGAGTGTTTCATTCATGTATCATGAGACACAGAAGAACAGACACTTGCACATATCCATATATGCATTCTGTACACACATCACACACACACACACCACACACATCTTACACACACCACATACACATCACACCACACACATCTTATACACACATCACACCACACACCATTCTACACACACATCACACCACTCACACATTCTACACACACATCACACCACACACATTCTACACACACCACATACACATCACACCACACACATCCTATACACACACACACACACACACACACCATACATATACATCCTACACACAGCCACAGATATACAGACACTGACACATTGCACACTGACACAGGACACTCCACAGGTACATGTACACTTACCTTATATACTTACACAGGGTACACTTCCCTCTTCTTCACACTGCCACCCTCCCCCATGTTCCCATGCCTCTGTATTTATTTCAAACATCTGTAATAATCGGTCTGCTGACTAGAAAGCCTCCCTCCCCACGCCCCCTACCTTCTGTGCTTTACCCACTCCTTCCTTCATTCCAATAGAAACAGTGGCAAAAACAGCACTGTGGGGGGGGAGGGCCATGGGAGAAGGAGGAGCCAGTTGTTCCATCTGAAAAACAAAGACAACAGACCCAGAACACAAGCTGGATGGGCTCACACCTGAACTTCCTGCATGCAGGAGGAGCATCATGAATCCAGGCTAGCCCAGACTACAGTATGAGACCAATCTCAAAAACAGAAGCCCGGTGGAGATCAGGGCAGGTTGGACCTTGTGAGATGGCAGAGAACCTGGTGCAGAGTAGATATTAATTAAATCACCGAAGGGGAATAGAATGGGAGGTCAGGGCTTGTCTTAGCCATTATTGCTGTGAAGAGCCCAAGGAAACTCTTAGAAAAGAAAGCATCGCATTGTAGGCTGGCTTGCGGTTTCAGAGTCAGTCCATTGTCACCATGGTAGGGAGCGTGGGGCAGGCAGACATGGTGCTGGAGAAGGAGCTGAAAGTCCATCCTGATCCATGGGCAGACAGACAGACAGACCCTGGGCTTGGCATGGGCTTTTGAAGCTCAAAGCCCACCCCCAGTGACAAACTTCCTCCCATAAGACCACGCCTTTTAATCCTTTGAATCCTTTGAAATAGTGCCGTTCCCTGGTGACTAAGCATTCAAATGTGTGAGCTCACGGGATTCACTCTGGTTCAAACCACCACAGGGTGGAAAGGAGAAAGGACGAAAACCTAGCGCCCCTTTGTGTTATTGTCCCAGGAACTGTGACTCACTCGGACAGTCTGGAATATGCAGTGACATCTTGTGAACCAGGAGGACCAGGAATGCTAGGACCAGGCTTTTACGCACCAGGGCTGGGTCTCCATCTAGAAACTGCTCCAGGCCTCGGGAACTATGTCCAGCCTCAGCCCAGACCTCTGGAACCCCTTCATATTCTGACCCCTGACTGTCTCTTGGGCTGAGTGGGGCTTCTCTGTCCCCCACAGAGCTTCCACCAGGAGCCCCTCCATCACCTGGCCACCTATCTGTGCTTGACCCTGGTGGTGGCAGAGCTGGTGCTGTCCTGTCTGGTGGACCAGCCACCCTTCTTCTCTGAAGAGTCCCAGCCATTGGTAAGTCAGTCACGGTGTCCTTTATCCCCAGACCCTTCTGATGTCAACAACGGCATGTGACCAAAGGGAGTTGGCCTAGGGCACAAGTCATGTCTTCCTGCTGTTACTCATTCAGCCATTTAGCAAAATCTGAACCTGCACAGCCCAGAACGGGGGCATCTGTAATCTCAGCACTGGGAAGGCAGGAGGACTGCAGAGTCACTGAATACGTCATTCTGGTGGATTGGTTACTGTCTCATCACTGTGACAAAGTATCTTGCCGCGAACCCCCCACGCTTGGGCACCAAACTGTTGTGCTTACTGGAGCCCCACTTAGGCGCCAAACTGTTGCGCTTACTGGAGCCCGATGTTGGACGCCAAACTGTTGCGGCCCGTACTGCCCGCTCCGGTCCGAGGGTCAGGGTCTAGCGAGAGAGAGAGTGGGGATAAAGGGGAAGAGACGCGAAGAATGGAGACAAGACAGAGATTCTGATCAAGTCTCTTTTATTGAAGGGAATTCTGAGCTATTTATAGGCTTTTGCCACGTGCCTTGTAGGCGCGTGGATACCACGTGCCTTGCAGGTGTTGATATGACGTAAGCCTTACAGGCGTCTATAGCGTGGACAGCACGTGCACCGCAATGCCTTGCAGGCGTGGATAGCACGTGTGCCTTACAGGCATGTATGGCGTAGATAGCACGTGGACAGCACGTGAACTGCAATGCCTTGCAGGCGTGACTACCACGTGCACCTTGTAGCTGGGGCCAGTAAACAGCAACACAAAATATGTGGGATATCAGAGTGTGCTTCAGCTGTTGTAGGCTATTGAAAACCAAATCTTTCATCAGGGTATATGGTTCCAGATGGCTGCAAAGTTGATCTAGCCGCTTTCTGTTAAAGTCGGCTCCCAACAGTATCTGAAGGCAGGGCTTATCTTGGCTCACACTTGGCGAGATTGTCAGTCCATCAGGATATGGTAGCAGCTCAGTTGGGGGGGGCGTGAAGGGTGAATTCCTGTGGAGGGAATTCCTTACAGTAAAGGGGGACAAACAGGAAGTTCTCAACCTCAATGCTCCCTCCTAACACACACACACACACACACACACACACACACACAACCCGTTACACACACTCCATCACTGGGCCCCATTAGCTCATATTCATAACATGGTCCTTGCTTTGAGTTTTGTTGTTGTTGTTTTGTGTTGTTTTTAAGGTAGGCTCTCATATTGAAGCCCAGAGTGGCCTGGTATTCACTAGTTAAGTCCAGGCTAGCCTTGAACCCACGGCAATCTTCCTGCCTCCAGAGAGCTGGGGTTATAGGCACGAGCTACTCCCACATCCGGCTGTTTGAGAACTTCTTGGTCTCAGTCAGGTACCGGCTGTTCTTCTGGGTGACTCGTGTTCTTGGTTATTGGCACCGTCAGCCCCTCAGTCTCACTACGTATCCTGGGCTGGCCTGGAACTTAACTTGTAGACCAGGTTGACCTTGAGCTCATAGCAATTTGCCTGCCCCACTGCTGGAATCAAAGATATGAATCACCATGCCTGGCCTTCTGGCCCTTTTTGCCTTGACTACCAGGAAGCTCACTGGTGTCTCTTTCTCTCTGGTAAGGAGACATCAAGCTTTATCATTCTTTTAGCACTAAACTCATGTTCACTCTCTCTGGCTCTCCACCCTTGGCCTGTGAGGCCAAGACCAGCCTGTCTTTTTCTTTTCTTTTCTTTTCTTTTCTTTTCTTTTCTTTTCTTTTCTTTTCTTTTCCCTGAGATGGGGCCTTGCCATATAACCCAGGGTGGCCTTAAGTTTTCCTGCCTCAGCTTAAGTACTGAGACAACAGATGGACACCATCACATCTGGCTCCAAGACCAGCCTGTCTTTTTCTTTTCTTTTCTTTTCTTTTCTTTTCTTTTCTTTTCTTTTCCCTGAGATGGGGCCTTGCCATATAACCCAGGGTGGCCTTAAGTTTTCCTGCCTCAGCTTAAGTACTGAGACAACAGATGGACACCATCACATCTGGCTCCTCCTGGCCTTTTTTCTTTTCCAGAATCCCTGTCCAGAGGCCGAGGCCTCCTTTCCCTCCAAGGCCATGTTCTGGTGGGCCTCTGGGTGAGTGAGGTATAGGGCTGGGGTGGTGCCCCCTGACCTGCATACATTACGCTTTTGCTTGTCAGCCCCACTCGTCTCCACAGAATTCCCTCCTGGCCTCACCCATGCCTCCTTTGTCCAGCTCGGCACTGCCTTCTAGAAGATCCCTCTCAATAAGTCCCAGTTCACCCCTCAGAGAAAGATGTGACCTTGAACTCTGGCTCTGCCTCTTAGTGGGCTTGTAAGGCACACCAGAGCCTCAGTCTTGCCCTCTGTAAAATGGGGACAATTCTACCTCTATCAACTAGAAGGTACTCAGCGTGTACATAGCAGGTGCTGAATAAAATCACATCTATTATGCAGCTCCAGTCACTTAACATGGTAAAGAAACATCTACTGCATGCTAAGCCCCAGGAGTGAGATTTAAAAGGCCGAGTCTCTGTCCCCTATGGGATCCCAGGCCGAAGGAGAGAGCAAGCATCTTCATAGTGTTAGTCTCCCAGGCACTAACACCACAGTCACCCATCAGGACCCTGCCTGCTCTGACACAGTCAGACCTCAGGCAAATCAGACCACTTTGATTTGAGAGACCGACAGTACGCTTAAGGCACCTGGCGCAGGGCAGGACAACCTGGTGGCTATTAAGCAGATGAAGGGCACAATACTCTGGACCCACAGGGGTTCTACAAAAAAAGGATTTCCTAAATAGCTCTACCTTGAGCCTCAACCCTTCTCCCAAACTTAGCCACCAATCAGCTGTGCTGTCTTGTGACTCCTGGGATGTCACCCAGACTGTCACAGAACCCCCAGGCAATTAACCATTTGCAGAGTGGCCAATTGCTTGCTTGCCCTCATCTGCTGCCTCTCGGGGACACTTGGCAGGACCTAGAGAGACAACCAGCACCGATTGAGAGCTTCCCCTTCGAGTTGTTGGAAAGATCAAAGATCTGAAACAACTTTTGGACCCTGAACTTCTGACTCCAGAGAGGGTCTGTTCCCCTCGTGTGCCAGGTGGCCCTGAAGCATTCGGTCGTTTTTATTTCCCATGTCTTTAAAAGGGGAGCTTTAAAAAGTAGCTGAGATCCCCGGGGGAGGCTACTGCCTTCAGGACCCAGCAGAGGTGGCTTCCCAGGGGTCACACAGCTACCTGCAGGGATCAAGCTGGCGTGTGGGGACCACAGGAGGAGCTTGCTCTGGTGTTCCCTCTCTTTCACAGGCTGCTATGGAAGGGCTACAGGAAACTTCTGGGGCCAAAAGACCTCTGGTCGCTTGGGAGAGAAAACTCTTCAGAAGAACTTGTTTCCCAGCTGGAGAGAGAATGGAGGAGGAGCTGCAATGTGCTGCCAGGGTGAGTGGGAGGTGAGCCTGGCAAAGAGCACTCACCATCACTTGGCGTCTAGAGCACTCAGCAGCAGGCTTCTAGTACCGCCTGCTCTTGCTTTTGCTCCCCCCGAATGTGCCCAATCCGTCAGGTTTTTCCCACCAAGCACCAACTGATCACTGAACTCAAGGTATACTTCTTCCCAGAGTGCTTTGTGTGCCCTAAACAGAGATTCTAATGGGGGTTCTCTTCAACACCCTAAAAGGAGGGATCATGAAGGAAAGGCCCCAAGCAATGCCCATCTGAGACCCACAGACCCTACAGTGCTCACCTGGCATCCAGGGCCCCTACGTCACCCCCACACCCTAGCAGTGCGCTGAGTTCAAGGCCAACCAGGGCTTCAGAGTGACCTTGTCTCCAAACAACAACAATAAGTGACCAGAATTTGTTGGTCTGCTACAGCCTGAGTATAACTCCGGCCCCGTGCCCATGTTCCCTCTCTACCAGGCACAAAGGGCACAGTGGTGTGAGGGCCCCTGAGACAGAGGCCTTCCTGCAGCCAGAGAGGAACCAGCGGGGCCCGCTCCTCAGGGCCATCTGGCGTGTGTTCCGGTCCACCTTCCTGCTGGGGACCCTCAGCCTGGTCATTAGCGATGCCTTCAGGTTTGCTGTCCCCAAGCTCCTCAGGTACGTTCTGGCTCCAGCTGAGATGCCTCAAGGACATCCCGGGAGGAAGAACTCTGCCTCTGTGTGTACATCTGGGACTCAGGACCCCAGAGCATGGGCAATAAGTCTGCGGAGGTGGGGGACACATGAGGGGGAAAAATGACTGATCCCAGGAGGGCAGAGGACTGTATCAGTTAACTTTTGCTGCCAAACAATCATCCCCAAGGTCAGAGTTTAAGGTCACAGAGTTTAAAGTTTCACTCACTCAGCTGGTCAGGATGTATGGATGGGCAGTTTGGGCTGGATCCCACTGGGTGGGCTCACTCAAGTGTTTGTGGCTCATGGCTGAGTAGGCCAGAGACGTTTGAAATGGTCTTGCCTAGGCTTTGCTCCTTGCAATTTCCATCCTCTAAGAGACTAGGGCAGGCCTGTTCAAGAACATGGCGCTGGGACACAGGACAAAGTCACATACATACACAGACACACAGACACACACACACACACAGAGCAAAGCCTGGTGTTGGCACAATACCACCTCCCTGTGTCTGAATAGCCAAAACTGATAGCCAGTCCAGGTTCAAGAGGTGTTTTGTAGAGCCAGGTCTGGCAGTAAAGAGCTGTCATTCTTACTCAAGAGGTTAAAGGAGAAAGATTGCAAGTTCCAGGCCAGCCTGGGCTACACCATGAGCTCTAGGCCAGTCTATGTCACTTACTTAAACCTTGTCTCAAAATAGAAAGTAAAGCCAGGCCTGGTATTGGGATTTGTAATGACAACACCCAAGAGCCTGGGGCAGGAGAATCACAACTTGAGACTTGAAGCACAGAATGAGTCCTATCCCCAACTAAAGCCAAACCAGGGCTTCAGTTTGGTTTGTCAGTCAGTTGGTAAAGCGTTTGTCAACCAAGCCTAGGTTTGATCCCCTAGCACGTACGTACCCATATCCTTAGCACTCAGTAAGCAGGATCAGAAACTCAAACTCACAGTGAGTTTGAAGCCAACCTGGGCTACATGATCCCCACCCCCCCATCCCCACTCTGTTTCAAAAAGGAAAAAAAAAGTCACAAAGCAAAGAAACATGGACAGAGTGGAAGTGATTGTGGCCATTTGTCCGTTTGGTCACCGCCCCGATGACCCTGCACCGGGATGGCTTAGGTCTCACTGCCGTTTCTCTTCCTGCATCCCAGTCTGTTTCTGGAGTTCATGGGTGACCGCGACTCCTCAGCGTGGACAGGCTGGCTCCTGGCTGTGTTGATGTTCTTGTCGGCCTGCCTACAGACATTGTTTGAACAGCAGCATATGTACAGAGCCAAGGTCCTGCAGATGAGGCTTCGAACAGCCATCACTGGGCTGGTGTACAGAAAGGTGAGCTCCAGGGGCAGGAGTGTGAGCATCTGCCTCCACCGGTCTCCTATCCTCCTCCCGGTTAACAGGATGTCTGATCTGGCCCTGAGACCTCTCCAAACATATCTCTTCTATCTCTCATCCCTTCACAGACTCTTGTCCCATAGCGAGAACTCTGAATGATGTCTGTTAACTACTGCACTGATAGTGGCTCCTGGGGCTCAAAGAGAACAAGTTGTTACTAGAATTATCAGGGTGGGACCTGGCCCTGTGCCCTAACAAGCTGGGCCGAGTACCTTCCCCAATCAATCAATTAAACAGGCAAGGGACAGTGACTCCCCCTAAGTCCTTCTCTGGAATCCTGAGGATAAGAGGTATGCATGCATAGCTTTGCAGTTCTGGCTGGGGGTGGCCCCAACCATCTTGTCTCTGGCAAGTTGTCAGGACACTGTGAGATCTCTCCCAAAGACAAGTTCCTCTCTGGCACCAGACTTCCGGTCTTTTCCTCCTTCCAGAGTGGGGCTCCTGGGAAAATGGCAGTTTCCAGGTATCCATTGTTTCTATAGCCTGTCAGTGCAAGGGAGGGACACAAGATAATCTGCATTCCCGCCAGGATGCTTACTTTCATCCCTTGTGAGTCTCCCCAGCGGACTGCCTTTGAGCTCAAGAGGAAACACTGCCTGCCACCGCAAGGCAGCCTTTGATCCTCAGAAGAGGTCTGACTTGGCCTGACCTCCAGGGAGACACCTTCTTGGTTCTTGGCATGGCTGCTATTGAAATGAACTATAAACAACTTTGAGCTCTGCTTCTGTCACTCAAACTCCAGCTGTGCCAACAAGTCCAGCTCCACTGAAGTTCTCAGGAGGCAGCAGGGGCGGGGAGTCCCCGTGGGTGGGGCTGCAGCAGCCCTCTGTGAAGACTTGCGAGTGGAGAGTTAGTTCTACACCGTGGATCACACAAACTCTCACACAGTACAGAGCAGGCAGGAAGAGCCAGTGTTCATCATGCTGAGGGTCCTGTGACCTCAGCAGCAGACAGATCAGAAGCCACAAGAAAAAGGCATGGGGGGGGGGGAGGCTCAGGAAGCTCTGTCTGGGAGAATCTAACACCCAGTCCAGCCTGTGTTGTGGCTCAGGGTGCCTGAATTCCTGGCCTATGGGTCTCTTGCTCTGACTCTGACTCAGGGCAAGTTGCTTCGCTTCTCTGGGCCTCAGTTTCCTTAGCTGTAAAATGGGCACCACATCGATTCTGGAGTCACTTTTCACTTTTTAACAACTGTTACCATGCAATGTACCCACAGACCTAGTTACAGTCACCAGAGTGGCCCCAGCATCTGGAGGAGAGCTCAGCGCAATGTAGCCTGCTTCTGCCCCTGACATCTGGGGAGAGGAGACTGCTCTCCGCACAGACATGGGCATCCCTAGCATGGGGCATATGAGCCCAGATCACCCCGGGTCTAGCTTTTTGTAATTTTCACTAATGTGCCCCCCAGATCCTCATGCCCAACCCTGGGAGGTTAGCTTGGGAAAGTTTACAGGGTCACTGCATAGGTGGTAAACTGAGGCTGGGCCTACACTCAGTGCTCATTCCCAGTCTTCCCTCTTCACGTTGTCCCTCCTCACACCTGCCCAGGTCCTGGTCCTGTCTAGTGGTTCCAGAAAATCCAGTGCAGCAGGGGACGTGGTCAACCTGGTGTCAGTGGACATACAGCGCCTGGTGGAGAGCGTCATCTACCTCAACGGGCTGTGGCTGCTCTTCCTGTGGATCATAGTGTGCTTCGTCTACCTGTGGCAGGTGTGACGGGGGAAGTGGAGCTGGGCTTCCGTGTCCTCCTCTTCCTTCCGGCTATTCTGCTTCTCTTCCTTTCCTCCTTCTCCTCTCCTCCTCCCCTTCCTCCTCCTTTTCTCCCTGCTCCTCCTCCTCCTCTTTCTCTTCCTCTTTTCCTGCTCTTCTTCCTCCCCTTCCTCCTCTTCTTCCTGCTCCTCTTCCTCCTCTCCCTCCTCCTCCCTAAACCCAGTCTCCATCTGCACAGTGCAAGTTGACCTAAAGTGAAGAGTCTTAGAGTGGCCCTGGCTTAAGTTCAAGCCAAGGCTAGCCCCCTCCAGAACTTAATTATTTCTCTTTCTCAAAATGTTGATGATAATGTGGATGGATTCACTTTGGGTTTTTATTTGGTTCAGGTTGGGATTTGGGTTTTTTGAGGTAAGACCTTGTGTAACCCTGGCTAGCCTCAAACTCACGAGAGAGCTGAGGCTAGCCTTGAGCTTGTATCCTAATGCTTCCACCTTCTGAGTGCCAGGATTAGAGGAGTGTGTCCATCCAGATGGGATCTTACTATTACCAGCTCTCAGTGGGTTCTCGAGGGCCTCGGGGCCGAATCCATTGTGTTTTGGAGTGATTGGTGACGCTGAAGCATGCTCACCTACAAAAGGCTGAAACACAATGCCAGGGAAGAACTGCCACATGTGCAGAAAGCACAATATCACAGCATCAGCCGGGACACTTTTTCTTTCTTTTGCTTCATGGTACAAAAGCATCTGCTATTATTACTGTTACTATTACTGTTACTGTTACTATTACTGTCACTATCATTATCATCATCAGCATCATCAGCATCTCTGGCTGTGTATGGACTGCTACCTGGGTTTAAATCTCGCTCTTACCATTTACTTGCTGTTAAACTTCACACTACTAACTCACCCTCTCTGTGCCACAATTCCTTAGTTCTAAGAACAGAGGATAATTAGAAGCAGGCTCCTGGTCCTACATGGGTGAGACCCAGACAAGCTGGCAGAGGTTGTGCAGCCTCTGTCTGGATCGCTTGGGTCCAGTGGGGCTTTGGGTTTGGATTCAGGAATGGTAGAAGTGCGTTTGAGAGCTTGAGGATATAACCTGAGTTTAATGAGACAATCATATGTGGTTTGTAGGCAGCTTCTTGGCATAGCCCAAAGGTCATTTTGAGCAATGTCTTTAACAGGCCTGTGTTTTGCCCATGTCCCAGGGTGAGATGAGGCACGAATTCCCCCCTGTGGCATCCATCATGTTGGTGCTCAAAGCCTCTCAGACTCTGGAGCACTTAGTTCCCAGCTTTTGGACTAGGGATGCTAAGGCGGTGTATCTAAGGCACCTGCTTGCTATAGCATCGTCAGCTGCCATCTGATGTGCAAGGGCAGCCATCACCATGATCACTGACCACCATTGAATGTTTCCTTATTTATCTCTGTGGTGCCTCGTGTACACCACGCGAGTAGTTTTCCACTGAGCTACAGCTTTGGTCCTTTAAAAAAAAAAAAAAAAATATATATATATATATATATATATATATATATATATATATATATATGTGTGTGTGTGTGTGTGTGTGTGTGTGTGTGTGTGTGTGTGTGTATGTATATTATATATATGTATATTATATATTTATATTATATTCTATATTCTATAACATAAATATATTTATATACATTTATATTATATATTTTTTTTTTAAATTTTGAGGCAAGGTCTCACTAAAATGCTGGCCTTGACCTTGCTGTATAGACAACCTGGGGTTTGTGATTCTCCTGCCTCAGCCGCAGAAATAGCTGCGATTACTAATGTGAGCTGTCATGTCCAGCTAAAATTCTATTTGTGAACACTGACATTTAAATATTCCAAGGCTTACACACAGTAGGTGGTCAGCAGGCATGTGCAGGCATTCAAGTAGTGCCTGCGTGCAGTGTTGAAAAGCTGGCTGCTGTTATAGGAGAGACAGGGAAGGAGGATGGCCTTCCTGAGTAGGCCAAGGTTGATAGCGATCAGAGGCCTCAGTATCCCCAGGAAATGCCCTGCACACTGCCTCTGCCCCGGCACCAGAGGGCCACCATGCTGCCCCAGGCTACGGCTAAATGAAAACAACCTGGAGGGTGACCTTACTTTCCAAATGAATGTTCTTAACGGCTGTCGGTGGCTTTCAGGACAGTTCTCCATTGAGCCACTAGGTGGCGGAATAGACGCATGAATAAACCAAACTGGCCTACTTTGGTCCAGAGATTAGAGACCAGAGTTCCTGTGGGCTGAGAGAAACAGAGACTGGAGTTGGGGTGGAGGAAATCTCAAAAAAGCACAATAAGACTTTATTTTTAAAAGCATTTAGTCGGTCCCCACCACCACATCTCCCAGGTAACCAGACCAAAGACACCAGCCATTATAAACCTGGTGGGAGAGAGTAACAAAACACAGGGGTCCAGTTAAATGTGACATTTTAAATAAACAGAATAATCGTTCAGTGTAACTGCGTCTTCAATATTGCAGGAGACATTCTTACACTAAACACACACACACACACACACACACACACACATCCATCCAGCTCAGAAACCTCAACTTTGTGCATTTGTTGTTAACCTGGTGACTCCCTGGTGAGAGGTGAGCTGGAGGATAGATTAATAGTGAGCCCTGAGAGGTGGGTGTGGCGGCGTGTGCCTGTGATAACTGAATTTGGGGGTTGGGGAAAGAGAATCAGGGGTTTTAGGTCAGTCTCAGCAACATAGAATGTCCTGGCAAAATATCTCAGGGGGACAATTTACAGTGCTTGTTGTCAGCCTGAGGACCTGAGCTGTGCCCTGAGGACCCGTATAAACATGGAAGGGGACCTGACCCTACAACAGCATCTCCTGACCTCCACATGCTGTGACCATGTCACTTCGATAAACA
Source organism: Arvicanthis niloticus (assembly GCF_011762505.2). NCBI lineage: Eukaryota > Metazoa > Chordata > Mammalia > Rodentia > Muridae > Arvicanthis > Arvicanthis niloticus. The sequence goes on along the minus strand of NC_047658.1, from coordinate 19,640,317 downwards.
ATCATTTAAAAGGGCAGGGAGAGGGAGCCAACAAAGTGCTTACAGAGTAAACATGCGGACCCAAGTGCAGACGCCCGTGACCTATATAAAAAGCCAGGCACAGCGGCACATGCCTGAATTCCCAGCCCCAGTCTCATGATACCCTGCCCTCTGTCCCCAGCTCCTTGGACCCTCTGCTCTCACAGCCGTTGCTGTCTTCCTGAGCCTCCTCCCTCTGAACTTCTTCATCACCAAGAAGAGGAGCTACCATCAGGTTTGGCATTTGGGAATGCAGACACCCTGGGCAGAGAAACAACCACGGGGTTCTGGATGGTGACAGAGATAGGGACAGGCAAGAAGAGGCTGTAGGTCTGTCCTTGTCCTGTGTTGTCAGACCCGTGTCCCTTGGACACGCTTCCATTCCTTCTAGAATGTGGCCCCTTCCTACAGTAGCCCCAAGCTATTGTCCTTCAATGACTCCTGTCTCTGAGCCACCTCCAGCCCCCACTCAGTCAGAGGGATGTGTGGCAGCCGTAGAAACCACACCTCCCTTGCTGATGTGGCTCAGTGTCTAAGCCTACGACCCCTCCATGGCCTCTGTCACCTAACCTTGCTTCCTTCTTCTCTCCCTTGCCCAACTCTGCTTCCTCACACAGTCTTTCGAGCCTGGTCTCCTCCATCTGCAGGTTTTCTTTCTATAGCACTTTTAGCAGAGAGCACAGGCGTACGGCAGAGGCAGGCTCAGCACCTCAGCAGTAGGTGGTGTTTAGGACATAAGGGCTGGTGCGATGGCTCAGCAGATAAAGGCACTTGCTCACAAGCCTGACCAATTGAATTTGATCCCACGACCCACGTAGTGCACAGAGAGAACCAACTCTGGCAAGTTGTCCCATGACCTCTAAATGTCCCCTGTGGCACGCACATGCTTATTCGTGTACAAAATAAGTAAATAAACATGACATCAAAAGCGGCTGAGCCAGGTGTGGTGGCACACACCTTTAATTCTGCATGCAAGAGGTCGATATGGGAGATCTTCATGAGTTCAAGGCCAGCCTGGTCTACATAGCAAGTTCCGGGCCAGCCAGGACTACTAATAAGAAACTATCTCAAAGATAAATGATAGATAGATAGATAGATAGATAGATAGATAGATAGATAGCACAAACACATCATCACAGTATTAGAGAGGCTGAGACAGGAGGATAGTTAGTTTGAGGCCGGCCTGGACTACACAGCAGACCCTGTACTAATGAGAGAAGAGGAGAGTCTTTAGAAAAGAGGTAGATGAACTCACCCCTCTTCACTGTCCCAACCTCCCTCCGCTGTCACCCACCCTCCCTGTCATCTATCCTCCCTGTCACTCACCCTCCACTGTCACCCTCACTCCCTGTCACCCACCCTCACTGTCACCTGCCCTCCACTTCTCAGTACCTCACTCCACTCTGTGCCACCCCTACCCCTCAGCCCTCCCGTCCTCTCCATACAAATGCTCCACCTCCCCGTGTTTGCTTCTGCAGATACCTGGATACCCTCCCAGCAGATACTCATGCTGTCTTTCCCCTTGCTAACCAGGTTGGCCACTCCCTGAGTGGCCTCAAAGACGCTGTCCACACAGTTGCCCTACAGCCTCTTGCGTGGAACATGAAACCCCAAACACTTCTGCCTGACCTCGAAGCCCTGCCTGCTGCAGCCTCCCCTCTCCCTGAAGAACCCAGCTCACTGTCTCCCTTTCCTGCAGTCTCCCTGAATTTTTTTTTGAGTCATGCTGTCCCCTCTCTGAAGGTCCCCCTCTCGTGTCCATATCCACTCCAACTGCCTGTTCGCTATGCACTGAGTACCTGCAACTTCCTGTTCTCATTAAGAGCTGTTTCAACTGACACCCGCACCCCCAGAAAGCCTTCCTGGTAGCACCATCACGCCCACTGGTGGCTTCTGATTGGCACAGTGACAGCAGGCTCAGGTGGCTGAGACAGCTCTGGGGAGGAGTGAAGGCCCAGGGAGAGGGTGAGGGCTGGTGTGTGACTTGCAGAAAAAGTCTGCAGGGTTTGAGGCAGGGGTGGCAGGGATAGAGAATTACAGGCTGGTGTCTCTCTTGCCTCCTCTTTCCTGTCTCAGGAAGAACAGATGAGGCAGAAGGCCTCCCGGGCACGACTCACCAGCTCCATGCTCAGAACTGTGAGAACCATCAAGTCCCATGGCTGGGAGTGTGCCTTCCTGGAGCGACTCCTTCACATCCGGGGCCGGGAGCTGGGCGCCCTGAGGACATCCACCCTCCTCTTCTCTGTGTCTCTCGTGTCCTTCCAAGTGTCTACATTTCTGGTGACGTCATTCTGGTCTCACTGCAGATGCCAGAGGGTTGGGAGAGGGCATGCTTGGGATAGAGAGCTGGTGCCAGCAGCATTGCATCTTATGGGCTCTGCCCACTGGAAAGGGGCAGCAGGCTCAGTGCCACCCTTGTGCTTCAACAGGTGGCGCTGGTCGTGTTTGCTGTCCACACCCTGGTGGCAGAGGACAACGCCATGGATGCAGAGAAGGCGTTTGTGACCCTCACAGTGCTCAGCATCCTTAACAAAGCCCAGGCCTTCCTCCCCTTCTCAGTGCACTGCATCGTTCAGGTGAGGTGTGAGGAGGGTCAAGGAGTCGGAGAGCTGGGCCTGGATTCAGCACACCCGGACCACTGTCAGCAAAGAACAGGAGGGAAGGGGCTGGAGAGCAGCTGGACGCCATCAGGGGTGGGTCAGAGGGTGCAGGGAGACCTCAGCAAACATCCTGGAGAACATGTCACTTTTACATTCAGGAACTCATCCTGGGTCTCCTCCTAGAGAGGGGCCCTTCATTTCTCTGCCTTTATCTTTCCTGACACATAGCCTGGGACCTGCTGAAAAGGAAGATTGGCTGATCGAACTGTTTCCTCCTCCTCCTCCTCCTCCTCTCCCTCCTCTTCTTCTTCTTCCTCTAATCCTCTTCCTCCTCTCCTCCTCCTCTGTCTTCCAGCATGTGTGTTTGTTCATGAGTGTCTGTTATATGTTGTTTGAGTGTGTTGTATGAGTGTGGTACATTTGTGTGTGTATGTATGTGTGTGAGTATGTATGTGTGTGTATATGTATATATGTGAGTGTGTGTGTGAGAGTGTATATGTGTATATGTGTGTGAGTGTGTATGTATGAGTGTGTATGTGTGTGCATGTATGTGTGAGTGTGTTTGCATGTGTGTGAGAGTGTGTATGTGTGTGTGAGTGGTATGTGTATGTGCATGTGTGTGTGAGTGGTATGGGTATGTATGTGTGTGTGTGTGCATGTGTGTGTGTGTGTGTGTGTGAGAGAGAGAGAGTGGTATGTGTGTGTATGAGAGTGGTGTGTGTATGCATATGGGTGTGTGTGAGTGGTGTGTGTGTGTGTGTGTGAGAGAGAGAGTGGTGTGTGTGTGTGTGAAAGAGTGGTATTTGTGTGCATATGTGTGTGTGTGAGTGGTGTTGGGGGCCAACTTTTAGCAGAAAGCGGCTATCAGCTTTGCAGCCATCTTGATCCATATACCCTGACATGAGACTTGGATTACAATAGCCTACAACAGCTGAGCACACTCTGATAATCTTGGTTTAGATACCTTGGGTGTGTGAGATTAAAGGTGTGTAACTTAAGAGTTTGACTTAGAAGTGTAGAGATCAGATTTAGAGACAAGACCTAAGGGCATGATTAAAGGTGTGACCAAAAGGCATGGCTTAGAAGTGAGAGATGTAAAAGGCAGAGGCAGACAGTAGATAATCAGACTCTTTAGAGAGAACAACTTGGAGTTAGTTATTAGACATTAGGCACTTGGCACTTTGAAGAAGTAACTTGGAACTTGGAGGCACTACGGACTGGGAGCTAGGGACTAGGAACTCAAGACTTGGGACTTGGAGAGAAGAAGAGAGACTGAAGAGTAAACGGGATTGAATCACACTCTGTCTGGTCTCCATTCTTCGAGTCTGCCCTCACCCTCGCTCTTGCTGAACCCCGACCCGCAGACCGGAACGGCAGCTTGGACCGGGATACAGTGGCCGCCAAACTCGGGGCAGCCCGGGCCTCAACATTTTGCTCGGGCCTCGACATTTTTTTGGCTGCCCGAACGTGGGGCTAGCTCGGTCGTCAACAGAGTGGTATGTATGCATGTGTGTGTGTGTGTACACACGTGTGTGTGGGAGAGAGTGGTATGTGTGTGAGTGGTGTGTGTGTGAGAGACTGGTGTGTGTGAGAGAGTGGTGTGTGTGTGAATGGTGTGTGTGAGTGGTGTGTGTGTGTGAGTCACTGGCTAGAGGTCAATGTCAAATTTCTTTCTCTACCATTCTCCAGCTTATTTTTTAATATTAACTTTTTCTTTAAGAATTCCAATCAGTATGCTTTGCTCGTGTTCACCACCACTCTTTCCTGACCCCTTGCAGACCCATTCCCTATCTATTCCCAACTCTGATTTCTCTCTCTCTCTCTCTCTCTCTCTCTCTCTCTCTCTCTCTCTCTCTCTTTCTCTCTCATAACCCACTGAGTCTCATTTGCACTGACCATATGCTGCTGATGTGGGGCCATCCTCGGACCTCCAGAAGCCACACCCTTGAGTAAACTGATCACATCAGTCCCGGTTTCTGTTGCTGGTATAAAGCACCATGACCAAAAGCAGCTTGTGGAGAAAAGGGTTTATTTCAACTGCCAGCTTGTGAGTCTGAATCTAAGGAAGTCACGGCAAGAACTCAGGGCAGGAAGTGATGCAGAGGCCATGGGGGAGTACTGCTGACTGGTTTGCTCAGCCTGTTTTCTTATACATCTCTGGGAATTACCTGGCTGGGGTGACACCAACCGAAATGGGCTGGGCTCTCCCATATAAACCATTAATCAAGAAAATGTTCTGCAGACTTGCCTGCGGGCCTATATTTTCATAATTATTTTACAATTGAGAGTCCCTCTTCCCAAATGACTCTAGCTTATGTCAAGGTGACATAAACTAACCAACATCCCTGCCCTCTCTCAGAAGCTATTAACTATCCATAGCTCCTTGGCTAGACATGGGGACTCACAAGTTCCTCCCTCAGCCATGTTAGAAGGCTGACCGGCTAGATCTTGCTCAGGCAGCCCGAGCTGCTATGAGTTCACAAGGGCAGTGGTCATGTCCACCAGACACTGTTTCCCTCTGTCCTTCCTGACCTCTGACTTCTGACCTCTGACCTCTGACCTCTGACAATCTTCCTGCTCTGTCTTCCATGATGTTGGCTGTAGCCTTGGAGAAAGGGGGTGTGGTACAGAAGTCACACTGGTAGCGGAGCTCTTTGCAGACCGTCATTCTCTGCACTCCGACCAGCTATAAGTTTCTACGTTAGCCAAGGCCTGAGAGCTGCACTAATGTGAGGTACAGAGTTACACACTTAGAAGACAGTCCACTTGGCAACATGATAGTTGACTCCTACAGCTTACGGACTCCCCAACCATGGGTTATTGGCCAGATTTATAGCACCAGACGTGCATTTTCACCTGTGGAGCAGGCCTGAAATCCAATCAGAAAACCAATAGCATGCATACTGCCATTGCACACGAGCGTATCTTTCCATAATAGTCATCAGAATTCGTAGCTAGGTAAGAGTCGGTCGGTATCTTCCTCCTCCAGCAGCCTAGATAGCACCCAACTGGGTAGCTTACTGGGAGGAAGCTACCCAATCAGCACCAACTTGGTTTCTCCATGCCCTATGACCAAAGTATGTTGTGCCTTCAGCAATAGGGTCTTACCATCAAACTCTGGTGGGCATCGAAAGCAACTGTTGTTTTAGGGATCTCACTAGGTCAGAGGCGAGGTATCCCACATCTGACATAGGTATCTTATTAAGTCATACATGGTTTATGAGAGAAACATTATCCCTTGTGTAGGGTAACTCCAGTTAAATACATATACATATATACCTGCATGCATATACACATGGGAGCTTCTAAAATAGGTTTTCCATTGCAGAACACTTAGTGCTAGTTATTCCTTCCACTACCACACTTTAGTTTTTGAGACAGAGTCTCTCAAGGAACCCAGAGCTTATCCATTTGACCAGATTGCCTGGCCAGAGAACTCTAGGGAGCCACTCTCCAAATGGGATGACGGACATGGACTGCCATGACCAGCTTTTACATGGACTCTGGGGATTTGAACCCAGGTCATTAGACTTGCACAGCAAGCACTTTACCTCGTTGAGCTATCTCCTCAGCTCCAAGTCATCTGTATTGCAATGATCACCTCCAGTCACCAAGCATAGGTGTGCAATGGGTGCTCAAGAGCACCCCCAGTGGACAGAGTTGGAAGTTACTCCACATCATTGTTGGGTGCTGTTGGAAAAGACTGTCTCTTTCTTAGGCCTTAGTTGGAGGCAGCTGGTTTGTTCCATTCTTTCTCTTTTGAATTAAGGACAGAGAAATGTCCTCACCCATCTCAAGGTCATTGTTTCCCATGATCTACAGATATTCCAGCACCTAGCAAATGCAAAATATTGGGCTGAGTCCTCAGGAAGTCATTCCGACGGAACCCCTTCTAGTCTGATGACTAGCCCACTTTGTATCTCCAGGCTCGTGTGTCCTTTGACCGACTGGCGGCCTTCCTGTGCCTGGAAGAAGTAGACCCCAATGGCATGGTCTCAAGTCCCTCCAGATGCTGTGAGTGCTGAGATGGGCAGGGGGAGTGGGACGAAGACACCATAGGCAATATAGATCTCACCGTCATGTCACTTGGTACCCAACATCTTCGGCTTCTGCCAATGTACAGTGATGACTAGTGGAGCACTGTGGGATGCTACCTAGGTGCTCAGAAGCACGTACCCCGTCAAGAACTTACTCTTATGTAAAAGTCTAGAAAGAAAACCATGAACATATTGTTAAGCTAAAGACTCAAATCAGAGCATCAGTGTAGGGACTCATAGACTCTAGTTAGCCAGCTCACCCCACCTCCCCCTCCCTTGCCCTATCCTCCCAACCCCCATCCCCACCCCCTCTCAATCCCCTCTCCACTCTTCACCCGACCTCACCCCCACTCCCCCACCCCCCGTTCAATCCTGCCACTTTCCGCCACTGCCTATGTGACTTTAATTAATTGCTGCAGGGAAGAAGGGAAGAGAATGGCCTGTCACCAGATGAGAGCTTCCCACTCAGTTAATATAATTGAGACATCTGGTCAACCTGCTTATCTTGGAAAATGTCCACTAGTACTTAAAACCTTGCCCTTGGGATGATGCCTTACCCCAGGGATACATCTGAATCCCAGCTCTGACATGTCAACCTCTTAAAGCCTCAGTTTCCATCTTCAGGGTCCAAGCACCTGCTTTGGAGGCTGGGGAGGCTGTCTTGGAGGATACATTAATTTAAGTACAGCTAGACTAGAACATTTGCAAAATTAATGCATTTATTTACTTATTTAAATTTTTGGCTTAAAAATTAGAAGGGGTAATTTATTTTTATTTTACATGTATAAGGGTTTTACTTTCATATATGTCTGTGTAGCTGTAAGTGTCTGATGCCCAGGGAGGCCAGAAGAGGGTGTCAGATCCCCTGGGACTGGAATTACAGATAGTTGTGAACTGCCATGAGTATGTACTGAGAACTTAGCCTGGATCCTCTACAAGAGCAACCAGTGCTCTCAGCTACTAACTCATCTCTCTGGCCCCCTTTTTTTTTTTTTTTTTTTTTTTTTTTTTTTTTTTGCTTTTTGAGACAGGGTATTGTAAACCAGATTGGCCTTAAACTTGCTATGTAGCTAAGGTTAGACTTGAACTTATGATCTTTCTGCATCCACCTCCCAAATACTGGGATTGCAGGCACAAACCACCACACTGAAATAACTTATTTATTTATTTACTTAAATACATAAACAAATAACTTTATGGATGATCTTCCTATATAGCCCAGGCTGACATCACTTTTACTCTATAGCCCAGGTTAGCCTCCAACTGATTACCTTCCTGTCTCAACCTCCCAGGTGCCAGGATTATAGGCATGAGCCACCATACCCAGTTCAAACCTTTATTTTTTTTTAAAGGGCAGAAGGCAGGATTTGAACCCCTGGCTGAGGTCACTTGTCCTTGAATTACAATGTTATTGTGATAGGATTACTGTCAAGTCAGTAAGTAGCAGGGCAAGAGCCTTGTAATACTTCTAGCTGAAGAAAGGTTTTGGGGATGGAGCCTTTGAGGCCTTGAACATTGAACACTGGGATGCTAGGAGGACAGTACCAGCCCCTGTAACTGTCTTCCTGTGTCCTGTAGCATCGAAGGATCGAATTTCTATACACAATGGAACCTTCACTTGGTCCCAGGAGAGCCCGCCCTGCCTGCACGGGTATGAAACCCCACATAGATATGTTCTTGGCTTATGAGAAAGTGTCCCACCTGGGTCTGCAGGCTAGGCTAGGCCAGGCCAGGGTTCTGTGTAGGGAGGCAAGGGTTCCTGCATGTCATAGCTGTATAGAGGGGGCACGGGGTACCTGAGCATCTCCATCAGCCAGGAGACACCCCTCTGTTTCCCACCTGACCAAGAGGAGCCTTGAGGCCCAGCCTTATCAGCTGTGACCTCCTTCTGTGCCTCTTGTATCAGTTTCAAGGTCATTGTCAGCCTGCCCCAAGATACTTCAGAAAGAGAAAGTCTGGCCATGTGTCTCCACCTCTATCAGGAGTGGTTACTGAGTACTCTCTTGCTATGCACAGGCTCTGTTCTGGATGCTGGGGACAGAGGGAAGCCGGGGCTCTGCTCTCTTGGGGTAACATTTGGGTGGACATGGGACACAAGGGCTTGAAGGGACAGAGCTGGCGGTGTGGGTAGGTTAGCATTCAGCTGAGGGCATAACAGGGGAAGGCTCTTTGAACAACAAGGAGACCAAAAGCAAAGACAGGCAGAAGCATATGAGTCGCAGGCTCTCTCAGTCTTATCCTGTTAATATTTGGGCTGAGAATTCCTCACTACAGGCTGTCCTGGGCCTTGTAGTATGTTTGAAAGAACTGAGAGCTTCTGAACACCAACCCCAGTCAATTGTGGGATATAAACACCTCTAGATGTTGCCAAATGACTCCACTCAACTAAGGCAAAATGACCCCTGCTGGAAGCCACTTGGACTATGCTTAAGAAGCGCTAAGCTTAAGGCGGTGGCGCTCACCTTTAATCCCAGCACTCAGGGGGCAGAGGCAGGTGGGTCTCTGAGTTGGAGGTTTGAGGAGACAGAGTGAGTTCCATGACAGCCAGGGTGACACAGAGAAACCTGTCTTGAAGAAGAAAGAAAGAGAGAGGGAGAGAGAGAGAGAGAGAGAGAGAGAGAGAGAGAGAGAGAGAGAGAGAGAGAGAGAGAGAGAGGAGAGGAAGAAGAAGAGAAAGGAGCAGAAGCGGAAGCACTAAGAGCGTGGCTGGGTATAACTCATATTCACCAGAACTTTGCTTTTGATCCTCGGTCAAAGCTTGGAAGAGTTATGAACTCATTTAGTTTTTTGAAACAGGGTCTCACTGTGTAGTCTTGGCTAGTCTAACACTCACTCTGTAGCCCAGGCTGGCTTCAAACTCAGAGATCCAGCTGCCTATGGCTCTCTAGTGCTGGGAGTAGAGGTGGACATCACCACACCCAGCCCTGACTTGATCTTTAACAGGTCCCCGTGGCTTCTGGGCTGACTTCATAAGATAGGCAGAGGTAGGCTGGGGCAGCGATGGGCAGAGCAGCAAGGCACATATTACAAAGGCCTACTACAGCCAAGCCCTCATGCCGTGCTCCCCTCTGTATGTGTATGTATGTGTGCGTGTGCATGGATATGCATACGTGTAGGCACACACATGTGCTTACATCTGCATACTGGCTATGGGTGTGACTGTGTGTACACTGTCTGACATGTCTGTAGGCGTTTCTATGGCAGGCACATCTGGTGTGCTCAGATGGAAGAAGAAAAGCAGATCAGATAGCCAAACAAGGATCAGGCAGGAAAGGCCCTGTGTATCCTCTTAATGGTCTCCCCAAGGCCTGAGGACCAGGATGGGGTGGGTGTGTCTGGGGTTCCCTGCTTTTGTACACACCCAGGCTGGGCCTTCAGAGCTGCATCTCCCCTGGGTTGCCAGGATCAACCTCACCGTGCCCCAGGGCTGTCTGCTGGCTGTTGTGGGTCCCGTGGGGGCTGGGAAGTCCTCCCTGCTGTCTGCCCTGCTTGGGGAGCTGTTGAAGGTAGAAGGGTCTGTGAGTATTGAGGTAAGGCTATCCCCATTTCTCCCTGCCCCAGCTGCTAAGATGTATCTTCAGAGATGCCACACGTCTTTCCCTCACAGCAAGAGCCCTCCAGTCACTGGCTCAGCCTCCCTCCCTCTGAGCACCCAGTTTTTCTACTCTCATATGAACTACCAACAGTAAGGAGTGTTTCAGGGTTCCGTGGCTTACGTGCCTCAGGAGGCCTGGGTCCAGAATACCTCTGTGGTGGAGAATGTGTGCTTCAGGCAGGAGCTGGACCTGCCCTGGTTGCAGAAAGTTCTAGAAGCCTGTGCCTTGGGGTCTGATGTGGCCAGCTTCCCTGCAGGAGTTCACACCCCAATAGGGGAGCAGGTGAGGAGACCCTGGGTTCATATGCTCCCTGACCTGAGGGCAGAAAGATGGGGGACAATAGGGACAGAAAGGGGGGAGGGGAGAACATCCCAGTTAAGGGCCAAACATACAGCACTGTTCAGTCATTGAGGAGAAACTAATTTTAAAAAATAAAGCAAAGACAAAGGGAAAGCCGTGTGTCTGCTAGGTGATGTTAATCAATCTGCTTCTCTCTGGACCTCCCCAGTGTATCTGAGCAGAGAGGTTCCCACACAAGACACAGGCATCTGAAACTATAGAACCAACAGACTCTGAAAGCTATGTGCTAAAGACCAAATCTGGCCATTACTTGTTTTTGTAAATAAAGTTTTATTGGCACACAACCATCTATCCAGTGACTTACAGTCTATGACTACTTTTGTTCTCAGAGGTCATAGCTGGGCAACTGGGACAGAAATCAAATGGCCCTCAAACTTTACAAGAGTTACTCCCTGACCCATCCTAGAAAATGAAGGCTGACCCCTGGATTAGGGAACTGGGAATCGATGCTGGGATCAAACCTAACCCTTTGCAGATTCTGAGCAGCTGCTTCACTTCTGAGCTACAGCCCCTACTTTGTTTTTGTTTGAGATAGGGGTTTAGGACTTTGGGAGGGGGGGAAGTGTGTCTTTTTTTTTTTTTTTTTTTTTTTGGACAGTGCCTCTTTGTGTAATAGTCTTGACTGTCCTGGGACTTACTATGTAGACCAGGCTGGCCTCAAACTCAAAAATATTCACGGGCCTCTGCCTCCTGAGTGCTGGGATTATATGCCATCATGCCTGGCTGGGGTCTAGAACTTTTGATCCTTTTGCCTTAGCCTCTTGGGTGCTGAGATGAGGAGCACGTGCTGCCACGGCTGGCTCAGGCCCCCTAGTTTCCATCCCTTCTCCCTTTAGACAATCCAGCCCAGCGGGTAGGAAGCACTGTGCCAACAGGTCCTCACTCCATCCCTCTTCCCAGAACTCTCAGGTTTTCCCATTTCCCTCAGAGTCAGAGCCAAAGTTTTGACCATCCCCATAAAAGCCTCCACGTGAGCCCATTTCTCTCTCTACTTCCTCTCCAGTCATACGTCCCCGTTCCTGCTCTCTCCGGCTACAGGGACCCCATCATGCACACTCATAGTCCAGGGCCTGAGTACATGCTCTTTCCCAGCAGGAAAGCCATCTCCCTGGGACACACAGGGCTATGTCCCCTCCTCCTGTCACCTTCAAGGACAGGCCTGCCCTCATCACCTTTCTCAGTACATACTCATTAGAAAAGGTCAGAAAAGAAGGAACATGGTTGCTCACTGCTAGAGCCCCACAGCCAGGTATATCCAAGTAGAGCAGCCATGGGTGAGCACTGGCTGAATAAATGGATGAGTGAAAATAAGGGCTGGATGTGTAGGCGACAGAGAGCAGGTGGTGTCCTCGGTGCACATCAGCAGTGGGAAGAGGGAAGAAACACCGGGCAGAGAGGGAGGGAGTCATAGCCTGGAAGAGAGAGGGGAAATGGAGCACAGAGCCACAGAGCACACAGAAGAAAGGCTGGGAAGTGGGGTAGCAGGCTCAGGCAAGCAAGGGTTCTGGCTCAGTGTTTACAGCCAAATGTGACCCAAGGCACCGGGAGCTGCCCCTGGCTGAATGAGCAGGGGTGTCCCTTGCCTATGTCATTCTGTTTTGTTGTTGTACTTTGTTTCTTGAGACATTGTTTCACCCTGTAGCCTTGACTGTCCTCCAACTCAGAGATCCACTTGCCTCTGCCTGCCAAGCACTGGGATTAAAGGGTTGCGCCACCACTGTCCCACCACCCGGTCATTCTGATGTCACCGGCAGATGTGCATCCGAGTCGCTGTCTCGCTCATGTTCCCAGGGCATGAATCTTTCTGGGGGCCAGAAGCAGCGACTGAGCTTGGCTCGGGCTGTGTACAGAAAGGCTGCCGTGTACCTGCTGGATGATCCCCTGGCGGCCCTGGATGCTCATGTCAGCCAGCAGGTCTTCAAACAGGTCATCGGACCCAGTGGACTGCTCCAGGGTACGGTAAGTGAAGCTGAGGAAGTCCTGAGAGTTCCGTCCTAACCACGGGCTGTATCTTCAGCCCTTCTTGAGTCCAGTTTTCTTCTTGTATCAGTCAGCTTTTCCTGCAACAATGCTGTGTAACAAACAGCTTCCCAAACCTCGGTGGCTTACACTTATATCTTTCTCAGGAAATCTGTGGTTAAGCTATTCACAATGTTTCAACTTTATGATGGTCTAAAATTGGTACGTGTTCACTTGTTTAAGATATGTAGATTTGGATCCTTCCCTGGGGTCCCAGTACGTTCTCATAGTGCTAGTTGTGGCTACAAACTGTGGCTCCATATGCTGTGCCTCTTGAGGAGGAAAAAGCAAGCTCTGAGATGTACCTGTGGCAGAGCCTTGGTGCTCGGTGTAATGTACATTAAGTGTAATGTATTCCCAGGATGGTGTGTGGCTCAGTGGTAATATTACATGCACAGAGCCCTGAGTTGCACCCCAATATTCATGAGCCGGTACCATGCTGCGTGCCTGTAATCCTACCTGCTGGGAGGTAGAGGCAGGATGATCAGAAATTTAAGGTTACCCTTGATGTCTTGGCTAGCTTTAACTGTTAGTGCAGCCTAGTCACCTGAGAGGAAAGCCTTGATTGGGGAATTTCCTAGATCGGACTGGCCTATGGGCATGACTGTCAACTGATGTAGGAGAGCCCTGTCCACTGTGAACATCACTACCACGGTCTCCAGGCGCGTGGTCCTGGGCTGTACGATGAAGCTAGCTAAGCACGGTCTTTTGAAGGAGCCACCCAACAAGCCACACCCTCATGTCTCCTGCTGTACTTCCTGGGCGGGGAGTGAGTTCCCTGGTTGGAGGTAATACCACATGGATTAGGAAGCAGGCCTGCCTTCAGGTTCCTGCCTTGTGTTCCTGTCTGGACTTCCCTCAATGAAGGACCGTGACCTAGAAGGGTAATCCAAATAAATCCTGTCCTCCTCTAAGTTGCTCTTTAGGTCATGATGTTTGTCACAACAACAGAAAGGCAGTTAGAACACTTAGTCACAGAGTGAGTTCAAGATCAGCCTGGGCTACATGAAACCCTGACTCAAAAAAAATTTTTAAACGTATTTCCACTTGTTATATTTTGAACCAAAGATGAGATTCTCAGATGACCCCATAGCCCCATTAGAATGAGAAGCTCTCAAAGATTGGCCTTAAGCCCACAAGTCTTCTGAGTTTGAGATACCCCCCACTGATCTCTTTGGGTATGTATGGTATTCTCCTGAAGAAGTGCTGGTGCAGAGGAAGGGGCATTCCCACCCCCTGACCTGGGGACACTCCAGCATGTGTAACTTCTGCCCTTCCCTGCCCAGACTCGGATCCTTGTAACACACACGCTGCACGTCCTGCCCCAGGCTGACCAGATCCTTGTGCTGGACAATGGGACCATCGCAGAGATGGGCTCCTATCAGGACCTTCTGCATCGGAACGGAGCCCTGGTGGGCCTTCTGGATGGAGCCAGACAGCCTGCCAGTGAAGGAGAAGGAGGTATTGGCTGGGCATCGCTGAGTCTCTGTGCCTGGCTCCCTGTGGGAGAAGGCTGCAAGTGTCCCACTGGTGTGGGTGGAATACCCTAACCACACCCATCTTGAGAGCCCACCTGGCACTGCAGCCCTGCACACGGGCCACCCTGCCCCCACAAGGAGCGAAGGACACTGCCTGGGGCTCTCGGTATCTCTCATCATACTCTTGGCTTTCTTTGCGTGTTTACATGTGTAGACGTGCATGTATGTTCCAGCGTGCATACATACATGGTTAGAGGCCAGAGGTGAATCTCGGCTGTCAGTCTCAGCAGTTGTCTATCTTGCTTTCAGGGTCTTTTATTGAGATCTGAGGCTCCCTGAGTCTGGGGAATGACTGACCAGTGAGCTCCAGGGTTCCCACCTTCCCAAGGCTGGAGTTCTAAGCATGCACTACCATGCCTGGCTTTTTATGTGGGTTCAGGGGGGTGGAGCTTAGGTCCTCACATTATGAGACAAGTGTTTTACCAACTTGGCCATCTCCTCGGCCCTATTGGTACAATATTTCACTTGACCCTCACCAGAGCCCTCTGAGGTGGGGGCAGCCACTTGTACAGGTGAGGAAAATGTGGCCCCAGAGTAGCATCCAGTGTCTATGCTCAAAGGTGCTAAGAAGACACTTCAGGGAGTGTTTGCTCCTAGGTCCCTCTGCATACCAGAGGGCAAATACCAAACTTCCAGAGGTAACATTGCCCACGAGTACAGTGAGAAATACCAACTAAGCCACTTCCCTTATTTCCATTCATTGAGTCAGCATGAGGCCTAATTGTCTCCATTTCACAGATGAAGAAACTGAGGCCTGCAAGTTAAGAAATCAGCCAAAGGTTACATACATATGAGGTTTGTTAGCAACAGGGCTGGGCCAAGAAGCCAAACTGCTAGGTGCCAGAGAACGTGTTTTAGAATTGGTAGGACACGCTGTCCTCCATGTCCCCCATGTCCTCAATTCCTGCTTTAATGTTACCCCTGGCCTTGGGCCCTGCCTTGTCTAGAAACATCTGCTCAGCATTGGCCCCAAATGATAGGACAGATAGATGGCTCAGTTGGCAAAGAGCCTTGCAACAGAGGACCTGAGTTCAGTCCTCGATATCCATGTAAAATGCTGGGCATAGTAGCACACACATGTAATCCCGGCTTTGGGGAGACTGAGGCAGGAGGACTCATGGGACTTGCTGCCCAGTCAGCTCAGCCTCATGAGTTCTAGGCCACTGAGAGACTCTGTCTCACAAATCAAGGTAAACAACACTCAAGATTGTCCCCTAGCCTTTGCATGCATGCGTACACATATACACATGCATGCACACATGTATACCCATGAGTGCGTACACATGCACACGCACACATATTTATACAAAAAAGAAAACACGTCTTAGTTATTTTTCTATTGCTGTAATAAAACATCAGGACGAAGACAACATACAGAAGAAAGAGTTTATTTGGGGCTTACAGTTCAAAGGCTGAGAGTCCATGGCTATCATGGTGGGGAGCACGGCAGTAGGCAAGTAGGCATGGTAGCTGAGAACTAACATCTTGAGACACAAATTACAGGGCAAAGAGAGAGACTTTCGGAATGACTTGGGCTTTGAAAATCCTCAAAGCCCGCTTCCAGTGACACACCTCCTCCAACAAAGACACACCTCCTAATCCTTCTCAAATAGTTCTAACAACTGGGGCCACGTGTTCAAATGCATGAGTCTCAGGGGGTCATTCTCCTTCAAACCACCACAGCACGTAACGGTTGACTCACAGTGTCATTGCTTTTGAACTTAAAGATGGTACCTCGAGCACAGAACTTGCCTATTTGCATTGGACAGCTTTTGCTGTGACAGGGCTGCGTAACAAGCATCACCCATATCTCGGTGGTTTGTAATAGCACTTACTTCTTGTTCAGAGGTCTGGAGCTAAGCTATTGTATTTCTGCTCAGATTTCTGGCCCAACACAGGAAACATCAGATGGGAGTCTATTCCTGGGGTTCTGACACCTGAGGGTTCGTGTGAGTTAGCAAGGAAAGAACATTCTAGGCACAGTGCACTACCTGAGCACGTGTGTTGGTGAAGCAGAGGCAACTTGACTTTATGCAATATTCATGCTAGTTCCCGACTCTATAGCATGAGCTCAGTGTTTTCTGAATGAATGAAAACGGATGAACCAGTAATGCTTCTGAGTGACCCCGGGGGAAGGGCTGAGAGCAGAGGACGGTTGTCAGAGCAGGAACTGTGCTAAGGAACCATTTGCTCAGAACGATTAGAGCACCACAGCTGTGAGTGTCAATGCCAGCATCTGGGCTCTACGCTGTGGCTTCACTGACATCCTTGACCCTTGCAGGAGCACACGCTGCAGCCACCGGTGACGACCTTGGAGGCTTTCCTGGAGGTGGGAAGCCCACACACAGAGCAGAGAGGTGAGTTCACTGGTGCTGAGCAAAGGGTGGGCAGGTTAAGGTCAAAATGAGATCTGCTTGTGGCTACTGTGCCTCAGGCAGAGGGGGCAGCCAAGATCATTTACGGAGTGCCCGTTTAGTACCCCTGTAGGCTCGGGGATGGATGATTCATTCACCCCATATGATCCATCAGTCAACTGACAGGGTTAAGCCTCCACTTCTAAGACAAGTGCTTGGAGTGGGCCAATGCCAGTCATTAGAGCAGAGAAGGTTGGCTGCCAGGAAACTCCTCAGCATGACTGGACACGGCTGTGCAAGACTGCACTGCTCCCGTTTTGCCAGACAGGCCACGCTGGAGTCTGGCCAGAGCACACAGGTAGAAGCACCAAGAGGGAGTCCACTGTCCCCCTTATTACCAGTCCTCTGCACCCATGGCACGCGTGGACTCACCATGGACCTGGACTTTGACAACAGGTCACTGTGTACCAGGCTTCTATACCAGTTGAGGGTCTTTGGGCCTGGGGGATACTGAGGATGGGGACAGATCCTCTGACATCATGGCTACCCCGAGAGTGCTCCTGAGAAGCAGGGACGTGCACAGGAACCCGAGTAAGATCAGGTGGACGTGCACGTGGATGTGGGCGTGGATGTGTGATGGGGGAGGGAGGGAAATGTGCATGCAAGAAATGACATGCCTGGATGGGAAAAATGACGGGAGTGTGGAAAAGCAGGTGGTGGATACATGAGTGGCCGCATGGACTGAAAGATGAAAGGAGGGACAGACGGATGGAAGGATGAATGGTTAGAAGCACGGACAAATGGGGTAAAATGGCATCAGGGAACAGGCCTAAACAAGACTCTAGAGTGCTGGAGCTGAGTACCATGTAGGAGGAAGTATGGTGCCTGGATCACCCACTTACCCATGCATCGATCCATGCACCTACCCACCCATGCAGTCACATCCACCTATGTGTTCACACCCACCCATTCATTCACACCCACCTGTGCATTCACACTTTCCCATGCTTCACACCCACCTGTGCATTCACACCTACCCATGCATTCACACCCATCCATGCAGTCATATCCACCCATGTGTTCACATCCACCCATGTGTTCACACCCATCCATTCTTTCACACCCACCCATGTGTTCACACCCATCCATTTGTTCACACCCAACCATGCAGTCACACCCACCTATGTGTTCACACCCACCCATGCGTTCACACACACCCATGTAGTCACACACCCATGTAGTCACACACCCATGCATGCACACACTCTTCTTATCCACCCATGTGACCACCTCCCCTTTTGTTCTATCCATCCACCCTTGCACCTATCCATCTACCCATGTGTCCATGAATGCCACCCTCCCTCCCTCCTGGGTGAGTTAGTGAAGAGTAGAAAGAACCCCAAAGAGCTGGCTGGCTACCATGGGAAGGAGCTCACAGTCCCCCATGGGAAGAGACACTAACAGCCTGATTTCCTCTAAACACTAGGCCCAGACCCACTGAGGCAGGCCCTGTGAAGGGCAGCACCACTTCAGAGGCACAGACAGAGCCTTCTCTGGACGACCCTGAGGCCACAGAATTGATAGCAGGAGAGAACAGCGTGCGGTATGGCCGGGTAACGACCAGTGCTTTTGCTTCGGCTCTAACATGCCAGGGAGGGCGCTCGCCTTTCTCGAGTACCTACTGTGGGCCAAATGGGATTGTAATCTCCCTGATCCCTAATCCTCACACTATCCCACCTCACCTTGGTCCCTCAAAAAAAGCCAACAGGCAATAGCCTCATTTTAAAGATGAAGGAGCCAGGTATACAGGATGATACTTGTCTCTATTGACCAACGCTCAAGACCAGGAAAGCCCAAATCTGAAATCCATGGTGTCATCCCTCTCCTTCCATACTGCCTCACTCTGTCCTTCAGTCTATCTTTTCCTGAACTCATACGTGCACCCCCTCAGCCATCCTTCATTAACCCACCCACCCAGACATGGCTTCCTGTAACCCACAGGAGTCTCTAGTAGGAAGATCCTGAGGCAGGGGTCTGTACGGGGAGATGGCATGCCCAGAGGCTCTGCTAATGTTGCGTTTGGGAATTTGACCTGACCTACACCCAACTCACTCTCCTCTCATTCCCTTCTCTGCCACCCCTCCCTTACATGTCTCATAGGTGAAGACCACCACATACCTGAGCTACCTGCGGGCGGTGGGCACACCCTTCTGCACGTACACCCTGTTCCTCTTCCTCTGCCAGCAAGTGGCATCCTTCTGTCAAGGCTACTGGCTGAGTCTCTGGGCCGATGACCCGGTTGTGGATGGGCGGCAGATGCATGCAGCCCTGCGCGGCTGGGTCTTTGGGCTCCTTGGCTGTCTGCAAGGTACCCCGTGTCAGTGAGCACTGCTCAAGCCCTGCCTCCCACCCCACCTCTTCTGTCTTTGAATGTCTGCTCAGAACATCCTAGGACCAACCATCCCTGTGTCCTTAAGGTGCGGCTGAAGGGAAGAGGGGCCTGGGGACAGTGCTTCCCTGCTAAGGTGTCTGTGACCTAGCTGATGACCTCCATCTCCTGCCAATCCTCCAGGCACAACCACGTTCGCCACGCCACGCCCATGTTCGCTACGCCCCCACCCATGTTCGCCACGCCCCCATCCACATTCGCCACTCCTCTGCCCAGACCACACTCCTTACCCAGAACAGGCTCCAGTTCTTTTGATGCCCTCACTTCCCCCTTTCTCGTTTTTTCTGTTCCCTTAAAAAAGCTTCTGTTCCTTTACTTACTCATTTTCGGTATGTGCATGGACACATAGACACCGCAGCGCATGTGTGGTCATGCCTGCTAGTGTGGGTTTTCTCCTTCTACCATGCTAGCCCAGGGTAGACATGCTCAGGAACACCAGCCATGGCAGCAAGTCCTTTTCCTGTTGAGCCTTCTCACCAACCCAGCTTAACTTATTATTTCAATCAGAAGCAGTCTTTCCTTCCAGTTCAGGCTGACCTCAAACTCAAGATCCCCTGCATCAATCTCCTACATGATAGGATTATATGTCTGTATCACCACAGATACAATAATAAATATTGTAAAGATGCCACTAGCCCAGGCTAGCCCTAGCTAGGCAGCCAACATGAAGCTGAATGCCACCCAAATGGTTCATTCGGGTGAACCATAATGATAATAATTAATAAAATAATGATGATAAAATTATATTTTATTATATAATAAAATACATATTATATGACATATTATATATAATATAGCATGTTATATATCATATATTTTATACTTTATATTATTATGTAATATAATAATAACTATTGTTATTATTCCTGAAGTGATTGGAGGTTCACCTCTGCTACAAGGCAAGGTGCCAAGAGCTCCCATGTGGCCTCTGCCAGGGACACCAGGCTGCAAAGTGATAGTGTCAGATTGCAGCATGGATATTGACTAAGCCAATCCTGTGACCTTATGTGGAATGGCCTGGTTTATGGTTTATGTAGATGTCCCCACCATCTCCACACTCCGGCTACTGAGCGGCCATGTCCCTGCAAGGACAGGCTATGGTGTCCTTGAGTAGAACACACCAGCCTCCCCACTCCAGTGCCCCGTCCTTACCCCATCCTCCTACATTTCAAACATGGCCACAGTGAAAAGACAATGCTTCTGGACACATGGGTTTGGACCCATCATGAAAGCTGTTTGAGTTAACCAGAAATAGCAACACACTCCTGTAACCCCAGCTACTCGGGAGGCAAGTTAAGACTATCCTGGGCTCAGCGGGCAGTGGTGGCACACGCTTTTAATCCCAGCACTTGGGAGGCAGAAGCAGGCGGATTTCTGAGTTCAAAACCAGCCTGGTCTACAGAGTGAGTTCCAGGACAGCCAGGGTACACAGAAACCCTGTCTCGACCCCCCACCCCCGAAAAAAAGACTATCCTGGTCTCAAGGACAGCCCAAGTAACTTGGTGATATACCATCGCAAAATAAGTAAAATCGGGGCCTGGGGAGATGGCGTCACGCAAAGGCTCCTGCCATTGACTAGAGTTCAACTCTTGTGAGCCACGTGGTAGAGACCTGACTCCCACAGGTTGTCTTCTGACTTCTACACACAGGCTGTGGCAGGAAACAAACACAAGTACGCATGCGTACACATGTACAAAATACATGCGACTTTTAAGTGAGAAAGGGGGACTGTCTAAGGATATAGCTTAGTGCAGAGTGCTTGTGTGTGACGCCCTGGGTTCCTTTCGTAGTGCTGTGACAAAAAGCAGCCTCAGTATGATCTACTAGGACAGTAGCCACATCAGCGAGATGCTGTGAGCCTCTGTCTCCTTTGTAAATAGGGACCCTTACAGTTTGTAGACCTGTCTGCCACAGCTGGGAGAAGTCACTTGAATGCAGATGGTCGTTTAATCCAGACTCTGAGCTAGCTGTCAGTCAGCCATGCTGGAATGAACCATTTGTGTGGCACCTAACTGCATGTTGACAACCTAGCTAGGGCAAGCCTTGAAGTCTCATCACAGAAAGATTAAGCATTCAAAGTTCTCCTCTGCTACATCACAAGTTCAAGGCCAGTTTAGGCTACATGTGCGACCATGTCTGAAAAGAAACAAAACTTCTGTGAACTAAGCAGTCTCTAGAATCACAGAAACCTATTTTCCCACAATACTTAGGTGGACCATCTTAAACCCAGCCAGCAGCAAAGCTGGTTCCTGGAGAAGACTGGGGGAGCTCCTTGGAAGCAGGTGCAGAAGACTCAGTAGCACCCAACTTGCAACAGGCCACATCAGCATCCCCAACACTCCACACTCCACTTCAGCTCAGCCTTCACATCAGGGAAGGTTCTGATTGGCCTCTTTATGAGTCTGGCGACCACCACGAGCCAATCACAGTAACCCCCATGGCTGGTGTGCTCTGACTGGCTAGTTGAGTCATGTGACTGCCCACCCTGTACTATGGAGCTGACTATTTGATTGACAGGAGGGTCACCTTGGCAGTGCCTCCCCTTGCAGCCTCTTTCCTAGCTTCTGGTGGCTTCTGGACCCTTGTTTACCTTAGCTGCTACTGCTACTCCAGTCTCTATCTGTGTCTGTGTATCTGTCTCCTGCCTGTGCCCAGTTCTTAGAAGGATATAAAGAACAGGAAAAGGCCTCACTCTAAATCTAGAATATTCTTTTATTGTACCTATGAACCTCGTATTTCTAAATAAGGTTGTATTTAGAGGTCGAGGTTGGTATGAGTTGGGGAAGACACTATTCAACCCTCCAGCAGTGGGTCTTTCAATCACACCATGGTCCATCCGGGTGCTGGGAGACCTGACCCAGCCCAGCAGCGGGTTCCACTCCAACTCTCCCTCTGCAGCTATCGGACTGTTTGCCTCCATGGCTGCGGTGTTCCTGGGTGGGGCCCGGGCCTCAGGCCTGCTTTTCCGGAGCCTCCTGTGGGATGTAGCTCGGTCTCCCGTTGGCTTCTTTGAGCGCACGCCAGTCGGAAACCTGCTGAATCGCTTTTCCAAGGAGACGGACACAGTAGATGTGGACATCCCGGACAAGCTGAGGTCCCTACTGACCTATGCCTTTGGTCTCCTGGAGGTCGGCCTGGCAGTGACGATGGCCACGCCCCTGGCCATTGTGGCCATCCTACCTCTCATGCTCCTCTATGCTGGGTTTCAGGTATGGAAAGGTCAGGGCTAGCCGAGGTCACTTCTGTCAGCCCCTTACTTCTGGGCAAGGCTCCGTGGGAGAGGGTCTGCCATTTTCCGTAGGATGGAGAAACTAGAAGCCCCACCCCCACCCAAGAGCTCCTCGTATCTAACTTTGGGTCCTACTGCTGCAACATCTCTCATTTGCAAACTGCAGGGCACAGCACTGCATGGGCGGGATTATATTGTATTAAGATATCTGTTTTCCTGTGCCAGGGCCAGAGGCCCTCTGAAATTGGCCTAACGCAAAAATCAGCATTGTCTGTGATACCAGCTCTCTGGGAAGCAGATGTGGACCCCAGAGCTTTGCTGTCTGAGTGGATGCATAGCCTGGCAGTCTGGGCTGCATAGGATGCTCAGCTAGCTGGTCTTTGAGAAGCTTAAGCTAGCTCAGTCAGGCCTCAATTTGTACATCCTTCTGCCAGGGGACAGGCAGACCTCAGCTGCCCTCAGCTCTGCCTCACCCCAACACCAAGGAAGTAATCATCGATCCAACCCAGGAAAGATTTTGATTGGCCTATGATGGGTCATGTGCCTGTCCTAAACCAATCATGCTCTGATCTGTGAGGCTGAGCAATGTGACTATATGTCCAAGGCAATATTGAAGGTACCCCCATCCCATCTCTCCTGTTAGCAACCATGTCTGCTGGTGGCCCCAGCTGCCCACGTCATCTCTCAGTCCGCCTGACTTGGGGCAGAGGCTTTGGAGTCGGGCAGAGGTGACTTTGAACGAGGTCCTGCTCCTGAGAAGGCAAGCAAGTGGCTCCTGCTGCTCCTTGTGTGCTCAGAGCCTCCTCTCTGTGTCTCTGCCTCTCCTCCTCTCTCCCACCGCAGAGCCTCTATGTGGCCACATCTTGCCAGCTGAGACGCTTGGAGTCGGCCAGTTACTCATCTGTATGTTCCCATATGGCTGAGACCTTCCAGGGCAGTCTGGTGGTCAGGGCCTTCCGGGCCCAGGCACCCTTCACGGCTCAGCACGATGCCCTCATGGATGAGAACCAGAGGGTCAGTTTCCCAAGACTGGTGGCTGACAGGTAGGAAGAGCCTGGGATCAGAGTAGATAGAGCCCCCTCCCCACAAGAGCTGTCCTGCATAGTTAGAGGGGTCACATGGCTTGACCACAGTCACACAAGCTAGGGACCATCTGAGGCAGAGTCCCACTCAGAACATCTGAACACAGAGAACAGCCGAAGTCCCTGATAGTCAATGGGTTGGAAGTACAAAAAGAAGGATGGTTGCTAGGCAATCATACCAACCTCTGTTTCCCAGATAACAGGGAGCTGGTATCCTTAATCCTTCATCACCTTTAGGGACTAAGAAAGAGCAAGACAACTCCTGGTTCTGCCAGTTTCAAGCTGGTAGACCCTGAACAAGTTACACAACCTCTCTGAGCCTCATTAACTCAACTGCTGTCACACTCAAGGTGGCATTAAGGGTTAAATCGTGACAGGGAGTGCTTGCCACACTCCTGGCACTGCTCCAGCCCTCCCTGGGCCTCAGTTTCATCAGCCATCGAATGGGAGCAGTGTCTTCTCCCCTCCCGGGGATACAAGAGCGCTTGTTCAGGCTAGGTCCTGTGAACATGCCCAGTTCATAACACATGCTCCCTAGCTGTTAAACAAATGAATGGTAGAACAGGACTCAGCGAGGTAGACACACTGTACCTATCCTTTGACTCAGCGAGGTAGACACACTGTACCTATCCTTTGACTCAGCGAGGTAGACACACTGTACCTATCCTTTGACTCAGCGAGGTAGATACACTGTACCTATCCTTTGTTGAGCACATACTTCATGCTGAAGTATGGGCTGGAGCTCGAGCCAGGAATGAGAAAACAAGATCCTTGTCGCCATGGAGCCCAGGACTCGTAATGGTGACAGTAGTTGCTTACATTAAATGATTTGGCTGGGAAGAGAAGCATGGGATGGAGGTCAGTGCATGAGGAGGAGAAACTCAGGGTGGGGCCCCGGGAGAGGTAACGTCAGAGCTGAGTGCATGCGAAGATGAGAACATGGCCTAATGAGGCGGCAGGCCAGGACTGGGAGACGGCGCAGGGGTGGGACGTGGGGGGGGGGGTAGTGCTTGCCTTGCAGGGGGGAGGATGAGCTCATCAGAGCTCACTGTATAAAGAATCAAGGGGTGGTGGCATAAGCTTGTTGGGAGAGGGGGCTTGGGATGGAGGCATGTCAGTTCCTGAGGCTCACTACCGAGCCAGCCTAACTCTCTTGACAAGTTTTAAACCAGCCAGAGACCCTGTCTCACTGGTAGAGCCACTGTCTTAGTTAGGGTTTTACCACTGTGAACAGACACCATGACCAAGGCAACTCTTATAAGGACAACATTTAATCCGGGCTGGCTTATAGGTTCAGAGGTTAGGTCCTTTATCATCAAGGAACATGGCAGCATCCAGACAGGCATGGTGTAGGAGGAGCTGAGAGTTCTACATCTTCATCTGAAGGCTGCTAGGAGAATACTGGCTCCCAGGCAGCTAGGATGAGAATATTAAAGCCAATACCCACAAGGCCACACCTCCTCCAACAAGGCCACACCTCCTAACAGTGCTACTCCCTGGGCCAAGCATATACAAGCCATCAGAGCTGGGTAGTGTCAATGCACGCCTTTAATTTTAGCACTCAGAAGGCAGAGGTAGGTGAATCTCTGAGTTTTAGGTCAACCTGGTCTACAGAGTAAGTTCCAGGACAGCCAGGGCTACACAGAGAAACCCTGTCTCATAAATAAATAAATAAATAAATAAACAAACAAACAAACAAACAGGTGACAGCTGAGGAAGGACAGTTGAGATTGTCCTCTTGCTTACACACACGTGTACATGTATTTACATGCACACCAGGGAGGTGACTGGTGGGGGACAGTCTAGACCAGAGATAGAAAATACATATCTGTAAAACAGGAAGCTCTATGAACACTCAGCATGTGTCAGGCCTGCAGTTGAGTCACCGGGCAAGACAGAATAGTGTCACCTCTCCTCCCACAGTTAGGTCCCACTGCGGGGGGGGGGGGCAGTGGGTGGTGAGCATTTACCACGACCAGTCCACTCCATGCCCACTGAAGTGGGCCCTGCTGGTCCTGCTGAGCCCTGTTTCCCTTTACAGGTGGCTGGCTGCCAACCTGGAGCTCCTGGGGAATGGCCTGGTGTTTGTGGCCGCAACATGTGCTGTGCTGAGCAAGACTCACTTGAGTGCCGGCCTCGTGGGCTTCTCTGTGTCCGCTGCCCTGCAGGTATTTCAGCATCTGACCCCTGGCTGGAGGTCAGATCAGAGATGGGTAGACCCCTGCTGGAGTAGTTCCAAGGACTCCTGAGTCTCAACTGCCCAGAACTAGGGAAATATTATTCTCAGGGAACTTTGAGTGACTTCAAGAAGCTCAAGACCCTCTGTGTGCCCATCTGAATAATGGGCCAGCACTGCCATTTCGGACAGCCTGTAAATTAGCTGAGACAGGCGAAGAGTGTTGAGAGCCAATTTCTAGAAGTGTGTTTGTTGTTAGCTCTTGGAAATATGCAGTGTTGGTCACAATATCTGTGTCCACAAACACACACACTCTTACACATACACATTCTCCTCTGTCTTACACACCGCTTACACACTCCCTCAGACACTCTTACACACACATTCTCTCCTCTCTCTTACACCCCCTCCCCCCATATCTACACAGGCAACATCAGACAAAGAAGCTGTTGCCCTGAGAGCTTCATAAATCTCCTTTAGTGGTCAGTGCTCAGGGCAGACCAGCAGCAGGAAAAGCCATGGGGGCGGGGGGGGGGCAGTCATTTGGCAACTGCCCCTGCTGTGTCAGTCTGGCACAGGTGGAGAGGGCAAGCCAGAAGGAGTAGAGACGAGGCAGGGCCAGCCATGGAACTGCTCATAGATCCTGGCAAGGCACTTGGAGGCCCAGAGTGGAGATCTGGGGAGGCCTAGCCCCTCTGTGGAAGCTGCCCGAATGAAAACCAAAGACCCAGGTCTTGCTGGGTGTTCCGGGAAGGGCAGGCACATACTCTGATCCTCGCTCTCTGTTTTGGGCCAGTGGATTTGTGAGAGTGTCACCTGCTTGCTCTACACACTGTCTTATTAGCCAAGCCCCACCTCTGTTAAGTTGAGTCCAGGTCCTCAACTTCCCTTTTCCCGCAGCCCCCCTTTCTTTGCCTCCCCTGGCACCTGGGTAGGGAGGAGGGCTTGTGGGAGCCCAGAGGATCCCAGCTGAGGTGTCATCTCAAACCAGGTGACACAGACTCTGCAGTGGGTGGTCCGCAGCTGGACAGATCTGGAGAACAGCATGGTGGCCGTGGAGCGCGTGCAGGACTACACTCACGTCCCCAAGGAGGTGAAGATCGGGAGATGGAGTGAGGGACCCTGGGTCCAGGGTGGTGCCTGCCCCCTCTTTCCCACAAAGCAACATTCATGCGGGCTGGAGTCACAGCCAGGGCAGCAGTGATAGTGAAGAGTTAAAACCCTGCTTTCTTGCTCCACTGGGCAGGTCACGCATCTGAGCGTCAACCAGTAGTGTAGTGACAGTGTCCCTGCAACAGCAAGGGGAGGGGGATGTTCCCTCACCTTAGTGATGACCTTACAGTGACAGCCATAGTCCAGCCATGCAGCAGGGCACAGGACAGGACAAGACCGTCACTCAGGCAGAGAATAATGCAGCTACAGTGACATCTTAACCAAGCAGCAAGCCAGGGAGGGACAGGACAGCTTCACAGCTGCAGTGTGCCAAAACAGACCAGTGATGTGTGAGACTTCAGGAGTGTGGCAAAAACGCCACAGGAACAGAACAGCGATGTAAATGGCGTGGTGACAAACTGGGTGCAACAGCTCACAATTAAACCCTAGCAGCTAAAGGTGAGGCAGGAGTGTTGTCGCTAGGTGTATGTGGTGCGTGTGAGGCGGAAGCTAGTCTGAGCTAAATAGTTAGAAGCTATGCTGGGTGGAAAATTTGAAGTTAATCTGGGAGACATGCAAGTTAGGGGCTAACCTGGGCTACATAGTAAGTTAGAAGGCAGTCTTATTTATATAAAGCAAGCAGCAGCTACATAACAAGTCTAGGCTACATAGAGAGTTGGCGTGTGACTGGGATAAATAGTGATTTGGAGGACAGCCTGGGTTAAATAGTGAGTTGGAGGTTAGTCTGTGTTACAGGAATGTTAGAAGCTAGCTTGGGCTACATACGGAGACCTTGTTCCAAAACAACAACAAAACAGTGCTAGGATGACCTGGACTGATTTCCAAATGAAAGGTATAGAGGGAAGCTGAGGTTCTGAGAAGCAGACCACCTGTGAGAAGCTTGCAGGATGGCTCCTCTGATCTGTGCCCAACCTGTTCCTTGACCCAGGCTCCCTGGAAGCTGCCCACCTGCACAGCCCATCGTCTCTGGCCTTGTGGGGGACAGATTGAGTTCCGGGACTTTGGGCTTAGACACCGGCCAGAGCTACCAATGGCTGTACAGGGTGTGTCCCTAAAGATCCATGCAGGAGAGAAGGTGGGCAGCCCTCCATTACCTCCTGGTAGGCACCAGACTCTAAGTCTGAGACCCTGCCCACGTTTCTTAGATTCCATCTCACACACCCTGATCTGCCTCTAGGGGTGGCTTCCTGGATCTCCCTTGTGCTCCCTGTACGAGTGTCGTGTTGGGCTGCATAAAAGGATGGATAAGGGACAGATGAGAGAGGATGGACTGTAGGAAAGAGTGAGACCTGTGGGTAGTGTCAGGGATGACTACACAGAAAGATGGGGAGTAAATGAAAGAATACATGGACAGACCGAGGGACGGGTGGAAGGAAGGCCAGGGGCTGGGAGGAGAAGGTACGGGTAGCACAGGATGCAGGGGAGGACAGGATGCAGGGGAGGATGCGGGGTGTGGGAGGGACTGCCTGGAAGGAGGGGAGTGAGTAACATAGGGAGAGGAGACGGGAGGTGGGATGGAAGGATGAACAGCTGTGTTCAGGGAGCATGCTTAGTGGAGGGTGAGCACAGCGACAAGCCCTGTGCAGGGAAAGAATCTTTCAGATAGGTATCCATGCCCCCCATGGCTGGGGCAGACCTGCTCCGTGTGGGTCTTAGTCTTCTGTTACCTGACAGGTGGGCATCGTGGGTAGGACAGGGGCCGGGAAGTCCTCCTTGGCTTGGGGCCTGCTGCGGCTTCAGGAGGCTGCTGAGGGTGATATCTGGATCGATGGGGTCCCCATCACCCATGTGGGACTGCACACACTGCGGTCCCGAATCACCATCATCCCTCAGGTGAGGCCTAGGACCCTGGGAGAGAGGTGGTGGAGGAGGGAGCAGTGGTATGTCCTTGTTCTGACCCGATATCCCTCCGGCCAGGACCCTGTCCTGTTCCCAGGCTCTCTGCGGATGAACCTGGACCTGCTTCAGGAGCACACAGATGAAGGCATCTGGGCAGCGCTGGAGACAGTGCAACTCAAGGCCTTTGTGACCAGCCTGCCCGGCCAGCTGCAATATGAGTGTGCAGGCCAGGGAGATGACCTGAGGTATGGCCACCCACCAATGGCAGAGCCAGAAGGAAGTGGGCAGGGGCAGGGACAGTTTGGACTCTGCACAGACTCCAAGGGACAACCCCCTTCTGCTACTACAGGTCCTGATCCTTTCCTGCAGTCCTAACCCTTGGGATCTCTGGGCCATGATCTTTTTTCCATGGCAAACCCAGCCTAGACTCTTGATCCTACTCCGTATTTATTTTTGAAAGGAAAAGTATCAGCTCAGGATGCCCAAGATCAAGTTTTCAACACAAAGGAGATTTATATGCCCCAGAGGGGCAGAGGGCAGTGATAAGGGGCTGGAGGATAAGGGAGAAGGGGAAGGGAACGGGGAGGGGAAGGGGTGTCTGTCCCAGAGGGACAAAGGACTGCCTCTGGATAGAGAGGAGACAGATATGGCACATAGGAAAATGGAGGTTTATAAAGGTATCAGGGGTACCCCTGTGTTGAGTGTTTAATTTTGACTGGGCACGTTAATTAGAATGGCCAAAGGGGGCTTTTGATTGCCCACTTCAATATTTTGATAGCTGGCTCTTGGTAGTCAGCCTCAGAAGGAGGAAGTGACCAAATAAGAGACTAGACCTTGGCAGCTAGCTCCGGGAATGTAGATTATGGTTTTGTTGTTGTTATTGTTGTTTTGTTTTTGTTTTTGTTTTTGTTTTTGTTTTTTGAGCAAGGCTTGGAGGAGTGGGAGGGAAGGGCACAGCCTGCCAGACCCGCGCCCCCATGCTCAAGCTGGCCAGAGTGCCCTCAACTTTACAACAAAATACTATGCTTGATGTTGGCACTGACCCCAGATTTGTTGTGGCTAATTGATACTGTGTGCTCTTTCCATAAAGTGTGGTGTGTGTGTGTGTGTGTGTGTGTGTGTGTGTGTGTGTGTAGAGACCAAAGGTCAACCTTGGCTTCTATAGCTCTCCACCTTATTTCTTGAGACAGAGTCTCTCACTGAACCTGGTGCTCATTGCATCTCCTAGGCTGGTGGGCCAAAGGCTCCCAGGAGGGTCCTCCCGCCTCTGCCTTCCCAGAGCTGGGATTACAGGAACATGCCACCATGACCAGCTTGTATGTGTATGTTGGGGATCTGATCTCAGGTCCTTATGCATGTAAGGCAGGCATTTTCCTGCCTGAACCATCATCTCTCTAATAATGCCTTTTGCCACAATATTTTAAGGATGAAATACACAACATAAACAGATGCTGGGGAGATACATTGTACTGGTTTTTTTCTAGCGTAGGACAGTTAATGTAGGGCCTTGAGCATGCTGAGCTCTGGTCTTTCCTGAGTGTGAGATTAGCAGCGTGGAGCATCACCATGCATAACTGGTCGTGGTGGTGCAGGCTTGTGATCTGGCTCAAGGGCTGAGCCGTGGAGATTTCAAGTGTGAGACTAGCCTAGGCTACATAGTGAGATGAGACATTGTCTCAAAAAAAATAAATAAATAAAAATAAGGCTATGTTCCACGCCTTTAATCCCAGCATTCAGAAGGCAGAGATCCGTGAGTGTGAAAACTGGTCTACACAGTGAGTTTCGGGCCAGCCAGGGCTACATGGCACAATCCTGTTTCAAACAAAGAAAACACAAAAGAAACAATAGTTACCTTCTGCAGCTGGTGTCCACTTAAACACTTAGCACGTTGTGATGGGGGCTGGGAGACAGATGCTCAGTGGATTAAGTGCTTTCTGAGCAAGTGGGAGGACCAGAGTTCGAATCCCCTGAGTGCATGTAAGACGGCTAAGCAGGTGTTCGTCGTCTCAGTACTCGGGATGCAGAGATGGGAGGTCCCTGGAGCAAGCTATCGAGGCAGACTAGCTAAGTCAGCCTGGGTTAAAGAGAGACCGTCTCTGTTGGTAAGTGGACAGTGACTGAGGAAGACACGGATGCAGCCCCTGGCCTCCACACACACGCACACGCATGTACCTGCAAAAGGAAAGGAAAAAACAGCCTGTTCAAGAGGTGGAGATCCCAAGGCCCAGAAGGTGTGAGTGACTTGCCACAGTCAACCTACACCAAGACAACAGGAATGAAACCGTCCCACCCCTAAAGACTTGGGCCCTCATGGTGGGATAGGGACAATACACACAGACTGTCCATCCGCAGCTGTCCCTAGGGCCATCTTATAGACAGGCCTATACTACCTCATGACCCCTACTTAGCCTAACCATGCAGTCCATTCACAGTGTGGGTCAGAAGCAGCTCCTGTGCCTGGCACGTGCCCTTCTCCGGAAAACCCAGATCCTCATCCTGGACGAGGCGACTGCCTCTGTGGACCCAGGGACAGAGATGCAGATGCAGGCGGCCCTGGAGCGCTGGTTTACACAGTGCACCGTACTGCTCATTGCTCACCGTCTGCGCTCTGTGATGGACTGTGCCAGGTAAGATGTCCCTCCTGACAGTGGTGCACAGCGCCGAGAGGCATGGGAAGACATGTAATGTGTTCATCTGCAAGTGTCCTGGGGTGGATCCTGAAGTGTCCATTATGCAGGAGGCATGACCAAGACCCCAGGGAAAGGCACTTGGTCCAGGGCCAAGGCATCCAGGAAGCTGAGGGTGTGTGCAGGGGGGGTAGGGGGTTCAGGTCAGGTAGCAACTTGGGAAGTCAGACATCTGGGGGAGTGAATTGAAAGTAGAGCTGGGCTCTCAGTGACAAGCCTCGACTACTGTCACAAGAACTGCCCCATGTTTTCCTTGCAGGGTCCTAGTCATGGATGAGGGGCAGGTGGCAGAGAGTGGCAGTCCAGCTCAGCTGCTGGCCCAGAAAGGCCTGTTTTACAAGCTAGCCCAAGAGTCGGGCCTTGCCTGAGTCAGGACTCTTCACAACCTCGTGGATCCAGCCATAGAGCCTGCAGTGGCTGGAGATGCCAGAGACTCAGAGGCCACATGATGTCCAATCTAAACTCCTCTTTGGGAGGAAGATGGGAAAGAAAGTGACAGAGTATTGGGACACCAGACCCAGAAGAACTCGGCATGCCCAGGTTGGCCTGAGCGAGGCCACGCCCACCCCAGGCCAAGTGGAGGGTGACTCTCAGCCCAAGCTGTCTACGTCAAGGCCACACCCACCCCAGGCCAATCTGATTGGATGCCCTGGACCCAGGTGATGGTGTGCACATGTTCCCTAACTCCTTATTGTGAAGTCATTGTAGATTTCACACACAGTTTTAAAAAATCACATGCAGAGAAGCCACGAACCCTCTGCTCTGTTTATTCCAGGGTGTGACACTTTGTCCATCTCTGGGACAAGGTCCTCTGTTGCTCGTGTGTCTCTGTTTGGATTTGGTGCTTTGTGTTCTCATTGGTTTTTGAAACAGAATTCACATAGCCCAGGCTGGCCCTGAACTCTCTTTGTTGCTGAGGATGGCCTTGAACATCCAATGCTTCCCTCCCAAGTGCTGGGATCACGGGCCAGTGTCACCACGCCCTGTTCGTGGGGCCCAAAGCTTTGTGTGTGCTTGGCAAGCACTCTAACAACTGTGTTGCATCCCAGCTCTGGATTCAGTTCTACACCTGTTTAGAAATTGAAGTAGTGAAGGATCCCTCACTATGTAGTCCAGGCTAGCCTCAAACTCAAGATCCTCCTGTCTCAGCCTCCAGAGTGCTGGAATGACAGGCATGGGCCATTACACCTGCTGTGACTCACCACGGTTAAGTAGTGACATCACCACCACTGTCGACTGTGGGTCAGGGCTGGTGAGTCCTGTGCATGACAGTGCGCTGAGCAGTGTCCTTAGCGTCTACTCAGAGATGCCCTTCTATAACTGTGGCAAAGAGATTTCCACACACTGCCATGGTCCCCCCAGGGCTGCATCATTGATTTAATCTGCCCTTTAGCATCCATGACTCCCTGATACATGGGCAGTGATGTGTTGTGCTCAGGAAAGGATTCCTGCTTGCTTCTAGGACACAGGGCTTGCTCTTTCTTCTACCCCAAGGTTTCTCTGTTTGGCTACCCTCAATAAAGGGTTTGTGGGGTTTCCTGTCAGCCCAGAAGATTCCCCTTTGCTAGTATAGTCTGCAGCTCATTCTGAGGGTTTCCACGGGGCAGGAGCCAGCCTCATCGCTGTGACTTCTTTTCTTGTGCAAAAGAGAAAACTGAAGCCAAAA
Source organism: Arvicanthis niloticus (assembly GCF_011762505.2). Lineage (NCBI taxonomy): Eukaryota > Metazoa > Chordata > Mammalia > Rodentia > Muridae > Arvicanthis > Arvicanthis niloticus. Next base: position 19,607,494 of record NC_047658.1, on the reverse strand, counting down.
AGTGGGGACCTGGGGTATCTAGTACCCAAGTGGAAAGTTGCTCCTGGGCTTCCGATCAGCCAGCTCCACTGGTCCTGTGGACAGTTCTGCCCTGGGCGAGCCAGAGATTGGGCACACAGCACTTGGCCTGCCATTCAGCAGCCTGGCCTGGAGCAGAGGCTACTGTGTGTCTGCAAATCCAGCTGGGGATGCAGGAGGGACTCTGGAGATTCTACTTTGTTCTGGGAATAAAGCCTGACCCACAGGGTGGCCATCACAAGGGAGCACCAGGTAGGCAAGCAGGGTAATGCAGGCTAGTAATCCCTCAGCCAAGGTCTCCTGCCTGCAGGGCCCAGCCTATAGAAGGATCAACAATCAGCCCCAGCAGGCCACAGGGCACACATTCTCAGCCTCTGGCTGTCCCTATAGGCCTGTTCTTTTCTGTGGTGGGGGATGAACCCCATGCCTGATAAACATTATCCCTGATCTGCCTCCCTGTGTGACACTGTAAGTGTCTCAGCTACGCCAGTCTCCCTCCACAGCACAGGTACCCTTGTGTATCAGGCATGGCTGCAAATGCAAGCGACTTAGAGGAGGCAGGCACCATCATTCAGCCCTTCCATCCTACATACCTCTGTGGATGTACTGAGTCACTAACCCCTTTGACAGAAGAGAAAACTGAGGCCAGGGCATTTTAGAGCCAGTTTCTGCCCCGCAGGCCAGCTTCCCAATCACCAGGCCTCACCACATCCTCAGCATGTGCCTGGAAACGACTCTCACCCTAGTCTTCCACCTCAAGGGTGGAGGCTAAGGGCACACTTCTGTCTGTTCTTAAACCTAGAGACTTGTTTGAGATGTTGTAGGTTTGTTCAGTTCACCGTGTGTCTCCAGAGCCTTGCATAGAACAGCATTCTGATTGGGTGAGCCAAGGCCAGGAAGGAGGGACTAGTGAATACAGCCCAGCTGTTAGCAAGTGGTCTTGGGGTTCAGACACTGCACCAGGTGTTTTTCTGAACTGTTGCAAACTCATTAAACCCCAGTCAGCGATGTGTGATGACCACACCAATGCAGGATCTGCAGTACCTAAAGGGTTAAGTTCAAGAGGCCCTGGTGACAATAGGCTCTGTCCCATCCAAGAAGCATGGCTCTGTGTGGGAGCTGTGTGGTCACCTCCTCTGTGAGGGGGAACTGGTCTGGAGTAAACACAATTAGCAGAGCCAGGAGAAGCAAAGCCAGCTTGAACAGGACCTGGGGGAGGACATGGGAGGATTGTGACAGAGTTACACCATTGTCTCCTGTGTTCATGGGGGTCAGTGTAGCTGCTGTGCAAAGGACAGACTGTATGACTGAGCGGGTTTGCTAAGGGCAGACGTCAGGACAGCCCTGAGGAAAAGCCCTTCTCCTATGCTCTGAAGCCCTGACCTGGTTAATGCTTCCCTCAGCTGCCTCTTCACAGAGCAGATGAAGCTCGACCCTGGGACCCTGCCCATCCCAGCTAATTCCTCAGTGTGCTCTCAGAGGATGGAGCTGGAGTCCAGAAACATGCCCCACGTGACTGTGAACAGGTCAACCCCACAGGCCCTCAGATCTACCATGGGGGCCTCACCTTGTATGGTATGTGGTGGTATTGAGCTGGTGGGCAACAGGGAGCACGGTACTGCCTTCAAACTGTGTCTGAATGGGGACATCTGTCTCTAAGTCCACAGTCACTGTACCTCATCAAACACTGGAATGTTTGTCTTCCTCAGTAGGCCCAGGCCAGCCACACAAGTTGGCACTGCCTGATGCTAGGAAGGGAGAAAACGCCAGAGACAGGAGCTCACACTACCTTATACAGAACCAGGCCTGGAGTGGAAGAAAGATAGCAGACAGTTTGGTGGGCAGGGAACACACCCACTCCTCATATCCATGCCCATGACAGACATTACTAATCAATCACACTACACCGTCTGGTGAGCCGAAAATGAGCTTAGCATCATTCCCAGCACAAGGCTCAGAGGTGGTATTCAAAGTATTAGCCCGGTTTGGTATGGATGACATAAGGGATAGCAAAAGTGCCTCGGTACCCATGCATCTCATTGAGCTGCAGGACCCCAGCACTGGCTGGGCTCAGACACGTGCCTGGCCTTGGCCAATGGGATGCTGGTAGAATCGTGACGAGAACACTGAGAGAACGAACACTGAGCAGGCTCACTCTTATACATCTCCCATCACCATGACAACTTGCCGTGGCCAGTCTGGGGTGGGGGAAGGAGGAGGGTTGTAAAATATATAGGTATTGGTCTCTTTGAGGCCAAGTAGATCAGCCAAAAGTTAGCTTTCCCATCTAGAAGTGTCTTTCCTATCATTCCTCCTGCCCCATGATTGAGCCCAGCCAAGATCAGCACAGCCACTGGCTAAGTACCCTAGCATGGCACCAGAATGGAGGCTGGTTGCCCCAGGGATGAATGACTGAAGCTAGCATAGACGCAAGTGGGCAGAATGTTCCAACATGTGACCCCTGCCTGCCTACCTACCTCAGGCTCTTCCCGCCTTCCACATGCTTGTCATTCAGCTTCTCTAGCAAGGCAGACATGAACCCTTCAGATGAGGGAGCTCCGAGGCCATGCAGACTCCATCAGAATTCCGGCTGAATAGGTCCAGATTCATGCGGATAAAACCTAAAACCAAAAACAAGGTCCTGTGCTGGGATAGTACACAGCATGTGTGACATCTAAATCTAGAAGGTCCCCCACAGATTTAGATGTTTGGAGCCCTTGTCCCTCACCTGGTGGTGTTATTTGGGGGATTCTGAGGACCCTTTAGGAGGTATGTCCTGGCTGGAGGAAGTGGGCTCCTGGGGGTGGGGGGCAGACCTGATTCTGTCTGGGTTCCTGTTGCCTGGCTGCCTGACATGTAGAGTCATCACCACAAACCCCTACACTATGACCATGCTCTCCCCGCTATGATGGACAGCAACCCTGTGGCACTATGAGCCAAAATAAACCCCTTGTCTTAGGGTTGTACTGCTTTGAACAGACACCATGACCAAGGCAACTCTTATAAGGACAACATTTAATTGGGGCTGGCTTACAGGTTCGGAGGTTCAGTCCATTATCATCAAGGTGGGAGCATGGCAGCATCCAGGCATGGCGCTGGAGGAGTTGAGAGTTCTACATCTTCATCTAAAGACTGCTAGCAGAATACTGGCTTCCAGGCAGTTAGGGTGAGGGTCTTAAAGGCCACACCCACAGTGACACACCTTCTCTAACAAGGCCACACCTCTAATAGTCCCACTCCCTGGGCCAGTCGTATACAAACCCTCACACCTTTCTTCCCCACAGATGATCCTATCACAACTGCCAGAGAAGTAATGAACATGTAACAATCACAGCACCCTGAACAAAGGTGGTCCACAGAGGTAAGGGATGAGATGCTCACACTAGAACAGAAAGGGGCCTGACTCTCCCCAAAGCATGAACTCTGAGGGACATTCAAAATATCTGGAAACTCCTGAGCTAACTGGACTAAAACTGGTGTTTTTGCAAAACTTCACCAAACTTTCAAATGCAAATGTGCTAGGAATTTTCTAGAAAGGAAATGTGGCATGGATAATTCCTGTAGTACTGAGGATACTTCCTGCTGTGGTTTAAATGAGAAATGTCCCTCACAGTGTAAGCATCCATGATTCGACAAAGAATGATATCCCAGATTCAAATAGTATATAAAAGCAAAGAATGTTTTATTCTGTAGAAGTCCAGCATGCTGGGGGTCTCCCATTCCAAGACGGAGACACCCAAGTGAGCTCTCAGGCCCAATTTAAAGCTCATTAGGGGAATTCCAAGGAGGGATAGGTGACCTCTACCATTGGCTCTATCTCTAGGAACATTCTAGAACCATTGCAGGGGAAGTTTGGAAACTGCTGCTGACCCATTGTCCTTGCCTCAGGCCAGGTGGCAGGGCAGCTTCTGAGGCCTGGACTTGCCCAGTTCTTGGAAACAGAGATTTAGGTCTAGTCTCCTGAACTGCTAATTTGAAGCCTGTCATGGAGTCAGCCTGTCTCAACAGGCCCCGTGTGTCTGAATGATTGGTCCCAGGTGGTCATGCTGTTTCGGAAGGTTCTGGAACCTGTAGGAGGTGTGGCCTTGCTAGAGGAGTTACATCACTAGGGAGTGGGCTTTGAGGGCTTGCAGCCTCATAGGCTTCCTGTTCTTTCTTCTTGTGTATGGATGGAATGTGGTGGTTTTGCTTCCTGCTCCTGCTTCCATTACAGACTCTACCTCTGGAACCGTGAGCCAAAATATATATACCCTTTCTCAGAGTTGCTTCTGGTGGTGCTATTTCATCCCAGCAGCAGGAGAGTAATTGACGTATGCACCCGACCCCACCTCCAGAAGAGACTCTCCAGAAGCCCAAGGAAAGCCACAACCAGATCAATGCATCAGGGAACTGCCGTCCACGGAGTTCAATCTAGAAAAGTCCTGTTTGTTGTTTAGCTCTAGGAAGTGCTAGAGATTAACACAGCGACTCCTGTAACTGGCAGAAAAGATAGTGTCTTACTGAGCCCCTCACTGCCAAAATCCACAAATGCTCTGGTCCCTTGAATAAAATGGTATACATGTGTATGATATGTGTGTGCACATGTCATATGTATGTGAATGTGTACATTTGTGTGTACATATGTTAATATGTATATTTATGTGTTCGCATATATATATATGTATTTACTGTGTGTGTAAATTTATATCTGTGCACATGTTTATCTATATATGTGTGTGTACATATGTATATTTGAGTGTGTACGTGTATGTAATTTTGTTTGAAACTATAGTTGTGTATACATGCATGATTTATATATATACATTATATATCTATGTTTGTGAATGTATATTTATGTATGAGTATATGTGTACTTTAGTGTATATATGTATGTGTATGTGTTAGTATATTTATGTATGTACATGTGTATGTTTCTGATTTTATGCATACATGTATATTCTTATGTGTGTGTATGTGTATGTTTATGTGTATATGTGAGTATATTTATGTTTGTTTATACTTGTGTGTATTCGAATGTATGTACATGTATATGTTTGTGTGTATATTTATGTGTCTGCATGTGTATCTTTCTATTTGTGTACATACATGTGTATGCTTATTTGTATGTACATGTGCATGTTTATATATATACATATGTATATTTATGTTTGTGCATGCAGATGTTTATGTGTACACGTGTCTACATGTACAAATGTGTGTGTATGTTTATGTGTGTGCATATGAATGTTTATTTTACTTGCACATGTGTACATGCTTGTGTGAACATGTGTGTGCTATGTTTGTACATGCACACACCAATGGTAGGACCTCAGTGTGCGCTGATCTACTTCTGCGTTAGTACGTCAGTGTTATAACAATGTGTGCTGACTTCTAGTCAGTGTACAGTCTCTCTTACAGAGGGGGAGGGGCTTTAGTAGTCCAGCAATCCTTGCCACTGCACTCTTACTCCCACTTGCTCTACCGAATTCATCACCATGATGCTCTGCTCTATTCCTAAAAGTGTGGGCTCAGCTATTCTGGCTTAAGCACATACAAAGCTGCACAAGATTTCCATCTGCTCCACTGTAGACGCACATCACGTTACCCCACGACGGTAACACATCGGTTTTGAAGGATGCCCTTATGTAGTGCTTTCATAACAGATGCACGTGCAGTCCCTCCCCTGAGAGTGCGGCCGTGGTCGCCCATCTCCCAGTATATCTTTTTGCGCTCCTGTCTAGAGCTTCAGTGAGCACCAACAGTCTACATCAGTCTACATCCATGGGTCCTGCAGTCGTTTTACACTTGAGTACATTTCTGTAATAGAAGTTGCACTTGGAATTCCATGACTGTGGCTAGAGGGGAACATGCAAGAATATTTCTGTTATATTGAGTCCATGTGTGCTCGGTTGGATGTCCACACATGCTGGACTAGTATCCGTGGTAGCCTGCTGCTCATGGGTATCCATGTGTTCTGATATGCTGTTGAGGACTTGTACGTGTGACTCTCCGAGTGCACCCCTCTACTCCTGCACTAGAGCCTCAGTGTCCAATTCTGATAAATGCGTCGCCACATCTGCTGCAGGGCATTCGCAGTGCCTTAGCGGCATAACTGTTCTTGCAGTTGTTCGGTAAATGCCGTTTGCACAGTGTGCTGCTCCGCCTCTGTTCACCGCTCTAATGCTATACAATGTGAGCTGCTGCTCTCGTCCAGGCTTGCGCCCTCACACACGTCCATCCACTTGCCGTGTTGTGGATGCCCGTCAGTTTACACTGCAGCGGGAGTACATTGGTTTTTGCAAAGATGCCGTCATGTAGAGGTTTGGGGGTAGATGCTTGTGTGCTGCCACACTGGTGCACTCACGTGCAGTGCTGGACTACTGTGTCCTCTTGAGTCTAGTATGTCCACGAGTGTGGATGTCCAAGACCCATAAGTCCTGCAGTAGTATTATATTTGTGTGCTTTTCAGTAATAGGGCTGTGTGCAGCTGAATTCATTTATCCGTGAGTACTGCTTTACAAGAACATGTGCGAGCACGTCTCTAATATGGAATCTGTGTGCACGTCTTTACTTGTATTTTCGTGAACAACAGTCTACAAGGGAGTATGGATACAGGAGCTCACATGAATATAAAGTAAAAGAGTGTTCATGGGCTTGCTATAAGAGACTTGATCATACATGTTCTCCGCACATGAATCATATTAGTAAAGCATTAGTAGTATTTTCTGTGCATGGATTATATTAGTAGAGCGTCACACACACGTACACACACACGTGCACACGCGTGCACGCACGCACACACACACACACACACACACACACTCATCCCTAAAGCACCACACACAGAGTCTTTGTAAAAACCTGTAGGAGTCTCTGTGCTCATAGATAAAGCAGCACACCCGGATACTTAAGCTCAGCCATACGCAAAAGTCTTATTTCAGAAAAGCACATTAATTTAATTATACAGCAGAACTCATGGATTTAGGACATCAGCATTCTTAAAAGACCAGACAGGAACCCACAAGGATACATTAGTATTTTCTGCACATGACTTATATTAGCAGAGCTCCATGCGTGCATCGGTTACCAACACACTACACAATGGCATCTGTGTCAAAACCTGTAGGAGTCACAGAGGTCCTTGTGACTCCTCACAGATTAGCATTAGGAGAACCTGGAATGTTAAACACTCAAGGTTGTTGCTCCAAAGAAAAGAATGCACACCAGTTTATCTACACAGAAGGCTGGGAGTGGATATGATTAACAACCTTTGCACTGTGTTCCCGAGACCACAACCAGTCCTCCCCCAGACCTTTATCGTCAGCTTCCTTTTCTCAGTCAATCTATAGAACCCATCATTATGGGCTTTACAGAGTCTCAATGTAATTGCATCTGCTCTGTATTTAGCTGTATGTTTTGCTGTGCATATGGGCTTGAGATAATTATCACCAGAATAAGTTTTCACAAAACTGTGATGTGCTTAAATATGTCTAAGATAAAGTACTCCAGAAGTACTGGCTACTTATCCGTGTTGCATTAAACTGACTCCCGTGGATTGTCTCTCTGCCAGTCATAGAGGTCATTGCAGAAGCTGACACACTACTGCAGCAGAACTAATGTGCGTTTAGCAGAGCTGATGTAACCGCACGGCTCTGGACATGCCTGCCACAGAACAACACTGTGCACATTTTGACTCTCGACATGCCTGCCACAAAACAACACTCTGCACATCTTCAGGAGTAGAGCTGGGATTTACAAGTACACCATGGATGTGAAAGTGCACAGCAGTGAAACCGGTTGCACCACTGATGTACCACGTGCAGAAGTCCTGCACCAGGAGTGAGCACTAGAAATGCAGATGAGATGTAGTCGTGGCAGCGCCCTCTGCATTGAAGACGTGCCTTGGAAGCAGATGTCCTAACATCTGCACGCACATGTATATGACAGTGCATCCAAACACATCGAAGTCACTCAGCATCAGTGTATATCATGCACCGGTACATCAGCACACAGGAGATACAGCCAGTGCAATGTATTCATGGGTGTGAATACAGCCGTGCACAGCCATGCTGCTACAGAAACAAACAGAGCATGCGTGATCGCTCTCCTACTGAATTCGCACGCACTCGCCTCTTGTGTTTAAATGTGAGCTGCTGTGTTAGTTAGTACACCACTGGGCACTGCTGTTCGTGAATTCCCATCGGATTTGTTAAGCGCTCATCAGTTTAGGCAGCATCGGTAGTAAATAAGTTTTGGGAAAGAAGCCATTGTGTAATGCCTTGCCAATATATCCGTGTGGTGACTAAGACATCGTGTGCACCGAGGCACTTATTGGACCTGTCAGTGTGCCTGTGTATTACTTGGGTGCTTATAACCGGCATCCACGAGTCCTGCTGTAATGCTACATTCGTGTGCCTTTCAGTAATACCACATCTGTGTACGGCTATACTCAGACATCCATGTGTGTTGCTTTATAAAGACACATGGTATCAAGCCTGTAACATGGAATCCATGTCCAGTCCTTTACATGCATTTACATGGATGCTGGATGCTGCGGTACTAGAACCTTGTGTGGACTAAAGGCCTCTGACATCTAGCTGTTCTGACGTGCCACTCCATGCATGGAAACACTGATCCCGGGACCTCAGCATGCATTGTTACACGCCTGCATTAGTACTGCAGTGTCCTGGTGGAGTGTTATAATGATATCCTCATATGAGCTGCTCTCTAGTGAATCAATTCTATTACAGTGTTGGTACCTGGGTTACACGGGGCAATAGAAGAGAGAGAGACACCGGAGGGTGAAATCAGGCTTAGCAGCCACAGAGAGAAACAGCCTCTGGTGAACTGAACCCTGGAAGCCTTGCAGAAGCATATTTATTGGTTGTTTTACAAAATGTATTTTTAAAGTAAAACAGATTCCTAGGACCAAAACCCAGCTCTAACCTGTGTGTTCCTTGAAGTTTGGGTCCTTACTGTGGGCGCTGTCTGCTGTACTCAGTAATGACTTTTGCCAGGAACACCTTGTGACTAAAGTCATGCAAAGCTCCTTCAGAAAAAAAAAACAATCCTATACATCACAGAGAGCAGTCACTGTTCCCTGTAATGATTTCTTCAAGGTCCCAGAAAACAACTACTTTATTCTGATGTTTACAGCAGACGCGGTGACTACTAAATCTCTCACCACATCGCAGTTCGTCTGTGTGTGGTGCATTTGGATAACATTCCTGCTGCTTTCGTTGTTTTTATTATGCGGTGGAACTGCCCATCCCGGTGCATGACTCGATTCCTAACAATGTGTGCACTGCAGGTCTAGCTCAGGCACGCTCATAGCTGTACAGTCAATGCAGGTCTAGCTCAGGCACGCTCATAGCTGTCAGTGCATCAGCTTTATGGTAAATCCACATCAGCTTGCACGGCAGTGCTAGCACGTTGGTTTTGCAAAGATGCATTGCACGGTGCTTGCATGATAAACGTGTGTGCTATGATCTACGAGTATGCTCACTGACTGGATGCACTAGAATCGCCTTGTGTGTTCCTTTAGCTCTCCCATGAGCGCAAATGTTGTTGAAATTCATGATCATTGACTATTGAATCTGTATACAGGCCTTTGCTTCTCTTTCCATCTGGGCTACTGTAATAGTAAACCTATATGGACTGATGTTCATGAACATCTGTGTGCTCTGACGCGCTGGTGAATACGTGGACACACAGGCACTGCCCTCCATCTACACTAGTATTTCAACTCCAGTTGTGCTGTTATGATAACATTTTAATCTGCGCTGCTTTCGAGTAAGCCTGTGATCACTGCTGTTTCAGTAGACCCGTGTTCAGTGCATTGGTATTGCAACCATTACTGGTACAGGATTCTTGCCCCCATTTACAACATTGCCCCCATTTACAGTGTCTGTCCCAGACACTGATCTTCTCTTAATTCACAGCAGTTCTGTTCAGGCGTCTGCAGAGCAGGTCCATCCATCTGCTGTGTTGTAAATTCACATCAGTTTACACTGCAGGAGTGGTACCTCAGTCGGTGAAAACAGGCCACTGTGTAGGGCTTCCTACCAGACGTGTGTGAGATGCTCTGCTAGTACATTCGTGTGCAGCGATGCTGCACTTTATCCTTTTGTGCTCCGGTCTAGCACTCCCTTGGGTGTTGATGTTGAACATGTGTTAGCCCTGCTGTAGTATTAGATCTGTGTATGTCTCTGTAACAGTACGTCTGTGTGCTGTCATGCAACAACATCCATATGGGCTGCATTATGAGAACATTCTTGATCATTCACTTACTATTGCGTCCTTGCATGCTCCTTTACCTATGCCGCTGTAATTATACACCCATGGGACTGCTGTTCATGGACCTCCATATGTTCTGATGTGCAAGCAAATGCGTGGACACACCAGTATTAGGGCATCAGTGAGTGTGTTGACTCCTGTTGTGTTGAATCCATGTGCACTTCTTTGCCTGTATTTCCATGTCTGCTGCTGTAGTAACGCCCTCATGAAGTCTGCTGTTCATCGACATTGATGTACTTAGATTGCTAGTAAGCCCATAGACGCACCAAATAATATCCGTTGTTCTCTTTCGGCACAACTCCATCCATATCCGAGTGCCCTGCTGTGACAGTGTTCTCACATGCACTGCTTCTGGTAAATCAATGACGGCGTCTGTTGCCATACACCAGTGCTCAACGCGTTGATAATAAAATCGTGCTTGATTCTGTTGAGCAGACACTTCCATTTGTACTGAGCCCTTGTCCAACCAGGTGTCCTGCCTGTCTAAAACTTCTGTTTTAAGTCAGAAGCAAGCAGAGTGCTCACCCATCTGCTAAGCTGTAAATGCCATCTGTTTACACTGCAGTGTTAAAACATCTGCAAAGACGCCTTTGGGTATTGCTTTAGAAATAAAGGCATCTCTGGGCAGTGGTGGCACACACCTTTAGTCCCAGTACTCAGGAAGCAGACGCAGGTGGATCACTGAACTCAAGGCCAGCCGGATCTAGGACATCCATGGCTACAGAAAAGCCAGAGTGAATGAAAGTGGGGAGGAAAGAAAGGGAGGGAGGGAGGGGGACAGGACGGGGAGAGGGAGAGGAGAGGGAGAGGATGTGTGTACAGCACTCAACTAGCATATTCATGATAATCATGTTCTATTTCTTTTTTTTTTTTTTTTTTTTGGTTTTTCGAGACAGGGTTTCTCTGTGTAGCCCTGGCTGTCCTGGAACTCACTCTGTAGACCAGGCTGGCCTCAAACTCAGAAATCCACCTGCCTCTGTCTCCCAAATGCTGGGATTAAAGGTGTGCACCACCACTGCCCGACGATAATGAGTTCTAAGGGCATCCTTTTATGCTCCTGGGTAGTACTTTTATGAGCGCTGAGCTTGTAGATCCATGATTCCTACTGTACTTTTGCATCTCTGTGTGATTTTGGTCTCTCTGTGTTCACCTGTACTTGGACTTCCATGTGTGCTGCTTCATGAGAATATGCATGATCTCCCCTACAATCCGTGGACACTCCTCTACCTGGATTTTATGCATGTGGGGGTACTAGCACACCCAGTTTTGACTGCTGTATGCAAACACCCATGTGCTCTGATATACTAGCAAACACACTTACACACTGATGCTAGGCCATGAGTGTGCAGTTGTCTGATTCTGCACTAGTTCAGTGTCCACGTGTTCTGCTGTAAGAATACTCTTCTGCACACTGCTTTACAGCGTGTGACTGCTTTTGTGACAGCGTTTTCTGGGTGTGTGCATCCCTAGTGAAACGGTTCTCACAGCTGTAGCGTTGCTTCTGTTTGCATTGCACTCTCGTATGTCCTGGTGTGCCGCTTTGTTGCTCATGCCTTGTGTACTGCTGCTCTGCTTAATTAACGTTCAGTGCTATACAAGCACATCCATCTGCTTGGCTGTCCGTCCACACTGGTGTGTGCTGCGGCAGCAGTAACTGATTTCATAAAGATGCCATTGTGCAGTGTTTTTGTAATAGTTGCATCTGTAGCGCTCTTCATGGACAGCCATGTGCAGTGATGTATTAACATACTGCACGCACTCCTGCCTGGTATTTTCTTTTTTCTTTTCTTTCTTTCTTTCTTTCTTTCTTTCTTTCTTTCTTTCTTTGTTTTTTTTTGTTTATTTGTTTGTTTGTTTTTTTGGTTGGTTGGTTGGTTGGTTTTTTGAGACAGGGTTTCTCTGTGCAGCCCTGGCTGTCCTGGAACTCACTCTGTAGACCAGGCTGGCCTCGAACTCAGAAATCTGCCTGCCTCTGCCTCCCAAGTGCTGGGATTAAAGGTGTGCGCCACCACTGCCCGGCTGGTATTTTCATGAGTGCTGATTTCATACGTGCTTCCTTCTGTAGTCCTACTGCACGCCTGTGTGTCTCTGTAAGCGCATGTCTGCTGCACCTATGCATGTCTGTACTCTAACATCACGGGTGCTGCTTTCACTCCTAGAATAGTGAATCAATGTGCATCCTTTATTTGTATTTCCGTGTGTGCCCCTGTGCCAGTAGACACATGGACATGTATGTGTTCTTATGTGAGAGTAAATACACACTGACACATTGATGCAAAGATATCAGTACACACTGGTACACTTCTGGCCTAGTATTTCAGTGGCCAAAGGACACTGAAATAATAACATTCTCATATACTCTGCTTTCTACAAAATCTGTGCTCACATCTCTTACAGAATGGCGTGTGTGTGCGCGCGAGTGAAGGATATTAGTAGTTCTCGCTGTTTCCCGCTACTTCGGTCTGCACTATGAACTTGTCCATCTCTGGCGCCCTACTTTGCTCTGCTCCTGAAGGACGTGTGCTCCGCCGCTCTGGCTCAGAACCAGGCATGCTGTGCATGAACGTCATTAAGAGGTAATTCAAGAAACAGAGGAGGAGCTAGAAAGATGGCTCAGTGGTTAAGAGCACATCTTAGTCTTGCTGAGGACCCAGGTTCAGTTTCCAGCACCCACATGGTGGCTCACAACCACCTATAACTTGAGTTTCAGGGAATCTGACTCCTTCCTCTGACTTCAGATGGAACCAGGCATGCATGTGGTGCACTTACATACATACATACATATATATACATACATACATACATACATACATACATGTAAGCAAAACACTCAGACATATAAATATCATTCTAAAAAGACAGGCTAATTTAAACAAAAAGAAAACAGTTTATAAAAGGACCGAGGCAAGAAAGAGGTAACATTTAGCAGAAAAGGGAAGGAGTGACAGAAATAGGGGAGGGTGGCTGGACAGTGAAGGGTCTCAGCATCATGTACAAACAAGGGTTCAGTGGCTGAGGTTGGAAGATGAAGGTGTAACCACACCCTTGCCTGACTGGTTGGTGCACACATCTGTCCTCATGCCACAGAGTGCTGGTCCAGGCATCTGAGTCAGGAATACACCTCAGCCAATGCCAAAAGTTTGGCTTGTGAATCTTCCAGGACAAAGCAGCCAGGACCTATGATCAGCAAGCTGTCTGCCTCTGAACTGCAGGGCCCTTCTTGGTGTCTCAGCTTCTCTTAAAGTTTACAAAACACGGACACATAAGGCCAACTTGGTTTGCAAAGGAGGCATGAAGGACTTTGACTGTCACATCTGCAAATATCCTGACTGTACCTGAGAGGAGGAACACAGAGAGACAAGTTCACTAAACTGACGGCAGATGCACCATCTAGAAGTTCTTTGTATAGTTGGTTGGTTGGTTGGTCGGTTGGTCGGTTGGTTTGTTTGAGACAGGCTCTTACACTATAACTCTGGCTGACCTGGAGCATGAAGACTTTGTAGACCAGACTGACCTTAACCTTATAGAGATCCACCTGCCTCTGCTTCTCCTATGCTGGGATCAAAAGTGAGTGCCACCACATCTCAGCCATCTTGAAGTTTTGTCTGACTAAAACATCATCTGCTCCTGCCCCTTATCTGCTGCAGCACTCAAAAGAGCAGGTACAAACTCGCCTGGGCAGAAAGGTTAGAGCTGGTCCTAGTGATGGGGTGTGTGTGAGACAGACAGCCCCACCCCAGCCAGGGCAGTGCTAGAGAGTTGGACCTAGTGGCATCAGTTTCAGAACTGACCCTGATGGCATGAGCAAGGGAGTGCTGTCCAGCCCCTTGCTGGTGGTCGAAAGTAAAATAGATGGCTTCGCCCCTCTTCTGGGCAAATCAAAGAGCTCACCCTGGAGGCATGAGCACAAGAGAACAGCTCGGCTACCACGATCCCCCCTCCCCCATACAGGGCTTTGAGTGAGCCTGCCCAACACCTACCTGTCTATGAACTGCTGGAGCATGTGAAGATGCTGGTCCTTTAGAACCAAAGCCACAGGATCTCCATGACACAGAGCGACAATAGGCTATCTAAGAGAAGTCTGCATGAGGATCCAGTATTGATGGTGCCGAAGAAGAGGCTGAGAACCAGAGCCATGACTCACTGCAATGAACATTTGCAAGTAAAGATGTGTGGACAAAGGTTACACTGTGGGACACTCTACAGCTTTCACCACAAGGTGGGTTTGGTTTTGGTTTGGTTTTTGGTTTCTTCTAGGGGAATGGTTGCAAGAGCTGAGGGCACATATGGAGGGATGAGGGGGATGAGTGGAATCGGGGTGTAATGTGTGAAATTCACAAAGAGTAAAAAATTTTTTTTAAAAAACCCATTGCTTTCTAGAAATCTTGATACAATGTATCCTACTTCACCTCTAAACAATTACCCTCGATGTGACTAATACCTGAATTATAAGATATAAGATATAACTTATATGTTCCAATATCTATCTATATTATATTTATATATACTTATATATATAATATAATATATATATTATATATATTTTATATATTATATATATTATATAATATATATTATATATATTATATAATATATATAATAATATATAATAATAATTATAATAATAATATAATATAATAATAATAATATAATATAATATATAATATATAATATATAATAATAATATAATAAATAATAATAATTATAATAATAATTATATATATTATATATTATATTATATAATATATAATATATATAATATATATAATATATAAATATAATATAGTATATATATATTTATATATATACTATATTATATTTATATCTATATTATATCTATATTTATCTATATAAATGTATAGTATATTCATTTTGTCAATTCTCTTCCTCTGCAGAACAGCTGCTGAGATGGATCAAGGCCACTACAAGTGTGGGGACATTGGACCACACTATATCTGGAGCTGGTGGCAGAATTTGGCAGAAAGCAGAGGCAGGTGGATCTCCATGAGTTCAAGGCCAGCCAGAGCTAGATAGGAAGACACTGTCTCAAAAATAAACAAATCGATAGATAGATAACTGTGCAGAGTCACCACACAGTGCTCATCTTGCAGGAACTAAAAAGACAAGAGATAAGGGCCATGGAAGCTTAAGCCAAGGTCGTAGAAAGCTGCTGAGGCCAAGCAGAGTGTGGCAGAGTTAGATTCCCTATAAGAGGCCCCGGGAGTCCACTGTATGAAGTTTGTGAAAGAAAGGAAACCTCAGTTGCTGTAAAACTCAAGGATGCTGGAGATGCTAGGAGTGTGGAACATCTGGCAAGAATGGCTGCAGGTATGAGGTGAAGCCAGCGCAAGAGAAAGGTCACTTGTCCTGTAGGTGACAGAGATGGAGGGGTGGGGCTACACAAGACTTGGAGCCCAGATAAAGAATGGAGCTGCAGGGTTTGGTCTCGCTTTGGTCTGATAGTTCCTTGCTTTGTCCTTTTTGGACTGTGAATGGTTACATTATGCCATTGCATATTGAAAATATTAGCTTTAATGAATAGAGGCTAAAGTTAACTTGCCTAGGTCTCACAGAGACTCTGTGCTTAAACATTTGAAGCCCTAGAAAAGCTGAGACATTGCAGATGTCTCAATTGTTCAATGCCCTTTGTATTATGAGGTAAACGAGGTTTGCAGTACCTGAGGTGCATTGTGAAAATTTATAGCAACGTGTTTGGGTGTCAACTGACAATGGATGGATTCATACACCACCCTAGGCTGGTGGTTCTGGGTTCTACAAGAAAACTGACTGAGCAAGCCAGTGGAAGCAAGCCAGTAAGCAGCACCCCTCCACGACCTCTGCATCAGCTCCTGCCTCCATGTTCCTGCCCTGTTTGAGTTCCTGTCCTGATTTCCTTCAGTGATGAACAGCAATGTGGAAGTAGAAGCTGAATAAACCCTTTCCTCCTCAACTTGCTTTTGGTCATGGTGTTTTGTCACAGCAATGGAAACCCTGACTAAGATAAACACAACACTCACTACTTTAACCACTTGAAAGTGTACTACCCCACAGCTTTTGTTTCATTCTCGTTGGATGCTTCTCACCTTTTAACCACTGTGGAATGCTTCCCTCTGTCAATGACCACCTGGGGTTTATCCCCCACCCCCATCCCCTGCCCCCCCATTCCCCTACTCACCCCTATCCCCCTACCCACCCCGTTGCCTGAGGATGCTCTGCACATTCCCACTTTTGTTGTTGTCAGCACTGGTGCTGTGAACATTCATGTGTAAGTTTTGGATGGAACACTGCTTTCCAGCTCTGCGGGGTCTGCACCAGGTAGAGACTTACAGTGGTAACTGTTAGCTTATTGAGAAAGCATGGTAATTCTAGAAAACTGACCTTGTATTGCACTGACCTTGTATTGCCGTCCCAGAGATTATAAACTAGGCTGAGGAACTGCCTGAAGCTTCCTCAGTGGTTGTCATGTACTGAAAAAAAGGCTACACCTTTCATGCTCCATAGTTTTGTAGTACTCAGTCCCAGGCAATGTCAAAAGCAAACACAACGATTCCAAGAGATGTATCATCTTTCCACAGACTGGTTTTTAACCCGTTTTAGCCCTGTTTTTCAACTTCCAGAATGAGAGAGGTAATCAACTGCATTACAGAATTGTTCTTTGAAGCAAAAACAGTACGTTCAGCAAGCTTCTAAGCATTGTTTTTCTAAGGTTCAAGAACCCTACTAGGTGCCCCTTTACACAGCTCCAGTAGGTGCCCCTTACGCTTCCTCCTGCACACTCTCAGCCTTTGTGGTCAGGAGGTGCCAGACATTCAGTTCTGAGAAACAAACCCATTAGAGAAAATGTCATTCCTCAAGGGGCATGATGCAGCGTTTGTCCCGGGTAGCACAGTAAGCACCGAGCTGTTCCCTAACTGTGTTCCTATGTCCTTTAGATTTACAATATGGGCTTGTGCTTCCCAAAGGGAAGGTCCTGACATCTTACTCTTCTTCCAATATGCCACAGCATCCTAATTCCCTCAGTGTATGACCCTGTATATGGCAGAGGGGGATTAAGCAGTCTAACTTCTTAACAGAATCTGCTTCTCATGGGGCATACCACATCTTGCCATCCATCCTGTAAGTCACGTACCCAGGGAATCCATTGTGGACATTATTCTATATTTATTAGACTCTTGCCCTCAACTGCCAAGGCCTCAGGCTCTGGGCCTGAGTACATTGTTTTTCTCAGTGGTGTGCTTTTGTCCTTGGGACCAGGAGTGAGTGCCTAAGAGTTCCTGGAACCGTCTTGCAGTTAATAAATCTTTAATTTCTCTATCCTTGGCACAGTCAGTGGGGCAGAAAAGGGGTTTTGTGTAGGAGTAGGCAGCATCATACGTTTCCACAGGGGTAGAGTTTTTTTTTTTCAAAAGAATTATTTTGTTTAGAGAGATTGACATTATATATACATCCATGACCTCTACTAAAGCTCATACACAGTTTCTCAGAGGTTAAAAGCATAAGGAGACTCCCATAATGCATGGTAAGAACCATCAAAGATGAGAGGGAAAGGGTGCTGGAGATCTGTGGGCCTCCGTGACGATGTCAAGCAGCCATGGTCGCCGTGCGGTCCACGCCGCCTGCCTGTGATGGTTTGAGTAAAAATGGTCCCCACAGACTCTTATATTTGAATGACTAGTCATCAAAGAGTGAGGTGCGGCCTTGTTGAAGTGATATGTTATTGGGGGTAGGTTTTAAGGTTTCAAAAGCCCAAGCCAGGCCCAGTGTCCAGCCTGTCCTTGCTTTCCTCTCTGTCTCTATCTCTCTTCTGTCTCTGTGTCTCTCTGCTTCTTTCCATCTGTCTGTCTGTCTGTCTCTGTATGTTTCTGTCTCTCTCTCTGTCTCTGTCTCTCTGCATGTGTTTCTGTCTCTCTCTGTGTGTCTCTCTCTCTGTCTCTGTCTATCTCTCTCCCCCCTCTTCAGACCAGGATGTAGAACTCTCAGCTTCTTCTCCAGCACCATGTCTGCCTGCCACCATGTTCCCCACCATGATGACAATGGACTCACTGCTAAAGCTGTAAGTAAGGCCTCCCCCAATTAAATGCTTTCTTTCATATGAGTTGTCTTGGTCATGGTGTCTCTTCACAGCAATAAAACAGTGACTAAGACCCTAGGACTGTGCTGCCATAGTTTGCATTTCTGCACTTGCTATAGAAGAAAAACCCTTGCTTGGGTTCGTCAGTAAACATTTCTGTGAGCGGTAAACAGACACCACAGGATAAGCCTCCAGTGTGCTCAGGGATTTTTATCATTGCTTCTTGTGTGCTTCCACACTGCTTCCTATGACACTGAGGGTTTCAGTTTCATCACATGTCCAAATGGCCCCTCCGTACAACAACAACAAAAACAAACAAACAAACAGAAAAACTTTTCGCTTTTTGCCTCTTACTGAGCAAGTTTATTGTAAAACCACGCTACAAGTGGATAATCAAATTTTTATTGTCTTATTTCTCTATTGCTGTGATAAAGGCCATAACCAAAAGCAACCTGGGAAGGAGAGGTTAATCTGTCTTACAATAATTAGGTCCCACTCTATCATTGAGAGAAGTCAAGGCAGGAACTCAAGGTAGGAACCTGCAGGCAGGCACCGAAGCAGAGACCACGGAGGAGTGCTGCTCACTGCCCTGAGCCCTGGGCTTTGCTCAGTCTGCTTTCCTATACAATCCAGAACCACCTGCCCAGGGGTGGCACTGTATGTCTACAGTGAGCTAAATGCTTCCATATCAGCCATTAATCAATGCTACAGGACAGTCCTTTTTTTTTTTTTTTTTTTTTAAGATTTATTTATTTATTTATGTGAGTACACTGTTGCTTTTTTCAAGCACACCAGAAGAGGGCATCAGATCCCAATAACGATGGTTGTGAGCCACCATGTGGTTGCTGGGAATTGGACTCAGGACCTCTGGAAGAACAATCAGTGCTCTTAACCACCAAGCCATCTCTCCAGCCCAGGATAGTCTTATAGAAGCATTTTCTCTATCAATATTCCCTCTTCCCAGAGATATCTAGGATTGTGTCAAGCTTACAACACCAAGTATATTTATAAACTTCTAATTCATTTTTTAGTTTAGTTTTGTTTTGTTTTTCGAGACAAGGTTTCTCTGTATAGCCCTGGCTGTCCTGGAACTCACTTTGTAGACCAGGCTGGCCTCAAACTCAGAAATCCTCCTGTCTCTGCCTCCTAAGTGCTGGGATTAAAGGCATGCACAACCACTGCCTGGCAACTTCTAACTCTTAATGTATTTGTAGACAATATGAGAAGCACAAGGGTTTGGATCCTTTCTTTTTGCTTTTGTTTTATTCTTATTCTATTGAAATATGGATAAGGATGGGCGGTGGTGGCGTACGCCTTTAATCCCAGCACTTGGGAGGCAGAGACAGGCGGATTTCTGAGTTTGAGGCCAGCCTGGTCTACAGAGTGAGTTCCAGGACAGCCAGGACTACACAGAGAAACCCTTTCTCGAAAAAAAAAAAAAAAAAAAAAAAAAAGAAAGAAAAAAAGAAAAAAAGAAAGAAAGAAATATGGATAAGAAATTAAAACTTGCCAGGCAGTGATAACACACACCTTTAATCCCAGCACTGGACAGAAGCAGGTGTATCTCTAAATTCGAGGCCAGTCATAGTCAGTTCCAAGACAGCCAAGGATACACAGAGAGACCTTGTCTCAAAAGACAGAAAGAAAAAAAAAAAAGGAAGGAAGGAAGGAAGGAAAAGAGGAAGAAAGAAACAAAGAAACAAAGAAACAAATTATCAGTGAAGACAGGTGTCTAGTGAAGAGTGAGCTCAACAGCCCTGAGCCACCCAAACACCTGTGACATCACCTAATACAACTGATTTATAAGAAAAGGTTTACTTTGATCCACAGTGTCAGCTCACAGTCACCTGAACCTGTTGTCTTTGGGTTTAGGAGGAAGAACACAGGGGGAGCCTGTGTGGAACAAGGCAGCTCAAAGACAGTCCAGGAAGTACAGAGGGGAAACCACGGGGGCCCCAATATCTCCTTCAAAGGTGTGGTTCTGTCATCTGCTGTACACTTGGAGGGCAAAGTGAACCCATGATAAATAGGTTCCGCAGGGCTCTGGTCCAGCCAGGAAGGCTGGGAGTGTTACAGCTCTTAGAACTGAGGAGGATTGGGTAGCCTTCACAGGGCAGGTAGCCGAGATCCCAGGTCTCTGCAGCTACTGCAGCAGTGACAGTGCCAGCGGCAGAGGGGCGGCAGCAGCGGCTCTGCATGAGCCTAGTCAGCCAAGGCGGGTCCAAGGTCCAGCAATAAATGCATCAGGAGAGAGAACTCTTCCCCAAGTGTTACAGCTTAGTAAAACAACGACTCTCAGACGACCCTCTTGTGCACTTGACTCCATGTGGACAGACTATATAAACATTGAGGAGTGGGGTGGGATCTGGGGGGGGAGTGTAGCTTGCTGTGGGCTGTTTGAGATATTAGTGATGCTCTATTTAGGACTCCAGGTGTTCAATACATGACTGAGTGCCAGTGGTCCTCTCAGTGGGGTGTCATGGTTACACATTCCAGAGCAGGTACAGAAATGGGTAGAGAAGGGCTCCGCTCCTGCCGATCTCAAGTCTCTGAGATTATCGGGGTCTGAAGTCATTCAACACCTTACCAGTTCTTCTGTCTGGTGGCACCACCCACTGGCCTACACCAGCCCCAAGTGATCTCACTTCCTCCCATCTAGCCACACCTTCCCAAGGTCCCAGCTTCTCCTAATGTGGCCATAGGCTGATAACCAAACCTTCGACATACAGGCCTGAGACACTCCTGGTTGCAGCTACTGCCGGACACAAAGTCAACAGCTCAGTTGGAGGGGTGCGCTCATCTAGTGTGCATGATGGGTTAGATCCCCAGCACTGCATGAACCAGATGTGGTGGTGCCCATCTGGAACCCCAGCACTGGGGAAGCGGAAGCAGGAGGACAATCAAGGTCAACTTCTGCCAGTGTCAAATCCAAGGGCAGTCAGGGCTGTCTGCAAAGCCCCATATCCCCATTCCCCATCCCCTGCCAAGGCCCGTTCTGCAATTGAATGTGCATGATGGGACCACGGGGTCCACAAAAAGCTCCAAGAGTTGCCCTTTTTTTTTCTTTCCCAGGACTGCAGCTCCAGGCTGAGGTTGTCCTGTCAGCCTGGGGCAAGAGCATGATGTGGAATTGAGGCCTTAATTAACCCACAAAGAAGCAAGACTATTGGAGCAAGAGAACCCTGGCTACCAGAGAGTCCGATGCCAAGGATGTTTGCAGCTGCAGGTTATCCCAGCCTGTCCTAACACAGATGCCAGCAGAGCCAAAATAGGAAAAACACGCAAGGTGGGCAGGTGTGTTAAGGCCTAGGTAACTGTTACCTGTCTAGCCAGCCCTTTGAGGGTTACTAATGTTATAAGGAAACTTTGCCATGTGCTGTTACTAGGAAACTTTCTCATGCCCGAGTTGATTTCAGATTCTGTTATGTTCTGTGCATTTGTGTTCTTAGAAACCAATCACAACAGAGGTCAGTTAGAACTGCTTTGTATAGTTACCCACAGTAAGCTTGGATCCAAACCCACAGCCCAGTGGCACTTCCTGCATCTACATATGAACTTTTATGGGTTTTGCTTCTATAAGCTGCCCTAAGGATGGACCCCAAGATTAGTGAGATACCCACACCAATATAAGAAGCCATTTGGAGTACAACTTCCATTTTGAGTAGAAGTTAAGACCTCCCTGGGAATTGACATTCTACTTGACAGAAAGAGACATGCATCCTGGTTGGCGAGTTAAGACATGAATGTTAGGCAAGCCAAGTCCCGTACCACAATTGAACAACCCAACCAATGAGAATAGGATAAATGTACAACCAAGACTTGTTCCTAAAAAAGTCCCCTATCCCTAAGTCCTAATTGGTGAAATAACTTGACACAGGTATTTGTGGTCCTCAGACTTAAAAGTTCTGTAGAATTCTGGCTGGAGGTCACAGTTCAGCTCCTGAGTCTGTACTGCATCCCTGATCTAGGGGTGTGCCTTCAATAAACCAGCCCTATTTGACTGAGATTGGTATCTGGGCAGTTTGGAAGGTGATTCCCAGACCCCGACAGAGGGATTAATGCCTGCATGCATGCAGGGGTAGGCAGATATAGGGGTGGGCTCACAAAGTTTTCTCTGAGCTGGAAACAGATGAAGCCATGTCTGAACACACTTGTAGGAACCAGGCTTGGAAAAACAGGGCTCTGACCTTTATTTCCTATTGTTAAAGTTCACCTAGTCAATGGAGGGTAGTCCAGGTAGGAGACAGAGACATCAGATGAAGGGAAACTTGGGAGAGAGAGGAGGGGGTGGAGATGGGAGGCAAGGAGGATGAGAACAGAGAGGAAAGGCCAAGGCAGAGGCGGTAGCAATGGGGAAAGATGGGAAGAGATGGAGGAACACTGAAGAGGCCTGGGCTTACAGGGGTTAGAAAGGAGTCTCTGGGGAGAAGCAGGGCAAAAATTAGAAAACCTGCCAAGAATTGAGGGACCTGCAGCCCTAGTTGTAGCCCCTCGAGTCCTTGCTGGTAGAGGAGCTGGGCCTGGAGGCAGGGGCAGCACTGGACGCATGGCCACTGCTGGAACTGAGGCCTCTACTCAGCTCCGACCCCATGCTTTGGCTGTGAAGGCCACCTCCTATGCTCTCGTGGCCTCTGCTGGTCTCTAGGTAGCCGGTAGACCCCAGGTAGCTGCTGGAGCTGGTGTGCTTGAAGCCCCCACGGCCCCCCTGAGAGGCCCGGCTGGACACAGGTACTCCACTGGCACTGGCAGAAGCCAAGGTCACAGGGCCTGCAGCAGAGGCAGAGTCACCAAAGGTGACGTGGCTTACGGAGCCCGTGCCACGGCCTCGGCCCGTCTTGTGGCTCAGGATGGATTCAGGGACTGTGCTGGTCCGCTTAGCATGCATGGGGCCGGTTGTCAGGGAGATCTGTGGACTGGAGAGAGTCAGGCTCGGGCTGCTATCCAGCTTCTTTGGGGCCTCCTCCTCGTCCTGGAGCTGCAACTGGAGGTGGGCAACATTAGGATCCCAACAGGTTTAGAAGTCCCTCCCTCCACCCCCAGAACCCAGGGGCCCCCACTCTCACCGACTTCGTGACTTGACTCAGCAGCTCCTCCTTGCTCATAGGGTAATCCTCCTTGATTACAACCCCTGAGGAGTCCTCCCTCAGGTGGGAGAAAGGTAGAAAGGCTGGTTTCATAGCTCTGCCTCATACACAGACCCCAGCTCTCCTGATCCTGTCCCCATCCTGTCCCCTTCCCTTGGAGCACCAGCAGCCCATCTTCCCACTCTACTCCCACCTCCCTCCAAGCTCCCACTTCACCCCCTATGCCCAAGGACGCCATATCCAAAAGCCATACCCACGCCCTCCACTCGACCCCTTCTGTCTGCCCCATGAGGTCAGCCCCTTCCCTGCTCAGCCCAAGCCTCACATGGTGTCAGGAGGCTTCAGTGGGGTAGTCTTCTTTGGGGGTTCCTGTAGGCTCTGGCCCAGTGCCAGAAGTGCAGCGTCAGCCAAAGGGACATGGTTCTGAGAGTGTGGGAGCCTAGAGTCAGTGCAGGCCTAGCCAGGCTTGACACCAACACCCAAGTCCCTGCCTACCCACCTGGACCTCCAGGAAGGCCTGCACCGTGAGGAGCTGCACCAGCCGCCTCTCGATGGTGCTCAGGAAGAGCCCTATGTCCCTGTCCCGCATGTAGGTCTTGACCCCAAGGAGATCCTTGATGACACTGCTGTCACACTTAGCCTTGTCGAAGAGAATCTGGATAGCTGAGATTAGAGGAACATTTTGTCAGGGCCCCCATGCTTCCCTCACATGGTAAGTAACCACAGCCTCCCTGCAAAGGCAAGTTTCAAAGAGCAAACGACTCTGCGCAGCCCAGATAGCCAGGCAAAATGTTCCCCTAGCCTCGGGTTCAAGAGGGTAAAGGGAGAGTTGACAAGGGAGATGCTGCCTTGGTAGTACACCTTGGCTAGAAAGAAACCTAATTTCCACCAACCCAATAATGCCAGGGCTCAGATCCCACCTGGAACACATGTATCCCAGAAGTCACTGGGTCACCACCCCTCGCCCCAAGCCCCATATGGCCAGTTAGTTGTATTTAACTGGTTAACAGGCTGTTGTTAATGACAGAAACACCACAGCTGAGTCCCACCTCCCCACACAGGGGAGCCTGTCCCTCCAGCTGCCCTCCTTGGAAGCCTCATGACATCTCTGGAAACTCTTTAAACATATACCTCTATTGATTTCGCTCTTGTGCTTAACTCCCTACAGGTGTCTCAGCTACTCTGCTAACAGGAAACAACAACAAACCACCAGAAATCACCTAACTGTCCCTCTGTAGAAAGAGGGACATCTCTTGAACAGCCATTATTATAAGTGAACTGTATCTCTCTAGGTTCTTCCACTGAAAGGCTAAACCTCCCCAGTGCCTCAGGATGTGATTTATTAGGAGACAAGGCCCCTTGGAGTATAGTAACTCCTAACACAAAAGGACACACTAAGTGATTCAGACACACCTAACCTTATAAAACAGATGGGAACACATACACACATATACATACACAAACACATACATGTGCACCTACACGTAAAAACAAGAAAAACAGAATGGACCCGCAGTGTAGACATTCAGTGTGGTAAGTTGCAAGACAGGGAAATGAAGCCAGCCTCAGACAAAGAGGCATACAGGAGCACACCCTCCCTCACGGCCCTCTGAAGGACCAGCTCTTCTGGCCTCTAGACTGTGAGTAAGAAATGCTTATACTAGCCGGGCAGTGGTGGCGTACACCTTTAATCCCAGCACTTAGGAGGCAGAGGCAGGCAGATTTCTAAGTTCAAGGCCAGCCTGGTCTACAGAGTAAGTTCCAGGACAGCCAGGGCTATACAGAGAAACCCTGTCTCGAAAAACCAAAAAGAAAAAAAAAAAGAAAGAAAAGAAAGAAAAGAAAAGAAAGAAATGCCTATACTTGATGCTATGCTTGTGGGACAGCCCACAAGATAATGTTCATATCAGTAAGTGGAATATTCAGGAACTAAGACGGCACTAAACGCCCTCCAGTGTACTGCCTGCCACACTGCTGTATTATGATGCTGCTGACACACTCCAAGATACCAACAAATAAAAAACAAACAAAAATAGCACAGGGGCTGGAGAGATGGCTCAGTGATTAAGAGCATTGACTGTTTCCAGAGGTCCTGCGTTCAATTCCCAGCACCCACATGGTGGCTCACAACCATCTGCAATGGAGTCTGATGCCCTCTTCTGGTGTGTCTGAGGAGAGCGATGGTGTACTCAGATACAGAAAATAAATAAGTAAATCTTTTCTAAAAACTAACTAAATAAAAATAGCCCAGTAGCTAATGTGCCACCATCCTGTTAGGTGTCAAAATAAAAGGCCAACAATAAAATGTCAAGGCTTCTAGTGAGACAACACAGTTACAGACACATCCCTGCAGCAGAGAGAAGGGCTACCTGCTGAGCTCTGCTAGGAGCCTCAGGAGGCCTCCTGGCACCCCACACCATTTTGTTTCTCTCCATCTTTATCCTCCACATTGCCCTGTCCGAGCCCTGGCTGACCCTATAGACCAGACACGCAGCCGTTTCCAGACACTTGGAAAGAGAAAGGTGCACACGCAGATAAAGAGCACTGGGTCTCAAAGCCATGTAGCTAGTCTCCTGAAACTCACTCAGCTGAACTGATACCAAGACAGGGAGATGAAACCAGATAACAGCATCAGTTCCCTACACATGTGACTTCATCTGAGACAGGCCCAGACTCTCTCATGGAAGCTGTACTGACTGGTGTGTGTCAACTTGACACAGCTAGACTCCTCAGAGAGGAAGGAGCCTCAGTTGAGGACATGCCTCCATGAGATCCGGCTGTAAGGCATGTTCTCAACTAGAGGGCAGGCCCAGCCCTTTCTGGGTAGTGCTCTTCCCAGGCTGATGGTCCTAGGTTCTATAAGAAAGTGGGCTGAGCAGGCCATGGGGTAGCAAGCCAGTAAGCAGCACTCCTCTAGGGCCTCTGCATCAGCTCCTGCCTCCAGGTTCCTGTCCTATTTGAGTTCCTGCCCTGGCTTCCTTTGGTGATGACCAGCAATGTGGAAGTAGAAACTGAAGAAACCCTTTCCTCCCCAACTTGCTTTTGGTCATGGTGTTTCATCACAGCAATAAAAACCCTAAGACAGAAGCCAAACAGAGTTCTAGTAAAAACCAGGAGAATACCTTTGCAGCTTCAAATAGGTAAAAACTTCTTTAAAAAAAAAACTTTTAATCTTTATTTTCTTTTTTTAAAGGATGCATTTGTTTATTTTATTTATATAAGTACACTGTAGCTGTCTTCAGACACACCAGAAGAGGGCATCAGATGCCATTACAGATGGTTGCGAGCCACCATGTGGTGGCTGAGAATTGAACTCAGGACCTCTGAAAGAGCAGTCAGTGCTGTTAACTGCTGAGCGAACTCTCCAGCCCTGTAAAGACTTCTTATACCACAAAGCCACTAACTAGACTGACAATTTTGGAGTTTTGGTTTCTTTAAAAAACATATAATTATTGTAAGAATATGTTTTCATTTTCATCCCAGGTGTGGGATGTGGGGCTGCTTCCGATTGTCCACAGCACCTGACTTTGCCAGCTGTGGTTTTGCCAGCTGCAGATAATTTCTGCAATTGTGTGGCATTTGGAATGCTAGGGTCTTTTCAGAGGGGATGTAAATGCTAGGGCCCTGAGAGGTGGAGTGGGTTGTGGTTTTATTGATGGGTTCTTGGTTGTTGGTTGCTGTTAGTCGCAGTTTGTTAAGCAGTCATCGGAAAAGACAAAACAAGAGATTAGATATATTGACGGCAAAGATCAAACTTGCCCCAAGGAACTGAATACGCCTAATCAACAGGAAGTAGTGTAATGATAACACTGCCCCGTTTTGGACCCCCGACTTTATTCAGGGATCTCTTTCCTTTCCTCTCCTTTTTTTCTCACCTAATTAGTGTTATGGGGTTGAAAAGGTGGAAGAAAGAAGGACCCACAAAGTAGCAAAGACAGCCAGAACTAATTACAAAAGAGAGTTGAGCACACTGTACCAAGTGTTAGATAAATTTCAGTTCATGCAAGAAAGGAGAGCACGCAGCCATACACAAAAGTATTTCCAGAATCAAAAGCAAACCCTATACTTCAGAACGAGAAAAACAATCTAATTCAATACTAAAACATGGTGGCTAGAGAGACAGCAGTTAAAAGCACTTGCTGCTCTTGCAGAGGACCCAGGTTCAATTCCCAGCATCTGCATGGTAGTTCCCAACCATCTGTAACTCCAGTTTCAGGGGCTCCAATGCCCTCTTTTGATGTCTTCAAGCATCAAACATGCATATGATTATATACATACATACACACATACATACACATAGACCATTCTTACATAAAATATATAAATCTAATTTTTAAAGTATTCAAATATTTAAATAAATAAATATGTGCTGGCAAGGTGGCTCAGTGGGTGGAGTTCCTTGCTGTCAAGCCTGACAACTTGAATTTGATCCCAAGAGCCCATATGGGGGAAGGAGGGAACCAACTACTGCAAGTTGCCCTCTGACCTCCACATGTGTGCCTCTGCTTGTGCACTGTGGTGATAAGAGAATGTGCTGGGGAGACACTAGGGGAGTTGGCACGTCTACATCTGCATCACACGTATGTGTGCACAACAGCATAAAAGGAGAAATTGCCATTGTGACCCACAGCTTTAATCCCAGCACTTGGAAGGCAGAGGCAGGCCAATCTCTGTGAGTTTGAGGCCAGCCTGGTCTATAGAGTGAGTTCCAGGACAGTCAGCGCTACATAGTAAGACCCTGTCTCAAAGAAAAACAAAGGAAAAAGAAAAAAAGAAGAAAGGAAAGAAGGAAAGGAAAGGAAAAGAAAGGAAGAGAAAAGAAAATAAAGGAGAGAAAGTGAGGAGTTGGAGGCTGGAGAGATGGCTAAGGGATTAAGAGCATTGGCTGCTCTTCCAGAGGAACCAGGTTCAATTCCCAGCAACCACAAGCTGGCTCACAACCGGCTGTCATGGGATCCGCTGCCCTCTTCTGGTATGCAGGTGTACATGTAACTAGAGCACTCACATACATAAAATAAGTAAATCATTTTTAAGAAAATGCAGAATTGGGCTGGAGAACTGATTATCATTTTCCAGTAAACAGAAAAGTGCCTGGCCTATGACTCAACAATCACACACACGACGGTCATGAACAGACGGATGGATGGAAGAATGGATGGATGAACAGATGCATCCCAGATGGGCTGACAAAAGACAGGGGATGGACAGAGAAACAAGCGTGGAACTGGCTGCGGAGTGCCTCTTAGTGGCCAGCTCCCCACAGGCTCATTGTATCCCTCCTAATGAAGAGCTTGGGACTGGGACCTGGGGGCACTTACCAGTCTTGAGCTTTTCCAGCTGATCTCGGAGAGCCTGGAAGCGAACCTCCAGCTGCTCCGACTCAGAACACACCCTGTCCACATCCTGCTGCAGCACTCTGCACTGCTGCTCTCGATCCATGCGCTGTTTATCCTGACTGGCATGCTCGCTGACTAAGGCTTCCTGCATCTGCAGCGACAGGGGCTGGAGCTGGATCTGCTCTAGGCCTGGGGAGAGGGTATGGGAGTCTGGGAGGTAGGGCGGCGTAAGGAGGGTGGGCCTTGCTCACCTGTTTAATTTCCTCCTGCAGATGGTGTAGCTCGGAATTCTGTTCATTGATGAAGTTAAACTCAGCAAAGTTGCGTTCCTCCACTGGGGGAGTGCAGGGGGGTCCAGAGGGATGGAGTTAGAAACAGAAGGATCACTAAGGGCTGAAAGAGGACAGAAACAAAGGCAGAAAAACAGAGACAGATGAAACAGGAACAGCCACAGAGGGGCACCAACACACCGAGAAAGATAGGGTTAGTGAAAGGAGATTTGGGAAGGCCCCAGGAAACGGACAGAGGGGAGAAGAAACCCAAGATACATGGAAAGAAACAGAGATGCAGATGCAAGGGAGGGATGACAAGTAACAGAATGAAAACTGGAGACAAGGTAGGGCCCCCAGGGCAAGGCAAGTGCTCGGTGCTGCGGGTTGTGCTGGGTAGCCCCGCCCCCTCGTCCACCCAGCCCACTCACACTCCAGGTATTTCTCCACCAAAAGGTCAGGGTCGCTCTCGCCCGTCAGCTGGGCCAGTTTGCTCAAAGTGTCCTCATAACGCAGCACTAGCTTCTCTTGGGAGGTCTTTCGAAGTCCTTCTGACATTTCCCAGGCTATGGGTAACACGGGGAGTTGAGGGCTTGCATCCTGGACAACGAGCCCCACCCCCAAAAGGCTCTGCCAGCTCACCAGCTCCACTATCCTTTGCCCCACCTTCTCCTAATGCGCTTCACTCTCTCTGAGGGCCTAGGGATTATAGCTGTAGTAGCCCTGGGTTAGGTGCTAGGTGCAAATTCTGGCCTCACCTCTCTGTTCCTCCTTCTGCACCACACCAGGATCCAGCAGTCGGTCGTGGTTCTTGAGCTTGAGGAATCGGTGCAGCTGCTCCAGATGCGATATCTGTCGCAGCAAGATCTGTGCCTCTGTATCACTCTGAGCCAGCTCCTTCTCTGCACGCTCCTGCAGCATGCCCATCTTGGTCTTGGCCTCTTCCCTGGGGCAGGAGGGGCATGTCAGTCAAAAAACGATGGGTGATTGAGCTGGGGTCAGCCTGGGCCTATGGAAGGACGGTGCCAGCTGGCTTCACAAGGATGCTCACAAAAAAACAGAGAAAGGTCTAAGCTGGAAGAGCTGGGTCAGGATTGGGGCTAGATACGGCAAGCCTGATGGACACACAGGGGACACAGAGGTCAGGAATCATGTGATCATTTACTCAGAGGGCCAAAGGATGTGGTCGGCCCTGACTCAGAAAGGGCAGCCTGGGTGACATGGAAGTTTGGATGGCCTGTAGTAAAAAATGGGTAAGGTTGGGGCAGCTTGGGTCTTTTCCATATTCCAGCACACCCCTTTAAGGCAGGAAGACTCTTGCTGATGCCCTGCCCTGATTGGCTGGGGACATGCTTTTTGACATTGTCAATGGCAAAGAGCACCTGCCCTAGGCCATTCTAATTCTGATCTCATCTCTGCCAGCTTGGGGGGGGGGGGTATCCTCCCAGAGCCACCCCTGAGGGCTAGTCATTCTCTAACATACATGGCCTCCCCTGACAATAGCAAGCCCCAGGCCCAAGCTGTTGGTTGGTCAAGCCATACCTTCCCAGAATAGAAACCAGCCTGTCCCTGTGCACGGATGGTCTACTGCAGGTGGTTCAATGAACTGACCATTACATCATCAGGCAGAGAATTACTAGCCAATCAGATTCCCTTCCTCAGAGTTAGAACTGAAAGAGCAAGTTGAGAACAAGACACCAAGGACAGAAGGCCAGAGGTCAAAAGCTACCCAAGGTGTGGAGAAGCTGGATCTAGGTGGCAGGGATGAGGGGTAGAGGGTGACAAAGAAAGAGACCACAGACTTTAGCCAAGGAGTTTACCACCAAACCTGACAACCTGAGTGGCAGAAGAATGCTGACCTCTGCAGATTATCCTGACCTCCACATGCATGGTGTGAGTATGCATGCATGTATGCAGACACATATGCACAAAATAAAGGTAAAAAGAGATCAAAAAGAGAAAGCAGTCACAGAACGACCAGCAGAAAGAATGAAGAGCTAACGTACGTGCTCTGGGCAAGAATGGACACATGCTTCTCACTCTGTCTCTGTGGAGCATTTGGGATACCAAAGAAAAAATGCAAGGTCTGCTGGGGCCTTGGAAAAGGCGAGAGCTGCTGCTCAAGGGTCTGGATAGCGCAATGGCTGTCCACCGTGGTGAATGCTTCTGGGCTGCACACTTTGGTTGTCTGACATGGGGTCTTGTGCAAACTGGCCTCATACTGGATTTGTAGCTAAGGCTGGCCTTGAACTCCTTCCTCTCCCTCCAGAGTGCTGGAATGGCAAGGTGCACCATTACACCAGGCCGGCTGAACACTTTTAAATGCTGACTGTTATGAACATTAGAAAAACAAAGAAGAGAGAGAGGGAAAGAAAGGAGAAAGGGAGAGAGGAAAGGAGGGAGGGAGGGAGGGAGGAAAGGAGGGAGGGAGGGAGAGAGGGAGGGAGGGAGAGAGGGAGGGAGGGAGAGAGGGAGGGAGGGAGAGAGGGAGGGAAGGAGAGAGGGAAGGAGGGAGGGAGGGAGGGAGGGAGGGAGGGAGGGAGTCCTTAAGGTAGACATGCTCATGCTCCAAGATCAAAGGTCCTGAAAGAGGAAGCAGGCCAAGAGCCAAAGAGCCTAGACAGACAGGGAAGCCAGCACCTGAGCAGCTTCCGAGTACCAATCCCATCTGGCACGACTGTGCCTGAAGGCTGTGTGTCTGCTCCCGCAGCCTTCCTACAGAGTAACCTGGCTGTTCTCCACTGCCAAATGCCTCTTGGGTTCCCAGCCCCTGGGACCCAGCCCTGAGTAGTCTTCAGGCCTGAAGCTATCACAGATGGAACTCCCCATTCACACACCCCAAGGAACAGGGTGTGGCAGAAGAGTTGGGGATATCTTTTAGGTTCCGCCCTTCTTTATGAGTCTCTAGGCTTCCTGGCCCCCACCCCTACTGCCTCTGCTACTCAAGTGCCCTGGCGGGGGTGGGGAGGGGGGTGGGGGGAGAGCTTACCTGGCAGTGTAAGCAGAGGTAGAGGATGTGCTGAGAGCTCCAACCATCTCCCGAAGTAGGTGGATCTCCTACAGGGACACAATGAACTGGCTTCCTCCAGCCTCCGCACCAAGAAGGGGCGGTCCTACTCCTACCACTGCAGACCCTCCTCTGAGCCCCTGTCCAGGAAAGGAATTTTTATTTCTGGTTTTGTTGGTAGGGGTTACTTTTGGTTTTGAGACAGGGTCTCACTGTGTTATCACTGGTTAGCCATGTAGACTAGACTGACCTTGACTCAGAAAAGGGGTTTCAGTGAGGTTCCGGATGGGGATAGTCAGGACACATGGGAGAGGTAACTTGGGAACCAGTCAATTGCCCCCGGGTTTGGACACCTGCTTAGGTGTCATTACTATCCTGGGATTTGGTGTGGTGTATCCACCAAGGGTCTTGGGATGGGAGCTTGGTCCCTGGGCAGCCATAGTGGGAACTACTGGGACTTTTAGAAGTTAGTGCCTACTGTAAGGTTGCTAAAGACACTGATGTTAAAAAAGACTGAGGTCCAGGTCCAGCCCTCTGCTTCTCCCTTGATTTGACATCTACTTCATGTCTGTGTTCCACCCATTATACTATCTGCCATGATGTGCTGGACCAAGAAGGCCCTAGGCAAAGCAGTCCTGGGCAGTTTGGATTCTTTACCTCCAACACTGTGAGCTAAATGAATCTCCTTTCTCTATAAAATCCCCACCTCGGATATTTTGCTATACTGACAGAATAACACACACGTGACCTGCTGTTCTGTTTCTAGCTCCTCTGAAGTAGCCACAAATTTTCAGTAAAAAGAGAGATGGCTCAGAGGTTAAGAGCACTGACTGCTCTTCCAGAGGTCCTGAGTTCAATTCCCAGCAACCACATGGTGCCTCACAACCATCTGTAATGGGATCCAATGCCCTCTTCTGGTGTGCATGAAGACAGCTACAGTGTACTCACATACATAGAATAAATAAATCTTTTTTTAAAAGAGAGAGAGAGAGAGGAAGAAGCAACAGATGCAGAAAAATAAACACACACAGACACCTTTGCAAAAAGAAAAAGAAAGAAAGAAAGAAAGAAAGAAAGAAAGAAAGAAAGAAAGAAAGAAATCTAGAGGTGAATAACCAGAAACGAGGGAAATAAGTAATGCAGGGCCAATAAATGCAAAGTAGAAGGAGAAGGGATGGTTCCTAGGATAGGTTTTGGAAGTTTGGTTTGGCATGGCGTGGCGTGGCGTGGCGTGGCGTGGCGTGGCGTGGCGTGGCGTGGCATGGTTTAATGGGCTGAGGATCTGGCAGCAGCTTGGGCATGAACTCCAAGCACCCACCCTGGGCAGCTTACAACCACCTAACTCCAGCTCCAGAGGACCTCCTGTGTGCGCATGCACAAATCCACAAGCAGATATACATGCACACAATTAAACATTTAAAGACAAGTTTTTTTAAGAGAAAGAAAATGCTAACTTATTGGAGAAATAGTACCAGGAGAGGAGAGAGCAGGACAGGGAACAGGCACAGGTCAGTGAAGCAGCATCCAGATGACAGAGGGCCATGGTCAGTGTAGTAACTGTGGGCATTCACCCTGAAGTCACAATGCTGAACCTAGTAAGAATGTGGCACTGGCCAGGGTTGTGGGCGTTACTCAGGCAAGGGTGTTAGCGGTCACTGAGAGCGCACAGTGGGGCTCTCCAGCGTGGTACTTCTCATCAAAAGAGCCTCCATCCCAGAGCATCTCCTCCTTGGCTGTGACACCTGAACACCAAATCACAAGCCCAGCTTCTTCTTAAAGTGCCCTGCCTCCAACAGAGTAGTACTAAGTAAAGCAAAGCAGATGGTCCACACAAGGGACCTCCTCCCCAAAACACAGCTGGCCCAGACACTTCCATAACACCAGCAAGAGTGACCAAGGTACAGGCAGAGACAGAGAGAGGCAATTTACCAATTCTAGCCAAGTATGATGGCTCATATCTGTAACCCAGCAAAATGGAGCCTGAGGCAGGAGGATTGGCAGAAGTTCAAATCCAGCTTGGGCTATAAATCAAGACTCTCAAGAAATCTATGCAAGTATACATACATAAACATATACATATATCCTGGTGAAGGATATATTAGAGGTGTGTATAGAGTTATAAGTTTTGATATAAAAGTCTTATAAGAGGGGGCAGAGGGAGAAAGGGAAGGGGAAGGAGAGGAATGCTAGCTCTTCAAACGGCTCTGAAGGTGCTCAGATCTTGGGGGATGTGAATAGCTTGGTGGGCCTCTAGGTTGCCCCAGATGACAGCTCAAAGTGAAGCTGGTGTTTGTGCATGGGAGTGAGATGAAGGAAAGGTGTGTTCTTCCTTCTCTCCGCCTGCACTGAGGTGGGCCTGGGCCTAGGAGCCCGGCCTGTGGACACAGAGCAGGAAAGGACTGACTGGGCGGAGCTCCGAGCCCCCACCTTCTTCAGCTTGCGGTCCATATTCAGGTAGCGGCCTCTTTCAATACGCAGCAACTCCAGCTCCTCCCGCAGGGCTGCGTTCCTCACCAGATGGATGTCAAAGTGACAGGTGACCTGGGTGGGGGGCAGAGCATTCATGAAGCCTGGTACCTGTCAGAGGTGGGGACCACTCTGGTCCCTCCAGGAGAACCTGAAACCTATCCATCTAAGGGGACCCTCAAGCCCACAGTGCCTGTCCTCCCAACACCCTTCTAGCCAAGCCTAAGGTCTGTCCTGGGAGCTGGAGGCCACACACCCTGTCCAGCTGGTCTTCTAGGATCCTGATCCTTCTCTGGATTTTCATCTTCTGATCCGTGATGATACTGGGAGCTGGGGGTTCCTTACTCTGTGTGAGGATACGGGTCTCCCAGTCCTGGATCTGGAGGGAACGCAGCATCCGTCACATGCCTGGGAGAGATGCATCAAGGACAGCTGCTGTCCCAGCAGCCCCAGGATCCTCCTTCTTTCTGTAGCGCTCAACTCAGCCAAAATGCCCCTGCAGCCACTGGACCCAAGTCTGGCAGCCACAGGGACTGTAGCCTATGATTAGCCAGCTCCACCCCTCTTTTTTGTTTGTTTTTGGTTTGGTTTGGTTGTTTTGTTTTGTTTTGTTTTGTTTTGTTTTGTTTTGTTTTGTTTTTGAGACATGGTCTTGCTGTATATCCCTGACTGTCCTGGAACTCGATATGAAGACCAGGCTGGCCTTGAACTCAGATATTTGCCTGTCTCTGTTTCTCTGATGTTTTTGAAGATGTACATGAGGTAAAAAGGTTGGGTTGCTGCTATCAGAGTCCCCAGAAAGAGGAGGATGCTGGGAGACAAAGGCCAGCAGTTAAAAGGGGTCTGAGATGCTTAGGTTGCCTAGAGGCCCCGCCAGCTTCCTACACGACCTGGTTTCTGAGCTCTTGCTATGTCTGGACTTACTCAGCCGAGTGTAGACTGAATGAACCATGTGACTGCTTCCCAGTCTGTAACAAGATAGGCTAGAGAATATCCTCAGAAACTCCTGACCCCCAGTACCTCAGAATGTGACCTAGAGACAGATTACCAACAGAGCAAGCTCCAGGATAGCCAGAACTACATAGTGAGATCCTGTCTCAAAAAACAAAAACAAAACAAACAACCGAACAGAAATGAGCAGCAAAACACCAAGAGCAGGGGACAGGCTCCTGCTGAGCACTGGGGAATGACCCAGCCTGTACCCTGATCTTGGCCAGTGGTCTCTGGGGCTGAGAATCAATTGCAAGTGTACCACTCCATGAGGAGACCTTGTTCCAGTAGCTCTGGCAAAAATACACATGCACCAAGATGCCAACTCCAGACTTGCCCATGAATATATATACCCTGTGAGGGCACACGGGCCTAGGTCATAGCCTACCACATGCTCCTGGTGGCTTGAGGGATTACCACAAGGTGGCAGTATTTGCCTTTCAGTGAGGTGACATTCTCCTGAACCAGTTTTCAGCAGCAGCTATGATAAAAATCAAATTAACTAAAGATCCAAATTGAGGAACACTGAGTAAAATGTACAGGGGGACTATCCTCGCCATTCTTAAAACTTCATGTGATCCCACAATCACCCCCAATTAAATTTTCAATCACACCAGCTGGGTGGTGGTGATGGCAGCACACACCTTTGATCCCAGCACTCAGGAGGCAGAGGCAGGTGGATCTATGAGTTCGAGGCCAGCTTGATCTACAGAGTGAGTTCCAGGACAGCCAAGGCTACACAGAGAAACCTCATCTCAACAGGGAAAATAAAAGAATAAAAATAAAATATAGGCCGGGCAGTGGTGGCGCACGCCTTTAATCCCAGCACTTGGGAGGCAGAGGCAGGCGGATTTCTGAGTTCGAGGCTAGCCTGGTCTACAGAGTGAGTTCCAGGACAGCCAGGGCTACACAGAGAAACCCTGTCTCAAAAAACCAAATTAATTAATTAATTAATTAATTAAAATAAAATATAGAGCTGGAGAAATGCCTCAGCGGCTAAGAGCACTTACAGCTCTTACAGAGGACCAGTATTCAGTTCCCAGCACCCAGCCGACATCGTGCACAACTACCTGTAGCTCCAGCTCTGGGGGATCTGATGCCCTCTTCTGGCCTCCATAGGTACCTCTATGCACAAACTTCACACAGACACACATAAATAAGAAATTAAAAGAAAATTTTAAAAGAATTTAATGTGAACATTTTTTTAATCTATGCATATTACTTTTACAAATGGCTCCTGAGTTCTTATTACACAGACATTTGGTGGGCCACTTAAACTGTGCTGGTTAAAGTATAGTTGTAAAATGGGCAACACGGGTCAGCGGGGACAACTCAAAACCCACAGGTTTGCCGGAACTCTACGTCAGTGCTGCACCGCTGCACTATGGGGACTGACCGCTCTGCTCAGTTCTCTATCAGTGCTCCCCTTGCCTTGGATGCCTGGAGAAAGCCCTAGTTAGGGATGGTGGGGCACCAGCTCCAGAACAAACCCCCTCCACAAGGAGCCAAGACGCAGAGCCAGAGACTGAAAGACAGGATCCTGCTACTTCCTTCAAGGGCACATCCCCAGTAACCTCTCGACTTCCCACAAAGTCTCCTCTCTTAAGCCTCTGGAAATTGTCCCTTGGGTGCTCTATTCATCTTTAAAGTGTTGGATTTTTTTTTTTAGATTTATTTATTTTATGTATATGAGTACACTGTAGCTATCTTCAGACACACCAGAAGAGGGCATCACATCCCGTGACATGCTTGTGAGTAGTCAGTGCTCTTAACCACTAAGCCATGTCTCCAGCTCCAAGAGTTGAAAATTTTTAAAGTCTGAGATTTTTCAAGTTTGGAATATGTTATATATTGCAATGTTGCTATTATTAATATGACATCTTGGGAGCAACGGAAGAGGAGAGGTTATGGTTTAACAAGTGATATGTTTGTGTGTCAAACTGACAAGGGGTCGGCTGTGTATCAATATCATATTGATTTCATAGTTCTTGGGCCTCTAGGCTCAGTATTTCCCAAAGCTGCAGCCCAGACATCAGCCCAGTGTGAGATCTCTTGAGCCTCGTCAGACAACCGCTGGCAAATATCTTAGAGCTTTTATTACTGCGATTAGACACCATGAGCAAAAGGCTACTTGGGGAGGAAAGGGTTTGTTTTAGCTTACACATCCTGAACACAGTCCATTGTGAAGGGAAGTTAGAGAAGAACCTGCTTACTGGCGTTGTCATGGCACCCTCAGCCTGATTTCTAATAGCTCCCGGGACCACCGGCCAAGGGGTACCACCCATGACAGGCTACCCACATCAACCATCAATCCAGAAAATGCACTATAGACTTGCCTATGGGCCAATCTTATGGAAGTATTTTCTCTATTAGGATTCTGTTTCCCCAAATATGTCTCCATAAAACTAACCAGCACAACTGACCCCTTGTCTGTTTTGGGTTTGTTTGTTTGTTTGTTTGTTTGTTTTGTGTTTGTTTGTTTTTTCAAGACAGGATTTTTCTGTGTAACCCTGGCTGTCCTGGAACTCACTCTGTAGACCAGGCTGGCCTCGAACTCAGAAATCCACATGCCTCTGCCTCCCAAGTGCTGGGATCAAAGGCGTGTGCCACCACTGCCCGGCTAACTGACCCCTTATCAACTTGAGCTTCCTCTGGACCACAGCTTCTGTGTGCTGACCCTGAGGAGATACTTCCAGATTTCACCTCAATGATGCTGGTCTCTCAGTCACAGCCGAGTCTTCAGCCCTAGTGGACCAAAATCAATTGTCCCAGTAAAGTGAAGGTTGCACTTCAGCAATTCTTAATTCAAAACAGCACACACGTCACACAGAGTCTTTGAAAAATGCTCAAACTTCCCCTGAAACATCACAAGCCAGGCCTCCATCATCTGCACAGCTCTCGGGTTTACCTTTTCAGTTTCTACAGATCACAGAGCCTGGGCAGTCAACAGCTGTTCTAGCCCAAAGTTTCAAAGTCTTTCCACAATCCTCCCAAACAGATTGTCAGCAATATCCTGATACCAATTTCTATCTTAGTTA
This sequence comes from Arvicanthis niloticus, assembly GCF_011762505.2. Lineage (NCBI taxonomy): Eukaryota > Metazoa > Chordata > Mammalia > Rodentia > Muridae > Arvicanthis > Arvicanthis niloticus. Next base: position 19,568,940 of record NC_047658.1, on the reverse strand, counting down.
GGGTTTCTCCTGCTGTGATAAAACACCATGGCCAAAGGCAGCTTGTGGGGGGAAGGTTCATTTCCGATCACAGTCCTTCATGAAGGGAAGTCAAGGCAGGAACTGAAGCAGAGGCCATGGAGAACCACTACTTACTGGCTGGTCTCTCATGGGCTTGCTCAGCCTGCTTTCTTATAACACCCAGGACCACAGTGGGCTGGGCCCATCCATATCAATCACTGTTTTAGTTGGAGTTTCATTGCTGTGAAGAGACACCATGACCAAGGCAACTCTTATAAAAGAAAACACTTAATTGGGGCTGGCTTACAGTTTCAGAGGTTTAGTCCAGTATCGTCATGGCAGGAAACATAGCATCATGGTGCTGGAGACAGAGCTGAGAGTTCTACTTCTTAATTGGCAAGCAGCAGGAGGGGACTATGTCACTGGGCATAGCTTGAGCAAAGGAGATCTCAAGGTCCACCCCCACAGTGACACACTTCCTCCAGCAAGGCCACAACTCCTAATAATGACACTCCCTAAGGGCCATGCATTCAAACATACAAGTCTATAGGGACCATAACTATTCAAACCACCACCATCATCAATCAAGAAAAATACACCACAGACTTGCCTACAGGCCAATCTTAAGGATCTCTCTCTCTCTCTCTCTCTCGCTCTCTCTCTCTCTCTCTCTCTCTCTCTGTCTCTCTCTCTCTCACCCAAGGAGACATATCTCAATTAAGATTCCCTCTTCCCAAAGATGTCTAGCTTGTGACAAAATGACATAAAACTAGTCAGCACAGCCCTCACCACTGAGGGCCTCTCCCATCCCTACCATGTAAATCTTTTCAACCTAGCATGGCAGCTCTTCAGTGCTGGTGGATGGCTTCCCTTCAGTCTGCAGTCTAGTTTAAGGGGATCTCACTGTCATAACCTAATCAAGGGAGTCACTGCCATCACCCTGTCACATTCTGTGAGCTTAACAGCCCAACTTGGGTGTGACTCAGCGGGATCACCTTCAGACCACTCACCACCGTCAGGATAAGAATGTCAGCAAGTGTGAAAATCAGCCGAGCTGCAAATCAAGGCTTTGAGCTCTCAGAAATGTCTCTCACCATAGCCTGACTTCTTGAGATTTCTCTCACATTAAAAACAATGAGATCTGATGCTTTCTTCTTGTTTCAAAAAATAGAGAATTAAAAACAAAAAAGGGGGGGGCTGGAGGGATGGCTCAGAGGTTAAGAGCACTGACTGTTCTTCCAGAGGTCCTGAGTTCAATTCCCAGCAACCACATGGTGGCTCACAACCATCTGTAATGGGATCTGATGCCCTCTTCTGGTGTGTCCAAAGATAGCTACAGTGTATTCATATGCATAAAATAAATAAATCTTAAAAAACAAAACAAAACAAAAAAATGCCAAGGGTTTGGAGAGGTGGCTCAGTGATTAAGAGCACTGGCTGCTCTTCCAGAGGGCCTGAGTTCAATTCCCAGCACCCACACAGCAGCTCACACCTGTCTGTAACTCTGGTCCCCGTGCATCTGACTCTCACACAGACATGCAAGGAAAACGCCAGTGTACATAAAAATAAGTAAATAAAATTAAAAAGGACTAGAGAGATGGCTCAGACATTAAAAGCATGGGAAGCTCCTCCAGAGGTCCTGAGTTCAATTCTCAATAACCACATGGTGGTTTATAACCATCTATTATGATATCTGGTGCCCTCTTCTGGCATGCAGGCATACATGCAGGCAGAACACAGTATGCATAATAAAAATTAAAAAAAAACTTTAAAAACAAACAAACAAACAAACAAACAAACAGAAACCTTACGTAGAAATTAAGAGATCCAGGGGCTGGAGAGATGGCTCAGTGGTTAAGAGCAATGACTGCTCTTCCAGAGGTCCTGAGTTCAATTCCCAGCAACCATATGGAGGCTCACAACCATCTGTAATAGGATCTGATGCCCTCTTCTGGTGTGTCTGAAGACAGCAACAGTGTACTCATATACATAAAATAAATAAATCTTTAAGAAAGAAAGAAAGAAAGGAAGGAAGGAAGGAAGGAAGGAAGGAAGAAAGAAAGAAAGAAAGAAAGAAAGAAAGAAAGAAAGAAAGAAAGAGAGAAATTAAGAGCTCCAAGACAAAGCAGCTTTGGGTACCATTAGTTCAAAAATGCCTCCCAGGGTCCAGCATGGTAGCCCATACCTTTAATCCCAACACTCGGAAGGCAGAGTCAGACACTTCTATGAGTTTAAGGATAGCTTGGTCTACACACAGAGTTACAAGACACCATAGTAAAACCTTGTTTCAAAAAAACAAAACAACCAAACAAACAAACCAAAAAAACATTCTTTTCTGATGGTTAAAAGTATTCAAATAGGTCTTACAGTCCAGCTAAAATTTAGTGTGAGTTTGGGTGTGTTTTCTTTTGCTTGGCACATTGCAGGGGATGGGAGGTGGGATTCACCGCCTGTAGCCTTGAATTTACAGCAACCTTCCTGCCTCAGTTTCCCAGGGTGTTGGCTTTACAGGAGCACATACCATTCCTAGCTCTGGGTGGGGCTCTGAGTGGATGCTTTTGGTGGCTCCATTTTTCAGATAAGATCACCAAGACTTAGACCAGTTACTATAAGGTCTGATGGGATGGCAGCCAACTAGCAGAACCCACCTGCTTGTCCAGGGCCCGGTTTTGCTCTTGCAGCTCCTCAATTTCGACCTGCACCTGGGCCCGGCACTTGAGAAGCCGGTCCATGTCCGCCAAATGCTTCTTGTCCCCCAGTCGCTTGACCTGGCTCTGTGCTACGTTAATCTGCATCTGGAGCTTGGCCCGAAGCATCTCCAGCTGCCGAATCTCCTCGCTGTCCATCCCAGAGGAGCAGGTGGTCCGCCCAAGCAAGTGCCAGTACTCAACAACCAGCGCCAGCCAGCGCCTCTCGCTGAGCCCCACCCCTCCCCCTGCCCCTGTGCTTCTCCCACCCCACCCCTCTAATGATTCCTCTCTTCTCACTACCCCAGCACCCGACTTTCCAGAGATACCGCAACTCTCAAGACCCTGAACCTCTTCCTGTTTCTACCTTTTATCGAGGCCCTTTCATGGCCATCCTCCTGTCCAGGCTCCTTCCCCACCCCTACATTTCCTACCCTTCTTTCCTCCTCCCCTCCTTCCAGGGCTCAGAGGTCCCTTTTACTTTCTTTCCCCGGCTTACACTTGCTTCCTGATGCGCTGATGAACTTCCTTGCTGTATGCCCGCCTTTCCAGCTCCATCACCTTGCGCTGTCGCTGCAGGCGGCTGAGTTCCCCATCCACTGTGGATGAGAGCAGGCAAAGGACTCAAAGGGATCGGGATGGTCAGTTCTCCCTACAGGGTCTCTTTAGGATCTCAAACACTGCAACTGTACCGGAGTCCCAGCCCTGGCATCCTATGGGACCTCATCTCAGACCCCGTGTCCCCAGTAGCCAAACTGACCCATTCCCATCACAACCATTCTGGCTTAAGGATGCTCCTAAGAGGCCTTCCGGTCTAAAGCAAGTGGGACTAGAGAAAGTGGCTCCCTCTTCTGTGGGACTGCAGTGGCCTCTCTCCTACTATTCTCTGGGCTCCATCCAGTCTCCCACTCATCTCCCTACAAAGTCCTTGAGGATTTCCTACACCCAGAATGGACCCTTCCTTCCTCTTGGACACCGCAGTCTGGCATCCAAGGCCGGAGGAGCCTGCCATACCCATCTGCCTCAGAGTTTCCATTGCTATGAAGAGACACTATGACCAATGCAACTCTTAGAAAGGACAACATTTAGTTGGGGCTGGCTTACAGGTTCAGAGGTTCTGTCCATTATCATCATGGCAGGAAGCATGGCAGCATCCAGGCAGGCATGGTGCTGGAGGAGCTGAAAGTTCTATATCTTGTTCCAAAGGCAAACAGGAGAAGACTGACTCCCAGGCAACTAGGAGGAGGGTCTCAAAGCCCACCCACACAGTGACACACTTCCTCCAACAAGGCCACGCCTCCTAATAGCGTCACTCACTGGGCCAAGCATACACAACCGATCACTTCCACTCTGGCTCCCATAGGCTTATTCAAACACATGAGTCTATGGGGGCCATACCTAGACACTAAAACATTTAGTCCAACTAAAAAAGTCCCTATATCTATAACAGTTTCAACAATGTCAAAAGTCCAAAGTTCAAAGTCTCTTCTGATGTTCATCCAATCACTTAACTGTAATCCCCAAAATAAGACCAAAAGCCAGCTGGGCAAACTCCAAACTCACCATCTCCATGTCAAAGTGCTCTTCAGAGCTCCAACTCTTCTCTGCTTTGTTGACTGTAACACACTTCTTTCTCTTTGGCTGGTTCCACTCCCTGTTAGCAGCTTTCCTTGGCAGGCATCCCACGGCTCTTGCACCTCAAACATCTTGGGGTCTCCAAGGCAACCTCAATGTTACAGCTTCTTGTTCCAATGTCTGGAATCTACACATGATCTTCTTGGCTTCTCCAAAGGGCTTGGGTCATATCTCCAGCTCTTCCCTCTGTAGCACTCTAGGCTCTGGTTGACTCCACTCCACTGCTGCTGCTGTTCTTGGTGATCATCCCATGGTACTGGCATCTCTCATTTGCTGGAGTCTTCCATTGCAACTAGGCTTGACCAATAGCCTCTCATAGGCTCTCTTCATGGTGCCAAGCCTCAACTTCTTTGCATGACCCCTTCAGGCCTGGGCTGTCAACTGTAGCTGAAGCTGCACCTTCACCAATGGACCTTCCATGGCCTCTCACAGTGCCAAGCTTCAGCTGCTCTTCATGACGCCTTCATGCCTTCAAAACCAGTACCACCTGGGTGACTTACACATTACCAAGTCCAGCTGCAGCACGAGGTACAGCCTCGGCTATCTTTGGAACACAGCTTCTTTGTGCTCTCAGAAAACACGTCCCCCAGAAGATTTCACCTCAGTGATGCTGGTGTCTTCTTAATCACTACTAATTTCTTAGCTCCAGCTAACCAGCATCCATTGTCCAGTAACGCCTTCTAGTCTTGACTCTAAAGCCAGAGCCACATGGCCAAAGCTGCCGGTGTCTGCTGCTTGCTGGGGCTGGAACATGTCCCCCTGTTCTACTACATCATCACCAGCTTTCTGTTTTCCAACTCCTTCACTGCCTCAGCTTGGCTGTCCTGGAACTTGCTCTGTAGACTGACCTTGAACTCAGAGATCTGCGTAGCTCTGTCTCCTGAATGTTGAGGTTAAAGGTCTGTACCACCATGCCTGGACATAAGCTTTTCTTTGCCTGGAACTTGCTGTGTACCAGGCGGGCCTTGAACTCAGAGATTTGCTTTCCTCTGTCTCCTGGGATAAAGGCAGATACCACCAAGCTTGGGCCTAAGATTTCGTGGTCACTATGCCTCAAGATCTAGACCCACAAATATGCCCTCAATTTCTGGATTGTAGTTCATGCCGGATTAAAAATCCAAATGAAAACAATAACCAGGTAATAACACCTAACAGGACATTACTATTCCTTATTCAACTGCAAACACAAACCGTTAGGTGTGATCTTGCCCTGAGGTCACCACTCCCTTAATCTGTTTATTTTTTCTGAGCACAAGATTCAGCTCCATTTCACTTCCTGGTGTCCCTTTATTACCTGAATACACATTTTGTATTTTTTCGTTATAAGCTGGCTATACTTGATCAAAATGTTCTTCATAAGAGTCAACCAGAGGACAAAGTCTGTGCTGGGCTTTTCTGAGACTTCCTTTGTCAATGCAATTTAATCTGATTCTCTTCACTTTAGCCTTAGCTTCAGGCAGACTCTTCAGAAAAGGGCAAAAAACATCTACATTCTTCAGCAAAATATCACACACACACACACACACACACACACACACACACACACACACACAGTCTCTAGGTCACATACTAACATTCTTCCCCTCTGAAACCTCTTGAGTCAGGCCCCCACAGTTTAACTCACCTCAGCACCAATGTCTTCCATATTCCTACTAGGATATCCCATTAAGCCCCACTAAAGCATTCCACTGCTTTCCAAATCCAAAGTCCCAAAATCCACATTCCTCATTCCTCAAAAAAAACAAAACAGCAACAACAACAACAAAAAAAAAAACCCCACCATGGTCAGACCTATCACAGCAATACCCCACTCCTGGTACCAATTTCTGTCTTAGTTAGGGTTTCCATATCTGTGCAGAGACACCACGACTAAGGCAACTCTTATAAAGGACATCATTTAATTGGGGCTGGCTCACAGGCTCAGAGGTTCATGAAGTCCATTATCATCATGGCAAGGATGGCAGCATCGGGCAGGCATGGAGCTGGAGGAGCTTTCTACACACATCTTATTCCAAAGGCAAACAGGAAAAGACTGATTCCCAGGCAGCCAGAGGTAGATCTCAAAGCCCACCCCCACAGTAACACACTTCCTCCAATAAGGCCACACCTACTCCAACAAGGCCACACCTCCTAATAGTGCCAGTCTCTGGGCCAAGCATATACAAACCACCACACCATCACTTCCACCTTTCCCACCAATTTCCCACCCTCAACTGAGAACTGACCCAAACCAGTGTCCACACTCCTACGCTAGCTACCCTCGTCATAAGCTGTTCTCTGTCCTCCAGCTTTTTTTTTTTTTTTCTGAGACAGGGTTTTACTATGTAGCCCTGGTTGGCCTAAAACTCAAACTACCTCTGCCTCCCCAGCAGAGATGAAAGCTGTGCACTGCCATGCAGGCCCTTTTTCTCTGTTTTAAATTACACTTATGTAGTGTGGAAGCGGCCCAAGGGAGTTGGTTTTCTTCTCCCACCACCTGGGCTCCCGAGTGAAACTCAGGCCGTCAGTTTGGATGCCAAGAGCCTTTACTAGCCGTCTAACGGGTCTTCCCCTAGATATTTTCTGGATGTCCTGGACCCCATTCAAACCTCTCCTGAAGTCCAATGTCTTCCTGGCCACCCCACTGCCTGGCTTGGCCCCACCACATGCCAGGAGCCTCCTCTGTTCTGGCTCGAATCTGCCAGAGGAGAGGGCGCTCCTGGGTGGCCTTCCACCCCTGGCTCTGGAACTTGAAGCTGAGACTAGAAAAGGAACTTCAGAGGAGACGGAGAATAATGAATTACCTGATCCCTCCAGGAAGATCTCGCTTCCTTCTTCGGAGCGGGCGCTCCTGGCGGACAGACCCAAACGCATCTTGGACATGGTGGTGGCGGCGCTTCTGCAAGGGGACACCAGCCTCAGAGAGCGCAAGCCAGCTCACAGAGCCACCAACAGCACTGCGGCCTCTCTGAGCCCCGACCCTTCAAGAACTACACCAGAACATCGCTCACCCCAAACACACACAATCTGGGTCCTGCGGCTTGACTCTGACTCGGTCCCTGGGCCGTTTCTCCAAACCTCTGAACCCCGGCCGGATTGGGGTGGGGGCGAGGTTCGGCTCT